>NC_135080.1:20251250-20572500 GCF_051107435.1 Chaetodon auriga
TTTCTCTTTTTTTTTCCTCATTTTTAGAATATGTTAAAAAAAAATTTTAATGAGAATTTTTTTTTTTTCTCATTTTTAGAATATGTTAGTGTGTTATAATGCAAAGACACATGAATCTTTCCATTTCTTGATTTAACATGCATTTTGTGGTTTACTTTATATGAAAATCTTTGAGGTAAACATGTGGGACACAAAGGGCACCGAATTCAGAGAATCACCCACAGTATTTACTCCAGGTGGACTAATGTGTCTTTTCTGGACATAAGTGGAGCCGGTCTGGCCTAACGCTCTGTGATGCTACAGAAACCTGCGTTGTGTTGTGTGGGATGAGAAAGGAGGTGAGGACAACTTGTCTCTTGCCAGGAGTGGGGGGATTTATTCTCTCCTCAAAGCGTCCTGTTTCCGACTGTGTGTGAAACACGCATATCATGAACAGCAGGTGTGTGTGCACGCGCGTGCACGTACACACAGGAGCCACCACACATCACATAGTTGACCAGCTTGAACAGAAAAAAAAAAAGTCGAGAAAAAAACACAGCGGCTCCCAGGCTCACAACGCTCCCATCGTTTCGTTCGCGACCGACACACCACTAATTCCTCTACCTGTTGTAAAAAAAAAAAATAGAGAAGCAACTTGGTGGGCGTTATCCTGGTAATTTCTCTGCGTGAGAAATACAAGGTGTGACGTGTGAGCGTGTGAACGGGTTAAAATGCGTGTTTCACGTCCAGTGCGTGAGACTTGAGAGCCTTGTGTTGTTTTATCTGACCCAGATACAATCGTGCAGCTGATTGACTATTGTGTAGCCCGCCCCTTTCCCTTTTTTTTTTTTTTTTTTTTGTTTGTTTTGATTGACAGTTGAGTGGCAGGCTCGGCTCAGAACTCCATGGGAGACGTGCTTGATTCCTCCCGGTTCCATATCGACAGCGACACGCCAGAGAAATTTATATATTTATATTAGAATATTTTTCAGCTGAGAAATACAATGTCTGGCGGCAGTGCGTGACAAAAGACCGAAAAGCGTGACTGTCACGCTCAATGCGTGAGACTTAAGAGCCCTGCAAAACAACTCCATACATATTTTCACTGGGGGAAAGAGAGAGAACAGCGGACTGCATTAGAAACCATCCCGCTGCTGTTAGCCTAACTTTACCTCGGGTAGCTAGCATGTTGGACGACGGCGCTGTACACGATATTAAACACAAATACACACTTCAGTAAAACTACAACAACAGCAGACAATATTTGTGACATATACAGAGTGAAAATGTCACTTTTGTTGAGCGTTTTACTCTGTTTTACACATAAATGACAAATGTTCGTATAATATCACCTCCCCTCTGCGGGTCCTACTCCTGACTGAGGAGAACGTCGCAAATAGAGAGCAAGTGACGTCATCGAAGTGTAAACGGTGCCTTATCAAAATAAAATTAGTTAACAAAACAAAAGCTCCCCAAAATAAACTTATAAAAACAGTTGTACACATTGAAAATCGACTAAATGTGAACAGAATTGGGTTTTTGATGAAACATAAATCTATTATAAATATACATGTGCTGCATAAGCACAGCAGAGACAGACTGGATGCAAAAGGAGCAGCTGAACATCCCTCCCTGCAGGAAGCTGTGTCAGAGCTGACTGGAGCTCCACACAATGATTCACTCCACTGGGATTTAGCCCACCAACATGTCCTCCAACCCCCCTCTGATCTCACCTGGTCTATTTCCTGTCCACCTCTCTGTGATCTGAGCATTGACAGTGAATCTCAGGATAAACCTGCTGGTGTGAAATGTAGGAATGCAGCAGTGAACTTGAAGAGTACAGAAAGTGGGAAGTGGGTAATTGATTATTTGTGTGTATGTACATCTACAGTTTATAGCAGCATACACACACTTGCATGCTCAGTCATGTGATCATTTATTTGCACTCGTCTCAGATGTTAATCTGCAGAAATCATCAGGGGATGTAGATTTAATATCTCAGACAGATGATATAAACCTCTGTGCTGTGAATCACAATTAATGAAGCTTCATCTGCTGTTTACTCCAAAATGCAGTAATGAGGCTTTTAATATGTTACAATAAAGCATGTTATACATTATTAAAGGATTCATCTACTGGCTCCGTCATTTTTAATGAATAAACTCAGAGTATTTGCATCTTGTAAATTCCCACTCAGTGGAACCTTGTCAGGATTGTTTGTTTCCAGACTGATGATGTGTCAAAGGGAGGAGGTGTTTGCTTTAATGTGTGGATGAAAGCAGCTGATGTGATTTGCTGTGACTGATGTTGATGTGTGCATGGAACAAAAAGCTACGCTGTGGATGATTTGGATGCAGGTCTGTGCAGCCGTCCATGAGGTGATTGTAATATTTCTTCAGGATGTTGTAAGTCTTGGTCCTCATTGTGTCAGCAGCTTTGACAGTGTGGCCTCGGTGTGCTGCTGCTCAGCATCACTGATGTAGAGGGAGGAGGAGGCCGATGGAGCTGCTGTATCCTGGTTCTCTCTGTGTACATTGAGAGCAATTAGCCAGTGTGTCACTGTGACAAGGTGGCGGCTTCGTTTAGAGGTGAATGTCAGGGATCAGTGTGACGAAGCTGTTTGGAACCAGAGAGTTTGTAGAAACACCTGTTGGAAATGTTGATGATGTCAGTTCACACCATCTTGAGGCACATGAAGACCATAAATGTTCTGCTACATATCTTTTTTCTAAAATTTACAGTCTGCTCAGTGTTGTTGGGGTTAAAGTATCCAATCTGTGAGACTGAGCTCACAATCTTTCCGTTTTTTCTGAAGGATTATTTTCTCTCTGAAGATGAAGAGATTGGATATTTAGGCCGTTGCAGATAATAGAGTTTGCATTACTCAGCTGTAATGATTTATTGATTTCTGAGTACGTTAGATTGGTACCAACTGATTCAGCCTGGAAAAATGTTCGACGTTAAATGGCTTTTATTGTGTTTAAGTCTGTGTGATTATATATTTATCTCAGAGAGAGAAAGCAGCAGAAGCTTGTACAACAATCAGCCAGCAGTTTGGAAATTATCGACTCCTTGTCTTCAATTTCAGTGAGCAGCTGTTTAAATGCCCAGACTGATCAGTCCAGTTTAAAATGATCTGAATGAAAAGATGAGAGGCTCAGATGAGTTTGTGAACTCTTTTTTT
Source organism: Chaetodon auriga (assembly GCF_051107435.1). Taxonomy (NCBI): domain Eukaryota; kingdom Metazoa; phylum Chordata; class Actinopteri; order Chaetodontiformes; family Chaetodontidae; genus Chaetodon; species Chaetodon auriga. The sequence goes on from NC_135080.1 coordinate 20,254,414, forward strand.
TTTTAGGATTTCTGACCAAAACGTCAACGGTAAAACTCGTGTATTCAGACAAAGTTCGCAGCATCATGTTGAGGCTTGATTAAAATGCACTGAAGAAAGAAAGAAACAGCAACAAAGAACCAATGAAAGAATAAATGCGAGCAGTCAAAGTGAGCTTTCAGAGCCTTTCCACAAGAAGCTGCCATGTGTTTCTATTGTTCTGTCTTTGCTCTCTCCTGTCAGAGAGGCTGTGAGTGCTGCTCACTGTTTATGCACTTAATGTTGGATTGAGCTGTTTTACTCTCCACTGAAGGAGACTTAAACACACACACACACACACACACACACACACACACACACACGTGGACAGGGTCGTGCTGGCTGTGTTGTGGGTTTGGCCACAGTGTCAGGAGAGGCTTCAGGAGTGGATGTGATGCTCAGAGAGGTGAAGAGAGACACAGCAGGCAGGAGGTGGGAGAGAAAACCACGACATGACTGACTGCAGACAGAACACACACACTGTGTGTGTTTGGACTGTGGATCAGAGAAGAATTTCACTGCTGAGGATCAATTTGAAGTTTATTAGTATTCTGCTGAAGCTTCTGCTGAAGTTGGACTTGTTTGATGAGACAGACGAACAGACAGAGTGGGAGATAAAAGAGCTTGTGTTTCCTGTGTCGTCCCAGTTGTCTCATGGGAAGCATGACGATGACTTTTGAAATAAAGAATAATATTCTGAGACCTTCTGTTTCACATTGACACCAAATTATAAGGGGGTAAATAACAGGGATAAAGGAGTGTTTTTCTCCATGTTATGTCGACATGGAACAGCTGCTGGGTGTCATGGAAATATGTTTTTTCCTCTCTTGTGTTTTTATCAGGGGGAAGAGGGACGGACAGAGAGACCTACAGATTTGTCCAAACGGCCTCACAGGCCAAACTCAGCTGCCTGTTTACTGTCAGCTGGTATCCACTTAATGCATGTGGCTCAATCCTTTGTCATGCTTGGGCTTTTTCCAACTCTCTCTTTCCAATTAACTAAAATAATCATTTCAGGAACTCTAATTACAGCCTTTTGTTGAGTAAACAATAGCCTCAACTGTAGAAACAGTACAACCCAGCAGCTTGTCGGCTGTGTTTTCACAATAATGTCCAAATGCTGGAACAGCACAGCATCGCCATTCAGCTCAAGCTGTAAAACACAGAATCCAGTAATAAAACCAAAACTCTTCCATTTGTGATTTTCTGAAAATGCCAAGACCAGTGATGAATAAAATATAGACAAGAAAACAATGATGGGACAATTCCAGCAGTCCACCATGGACAGAGACAGACAGAGACAATCACTGGTTTCTTATTCTTCATCTCTCTGTATATTTCTACACAAGTCTCAGCCATTGTCTTTTTAGGGTGCCCTCCAGCTGAAACATGGATGTCTGCGCTCATTCATCTTTGATCTGTGACTCTGACCTCAGCCAGTGTCCTCTGGCCTCGTCCCCAAACCACAATAAAGCCATTAGCCTCCAGTCAAACAGCATGAGCTGATCAGAGCTGCTGCTCTCTAACAGAGTGACTGAGGGTGGAGAGGGACTGTGGGAGAGAGAGGTCGACTCCAACAGAGAGATGAGAGGTGGAGGAGATGAAAACAGCTTCAGTCCAAACAAACACTGACAGAAATTAAAAACTGTGCTGTTCATGATGCAGTTCCAGTTCCCAGCAGCCTCGGGGCTTCAGTACGTTATTGTTTGAGCAACAAGCAGTGAAGGATTCAGATTTTCTGTCTGTCGCTTTACAGCAAACTGAAGATTCATAAAGCTCAGTGACTTCAGCTGAGTTCACCCTCTGCAGGGACCTGTGAGTTTGATGCCACGTCTCATCTCTGTCACGTCAGATTTAGAAGCACAGTCTCACCTGTCTTGATCAACATTATGTCTTTAAACTGTGTTGCTCCCTGACATGAAGGAACAAAGGTGTGTGTCTGATGACTGACTGTGTTTTATGTGGCGGGTGTGTGCAGCGTATAGCTTGTATGACATCATGTTGTCAGAGTCAGGAGAGGCTCCAGGAGTGGATGTGACCCACAAAGAGGTGAAGAGAGACACAGCAGGCAGGAGGCCTGGAGAGAGAAACACCACCCACTGCCAAGTTACACACCTCCACAGCTACACACACTGCTGGCTGCCAGAGGTTAGTGAACAGGCTGGTAGAAGGATTCTTACCACTGAACCAACCGAGTGGCATGAACAGCCTGTAGCCACGGCCAAAGACAAGGAGCAGCCTGTCACAGCAGGAGAGGCCATGATGGGAACAGTGAGGGAACAAAGAGCCGTGATCTGTCCCAAAGGTAAAGATTCAGGACAGACACAGGCAGTGAAGCAGGTCTAACATGACAACCTGGCTCTGTGGGTCTGACTCAGTCCCAGAGGACAGACACCGGCTGGACGAGGGAGAGAGAGACGGGCAGACAGAGAGAGAAGAAGCTGCTGTCACAGATGAACAGGTGATGTGTTGTATTGAGCTCTTTGCACTGGTCTTACAGATAACCCCTGGCTGTGCTGTGATCGCTGTCATCCATTTTACTGGATCGCTCTGATGTCCTTCTGGCTTCCTGCGTCGGGGTTGAACACACAGAAACCAGTCAGCTGTTGGAGGAACTGATGATCTCCTCAGTAGCTTTTCCTCTGAGATCTGAACTCAGATCTGAAGTTTGGTGCTTGAAAACCTGAATCACAGCAGTTGTGATCAGCTGTGATCTGTGACTTTACAGGCATTGTATCATTGGCTCTTTGTTTGTTGGTGTTTAATGAGACTGAAGTGGAACAAAAGAGTCAAACTTCCTGCAGATTTCTGCCTTTAATGACTTGACTTGAAATCTGAGTTGTCCTACAGTGAGTCTGCTGGTCTGTGTGAGGACAGACTTTTGCTCTTCCAGCCTTTAATTCTGGCAAACTGATTCAGCGGCTCCACTCTGACTGATTTCATGCTGCATTTCTGTTTGGGAACAAACATCAAGGGAAGATGAGGAAAGATCTGATAATCAGCAGATCGTCTGTGAGTGTTTGGATGGTACAAAGTGGACGTAGGAGGAAAGCAGTTATCCACTTAGATAACAGCCACTAACACACACACACACACACACACACACACACACACACAGACACACACACAGACACACACACACGGTGACAGCTTCAAATTAAAATCTGCATGATGTGATTAATAGAATAATTCAATCTGCTCAGATGATATTAAATGATGAATCAGCGGTTATTAAATCAGTCTTTTTGACTCTCATGGTGAATTCAGCTCTCACAGCTGCTTCGTCTCAGACAATCGGCTCCTCGACAGTTTGTTTGCCTTTACAGTGAAAACATTTCACTGACAGCAGCAGTGTGAATCTAGAAAAGCTGATGTCGGTCAGTCTGTGTGTGGTTTGATCCACAACGATGGTTTGGATTTTTGGATTTTTGGACAGATGAGCTGCTGAGGGAGACACAGACTGGGAGAAGCTGGAAGGCTCATGTGTGAGGACGGCTGCTCTGCTGTTGGAGGTTGTTGGATGACGTATTGCTGTAACTTGGTGACATTTGGATTAGTGCTCATCACAGACTGAAAGCTTTTCTTTCAGAGTCACTCAGATGGAAGCTGTGTTCCAGACAGAAAGAGAGAATAGAAAGAACGAGGACAAAGTTTAAGAAGTGGCCATCGGAGGAGAGAGCAGAGAAAATGAGATGAGGTGATGGTGCTCAGATGAGTGTTTCTCCTCTCAGGGGGAGAAGACATGATGAAGACAAAGAGGCTCTGAGGGAGGGAGAGCAGCTGAAAGAGGGAAGATGTGAGAGAGGTGTGTCGTCTGCTGTCTCTGCCACCTGATCTGAGGATACTGTCTAGTTTTCAGGGTGACAGGTCTCAGTGTCTCCCAGAGGGAGACGCAGCTCAGGGTCCAGGAAGAAGAAATCCAATCTCTCAGCTGGGATAATGGTTCCACACTTTCATGATCCACTTCTTTCTTCACGCAGGCGTTTCTCTTCCTCCAGTACCTCTGACATCCTGAAGGTGGAGCTGTTTTTGTCTCTCACAGTGTGAAAGTGGCTGTTCTGCTGCAGCAGGATGTCATTTCTCAGTAATCAATACGAACCACTGATCAGCCTCCACTGCTGATTGACATGGCAGATGAAGCTCAGTGAGAGTGGGCTGTGTTGGAGGTTAGACTTGGCAGGAGCTGAACTCAGTGGACCATGTCATGAGAAAATGTTCAAAACATGAAATATAATGTTTTGTGTAAAGTTTTCCCATTTTTGCTATTTGAGTCATGAATAAGGAATTAAAGAATTTAGTTTAATTCATGTTTGAAATGTTTTGATTTTTCATGTGGACATTTTGAAACAGCTTCCTCAGTGACCTCCATTTATTCATGAGACCTTTGATCAACCAACTGCTGAATGACAGTGTGGAGCAGTTTTTCTTGTTGGAGTGAATGAAGAAAAATCCCATCAGTCGACCTCAAACCAGCTGAAGTTTGTCCGCTCTCTGTCCCTGGCAGCTGTGCTCAGTTGAATTTAGATTCAGTTTTACACACTGAGGAGAGAAACATGAGCTCGTCTGCTTTGACATTAAAATGTTGTGTGTTGTATTAAAGCGGTGTAAAGTGATGGAGCTTCAGGTTCTTGTCTTTCCTCAGGCCACATTAAAGGTCGTGTTACCGTCACTCCTCTGTTTTACTGCTCATCTTTTCTTTGGCTCTGACCTACCATGAGATATTCTCTGAACAGATTCAGTAAATCGACTGTTCTTCAATATAATTTCTCTCCATGCTTCTCTCTTATTTTCTAATTTATTAATAAATCAGTTGTTGCTCCTCATTGCATCATATTCAGCCTGTCGTAAATAAAAAGGGTGTGTACTTTTATACTTTTTGTTCAGTATTTTTTGTATTAGAATGAGGGAAAAGTCTCCCTCGTGTTCAGTTTGTCTAAATACAAGAGAGAAAACAGCCTTTAGTTTGCTTCACTGACCAAACATCCACCAGTGAAGTCACATCAAGAGACAACAGAGACACAGAGTGTGTGAAGTGTTGCTGAGTGTCTTTAATCAACCTCTCCATTAAACTAACTCTTGCTGTGGACGCTCCAAACTGGAGCCATTATCTGTGAATGAATGTGTGCTGTGTGACTCCAATCAGTATTCAACATAGAAGCAGTCGTGCTCTTTTATGTGTCGGCTGATGAGCTGGTGAGCCGTTTGTTTAACATGAGTGAGTTTCGACTCACAGAGGTCGGTGTGGTCGTGTGCTTTTCTTCATATCAGAGTTTCACTTTAAAGAGCTTCAGTCTCTTTCGGCTCTGACTGCTGTACAGCTGTAATAACCTGCATACACAGCAGAGAAAGGTGATGTGTGGCTCTAACGCTTTGTGATGAACATGCCTCTATCAGTCTAATGGCTCTGTCTGTGTCTGATGTCTCTGTGTGTCTGACTGTGTCCTTTGCCTCAAAGAGGAAAAAGGATATTTGGAGTCTGAGCTGTGAAATGAAAACAGTGTCTGTCATTTTCTCTGTGCACTGGGCTGAAACATTGTCTGTAATGAGTCAACGACCAGCCTGAGTTCACATCACTGACATTCAACTATTTTCTGACTCGTTTCTGAGTCGTTTCAGAGACATGACTGAAAAGAAATGATGTCTGTGCCTTTAAGTGTGAAAGGAAGGTCAGTCTGATTAAAACATCCAACGAGGCTACAGACTACAAGGGGATTAGATGATGTGGAGGCAGGTTTATTTCCTTTGAAAGACTTTTAATTAATACCTCACTGATACTCACTAATCACTATTTCTACCATGAACGTCTGAAGCTGCTGTCGAGGTCGTTCTGTCGGCTCTGTGACTGATATGAAGATTTTAATGTGGGCTGAAAAGGTTTCAGGATCTGATGATGATTTTATCAGAATGTTGACGTTTTGACATCTTGATGTTAATGTGGTTCAGAAGAAGCACAAATAAAATAGTAAAATGTTTCAGACTCTGTGAAGATGATGTATTTGTTTTGAAGATGCTTTATCTCCATGTTAACTGAACCTGTGCTTTCTGTTGTTCTCTCTCTTCCAGGTAAGTGCTGCCAATGACCTCCGTGAGAAGAAACAGAGAGAGAGATTTAACAAAGAGCCTCCACTATCTGCAGCACCATTCACGTCTCAGAGGGTTTGTTATTCTTTGCTTTCATAAAGAGGAGAGAAGTGCTGTCTGTGATGACCTTGTAGTTCATCTTTGTTGTTTGGATTAGCTTGTTAGCTTCCTCAGCTCCCCTTGCAGCAGAAGCCAGCAGATACCTGTGTTAGCCTTGTTACCAGCAGAGTGTTGGCCTCGTGTTGGAGCTGACAGGTGAGGCTTTGTGTTATCAGACTGCAGCAGATACTGGATGATTTGATTTCCTACAGAAACCCTCAGGCTGAAACTCTGCAGCAGGTTGGACTTTGGAGAGAGATGCATGTGTTTGTTCAGAGCCAGTGGCAACATCTCATAGAAAGCAACTTTTCTCTTGGTGTGTGTGTGTGTGTGTGTGTGTGTGTGTGTGTGTGTGTGTGGTGCACTTTGTGTATCGTGGGATAGAAAGCACCATCTGACAGGAACAGTAATCAGAAGAAGAAGACTGATGAGTTGAGAGTTTCAGCTCTTCATTGGTCCAACAGCCACATCAACAGGTGAAACTAATGAACTCTTAACGACCCACCTGACACTGTCAACATCCTTCCTGCAAAAAGAGAAGAAAGAGCCCGTCAGAGTCCCCATATTATTGTTTCCACGTGTAGATTGAAGCCTGACAAACATACTGAATGTGTTTCAGACCTTGTTCAAATGTTTGAAGAAGCTTTTTTCTGAATGTGTTGAAACCTGTTTTTATTTCCAGTGTTGTGTGATTGAGTAGTCGTCAGGTGACCCAGTTGCAGGTGTTGTGCCTGCTGGCTCTCTGTCATGGCTCACTTAAATAGAGCAGAGTCCTTGTTAGTGTCAGCAGTGACTCTGGTGCTTCTCCCCGCTGTGGCTCTGAATTCTACAGTATTATTATGTCAGTATCAGTTACACATAAGTAAATAAAGATTGTGGGGGGGTGGCTGCTCTGCTGACTCTGCTCTGCTCATCAGTGAACTGACTTCATTTATTTATTTATTTTGAATGATTGTTGACAGACTTTCTCTGTGTCCAGATGTTTCTGCTGGGTGTTTTGTAGTTCTGCTTTCTTTAATTGACCTGTGAGCTCATTATTCTCTGTTCTGTTAAAGCTGCTGTGGATCTGCATCATGCAGTCAGTATCATCCATGTTCTGTGTTCCTGTATCCTTGTTATTAATGTGCATTAGAGAGAATGGAAGCTTCCACATACAGTAGAGGCTGTTTATCCCTCACGGCTGATGATGGAGGTCTGATCTTCCTCTGCTCACTCTGGTCTGGTCAGACGTTCAGGATCCTGTGACAGTAATGGTCTCATGTTGTTTTGGCCTCTGACACTGAGCCTCACTTCACTTATTTCTGTAAACCAGAATGAGCTGATGTCAGATCAGTGCTGGATGACTTGAACGGAGGATGCAGCAACTTGAAATCAGTGAGTGACAGCACTGGTGTTACTCTGCCTGTCAGTCATACATCTCACTCCCTCATTGGTTCAGTCATCTTGGTAGAAAAGCTGTCCTGTGTTGATTGAAACTGACAGGGGATCAGATCACAACTCAGACAAGAAGAAATTCTCCAAACAGCATCAAAGAAAAAGCCACAATCTTGGATGAATATTTTCTCAGAGATGGACAGAATAGTGAAATAATTAAAGCTGAGATGGAGATGATAGTCAAGAGGATGTTTGGCTCTGAATTATCAGCCTATTAACTCAGATTTCCAGATGAAGTGTGAAGGTTTGCTTCAGCTCTCTGATGAATCACAGCTTCTCTTTGTTCATGACTTTCCCGTCATGCAGTATTCACAAACTGAACTTGAAGGACCTGACAAAGGTGTTGTTACTGTAAACTGCATCTTTCCAGCTTCTGAGTCTCATCTGTTGTCGTCTTTGAAGGTGGCTGGTCCAACCTGGAGGTTTAGATCCTCACAGACAAACTGTTTGGACAAACTAAACTGACACACATCTGCACAGAGATCCAGTTTCCAGCTGCTTTGGTACCATGACATCTGTGAGTCCATCAGCAGCACCAGTCTGCTGCACAGCTGAACACACCAACAACACTTTGTGCTGCACTGAGACAGCAGATGGATCCAGCTGGAAGGAGAGGAGACACTTTGATGGTCTCCTCTCTGTGTTTGTGTCATTCCTCACTGGCATTTGGCAACTGAGCCATCCAGTAAGAAAACATGATGAGTGGATTTTAATTCTTTCTTCTTAAAACACACAGACTGTTTTCACTCACTTGAGTTTTTGCTCGTTTGTCAAACATTGACTGACATTCCTGCAGATCGTCTCACTATTAGAGTAAATAAATGTTTAACCCTGATTTTCATGATAGTTTCTCTCTGATCTAAACCTTTTTGTTTAGTCACCTGACCTCAACTTTCACAAAAAGTGTCTCATTCAAGCAGCACTGCTGCCATCGTACACTGTTCCTGTCCTTGTTTTGGGGACCAGACTGATGGTGAAAACAGAGGCTGCAGGTTTCACAGCTCATCAGTGAACCTTCTGGGCTGCTGTGGTCTCTTCAGAGAGAAATATGAGACACTTTCATGTCAGCCTCAGCCCTTTATGGCTGACCACAGTGATGATGTGAGACTCCAGTGTTGGTTATTACAAAGACTCAATGGTCCATGAGAAAGCTGTAATGTAGTGAGGAAATGAGAGGAACATGGGCCTCCCAGTCTAATATTACTCACAAGCTCTTTCAGCCTTCCTCCAGTATCACTCTGTGTGAATGTGTGTGTGCCCAGTCTGAAAGTTGTTTTGAACAGCACAGTGTGAATCCACAGATAGTGGCTGGTTGTTGTTTCTGCTATCAGTGTCTCTAATTTACTGAAAACATCAGCTGTCTCTCTGACCGGTGAGCAGGAAATAAAAATAATGAACAGGTTGTTGAGACACATCATTTAAAGTTTGCTCTTGATTGATTTCCCTGAAGTCTGTAACAGCAGAGCAGCTCTATTAAACTGCATCACATGTGAGCCAGTACCCTGCAGTCCTCAGTGGAGATGAAAGTCACGTCTCCTCACATGACGTGAAGTCAGTGTTTGTCCTCTTGCTCAGACAGAGGGATGAAGTGTGTCCCCTCAGTGTCCAGTCCTTGGTCCTGTGCTCTCATATCTTCCCATGTCCTCCTATAGAAAGCTGGACAGCTGTCCTCCCTCCCAGCCTGTCTTCTGTCAGAGCCAGAGGGCTGGAGCTGCTCTCTTGTGTCCTGTCAGGCTTTTCTTGGTGCAACAATAATGACACTTATGTTGAGAGGAAGAACTTGTATGTTTTTGCTCAAAGGACGGACGTGCTTTATTTATTTATTTATTTACTTGAGAAAGCTGTGATAAGAACAACATTAGGTTTCCTGATATTGGCTGTAAGTTGAATTAATGAATTGTGGTACCAGTTGCTTGGTTTTTACATTGGGCTGCCTGCCAAGATTGTGTTCTGCATAAACACTCTAACATCTCCACTCTTGTTCTTTCTAGAATATTAATACATTTTCATGAGGCTCAAACATCAATCTTTAGATTCAGAACCACCTCAGAAGCAGCTTCTGTGTGTTGTTGATCTGTTGATCTTGTTGCAGTCAGCTGAACTTTGAGACCAACAGTCTCAACAAAATCCCACGATTCTCCTTTAACTGACTGCTGAGTTTCCTTTTTATTTGACCAAAGCAAAAGGACGATGCTCACTGACCTCCATTCACTTCATATGTGTGATAGTGTTGTCAGTGATTCATGAACTTCTCTTTCTCTCTCAGACAATAGTATTCATCTTTAAAATGTTCACCCTCTGACCTCATGTACTATAAGAGTATAGCTCTGACAAAGATCTCTGTTCCTGGGTCAGTCTCCATCTCTGGAGATTTACATGATGGATGAATCTTTGTGCTGGCCAATACAGCACATTTAAAGATATTTAAAGGCATTACATCACACAGGAGGACTTATAATAAATCACATTAAATCTCATGGGAAATCCAACAGACCTGTTTTTTCTCTTTGAACTGAAACTTCAGATATCAGATGTCAGATATTTGAGTCTTTTTCATCCTAAAGCAGAGTGTTGACGCGTTCTCGTCTTGCTTCCTCTGACTGCAGCTCTAAACAGACACAGTGATGTTAAAGTTTTGCTTCAGTGAGTCTGAATTCTTGTAGCTGTTGAGGATTCAGCCTCAGTCAGTCTGACAGAACAACATGAAGCTGTAAAACATGCTTTGTTTGGCAGGACATTAGAGGCTGATAGACTGTGTTTACTGACAATAGGAAAGCACACAGGAAACAAATGGAAGCTGCATCTCATCCATTATGACACTGTCAGACGCAGGTTTGAGTGTCAGTCCTGTAAATGTCATCCTTGTTTCCTGATGGCTGTCAGAGTGAAGAATGTGCTCTCTGGTTCTGACTCTCTTTCGGTTTCTGACCTCCTGAGATTGAACTCCTGAGCTGCTCCACACTGAAAGAGACGAAAGCTTCAGGGAGGAATCATTTCAGCAAAGCTCTCTGTTTCCTTGAAAGCTGCATCCTGTTAAACAGAACTCTAATAAATCGCTCCGTCATGAAGCACTCATGAAATTACTGGACTGCTGCGTTGGAGTAAAGTGGGGCACATTTCTTGTTTAGATGTTGCAGAGCTCTGAGCCGTTCTGAAGAATGAGACAATCAGAAAGTGAATTTGGCCTTTGATGAATGTAATTATGTGTGTGCTTCAAATGGCTCCAGGTCTGTGTGGAGCAGCTCGTATGATACATTCTGTTTATGGCTGTTTACTCTCAAACTGTGAATATTTTGAGCTGACTGCATGAACAGAACACAAAAGCAGTTTGTCTGAGCAGATAGATGAGACACTAATGTGTCCTCTGACACTCATATTTTAAGATGTAGACACACACACACACACACACACACACACACACACACGTAGTGATTAGTTTATCCTTTTGGAAATATTCTCCATTGAAAACAGCACAAAGACAATATATTGAATGTTTTACTTCACCAGCTTCATTGACTTTTGTAAATATATTCTTGTTATAAATTTTAGAGACTGTTTGTGCTGCTTCACTGATTCTTATAATATCTGTGACAGCAGAATAAGTGCTCAGAAACATGTCCTTGGTTATCTGAAAGTTTTCTAGTTTCCCCACCTGTTCAAGTTAAATCCGTGTTACCTGGTCATGATGCATGAACCGTCCTTCAGTCTGACCACCAGAGACCAGCAGACAGACAGAGATTTGCACTGAGCTCACTTGTCTCCTCCAGGACCAGCAGCTTGCTGTGTTTTTGGGTTATTGGGCCTCCTCAGGCAGATAAACCCACATTTTTTGGCCTCATCTCTCTGGAGGACACAGCTAGCTGTCAGCTTATATGTTATCAAAGCTACCAGAGAGATGTGAGAGCAGGACTGGGAAACTGGCTGAGGTGGACTGAGGAAGACAGGACTGGAACTTTGTCCTAAGAGCAAGACGAATAAATAAAAGTGAAGAAAAAAAAGGAAAGAAAAGAAAATAGTCTCCATCTTGGTTTTTCATCAGCCCAGATGGAGGCTGCCAAGCTGCTAAATGATGCCTGTTTGTCTCTCACTGGCAGCAGCCTTCATGCTGAGAAACACACAGATTAGCTGCCACACAAACATACACAGTTTCATCAGATCTCTGGACTCATGAGCCTCTCTTTGTTTGGAGTGCACATAGAAAGAAAACATGTTGTCTGAGTCTGTTCTTCTGCTCCAGGATCAGTTTTCTCCCTAAAGTTGTCAGTGTTGGTGGCTCTCAGGCTCAGTGTGACTGTGAGACTCTAAATATAGAAGTGGTTGGATTCCAGCCACACAAAGCTCTGCTCACTGTATCGTCACTGGATCCTTTCTTTGACTGAGAGCCCTTTAAAATGGCCTCAGGGAAAACAAATGATTGTCACGGTCAAACTACAAACAGACAAACACAAACATGAGAGGCTTGTTGTCTTCAGGAAGCGTTTTCTAATCTCTGTAGTCTCCCCTGTTTCTTTCATGACCTCCAAACCACGTCAACAAGTAGAAACTGAAAGGTCGAGTTCTCTTTTCATTGATCTGATTTTTACTTTGTCATTATAGTGCAGAATGGAAAACTTCAATATATGATTATGTGTTTTTGGTCATTGAGCTGCTGACCTTTTTTTTCCAGCTTCCCTCCACTGATTCATGTGTTCCTCACACAGACGTCCTCACCTGAGGCTGCTCTGCACAGCTCAGTTTAAATGAGAATAAAATGTATCTCCTCAGCTGGATGTTAGCAAAGCTTTTAGGCTGAGTGCCTTGCTGGAGGATTCAGAGACAGAGCGCTCTATGAATCATCAGTAAAATGAAGGATTTTTACATTAATCAGCCAGTCCAGCACTACTTCAGTGCTCCTTGTTGTCTCATTAAAATTACTGGATGAGGTTTGGAATTGAATAAAGTAGAAATGGAGGCACATTCTGAAACCTTCCTTTCTTTCTTCCTGTGTTGAAGCAGAAACTAGTTTCTTATTCAGTGTGTGCTGCAGTCTGTCTGTCACAACCCATTTACCTCTAGAAAATGCCAACTGACACACACCTGTCTGTGTGTGTGTGTGTGTGTGTGTGGTTGATGTGGCTCATAAAGTCAGTTGTACAGTCTCATTAACAACTACATGACACAGAATCTCATCTGAAGCCCTGACCTCATCATCCTGCTGTATGTGTGTGTGTGTGTGTGTGTGTTTCAGAGGACATTTATCTGTGTAGTCATGTCGTACAGTCTTGTCAGCACAGCAGTGACCTCAGCTTTGTTTCTGTTCTTCCTTCCAGTTTGAATTTGAATGAGACCAGAGCTGAACTGAGCCTCCTGCAGGAGCAGTCAGGAGGACCCGAGGTCGTAGTCAGTAGTCGTCAGTAGTAGTAGTCATACTACATTCACGGGCTCCTCGTGGCCTCTGCTGGCCTCCTGACAGTCGGATCAGTCTAAACTCTGGTGGACAGCATCCTGCAGGGTCACAGCAGCTGTCTGTGTTTCACTCTGTCGCTGTGTGTTTGTGTGTAATTCACACTCGATGTCAGTCATCCTCTCTTTGGTTGAACACTGATATCTTAACACTTTGTTTCCCATCATGCTCGGCTCATTTGCTGCTCTCTCTGTGCCAGAGTAGAATGAGAGTGGAATCATCTGTTCATCACATATTCTTGAGTTGAGGAACCAGAGACATGAAGTCCCAAAACAGGCAGCAGGAGAGGAAGAACAGAAGGCTGCAGGTTGAAGAGAGATGAGGGGATGTTTGCACAAAGTGGTATTTGTGGTTGTGTAAATGCTACGCTCAGCTGTTTGTCATTCAGTCCTTATTTCATCATTTCCTCCAGAGGCCACCTTAAAGTGCAGCAGAGGAGCTCAGAGACATGGAGCTCAGGGAGGCAGCGCCATGTTTACTATGATATTAATAACACATATTTCATATATGACACTGCTTGAGCATGTGTGCAGGTTGTCAGTGACCTGAAATCAATTAGTATTTAGTGACCTCAGTGCTTCTCTCCTCATGACAAAACACAGCAGCTCCTTTACATAAAACACAGCTTTCTAAAGGCTGTGCAGCACTTTGGTGGGTCCATCTTTATCACTTCCACACAAAGAGGAAGTGATTTTTCACACAACTTAAAAAGGATTAAGCAGCTTCATTTACATTTGCTAATTTACTTTGAATCTTTTTTTTGCCAGAAAATGTACTTATTGCTAATTAATGTTCCCTTTAAAAGCTTGTCCTCATAAAGGAGGGGCTAATGTGATAAACTGTAAGTACTGAGAGCCGAGCTGGGCCTGGACTGTGTTTGCTTTCAACATCTGATTACTTCACTTCTCTCAGTTTAATCAACATAAGACCAATTATATGTGTGATGTTTGGAGCCACTGGCTTCTTTAACCTCACAGCAGCATAGATTTAATGCAGAAGTATCACTCAGGCTTCACTCTGACAGTGACGTGTTGACTCTTGGCAACATGCTGTGTCTCTCTGCAGTCTCTTGACTCCTCGTCTCTCAGGACATCTTGTCATTCTCTCCTCTTCGCTGACCCTCCATCTCTCTCTCTCTGTTGATGAATGAACACACACAGTCGTGGTTCTTCACAGATCTCTGCTACATTAAAACAAATGCACAGTTTTATTTGTTACAGCTGAAATCTGCACAGATTTGAAATGAATGCATCATGGATTAGATAATAATCAGAGTCGCGCTGAGCCAGAAGCTGGACCAGGTCCGAGCAGACAAATGAAGCACAGTCTGGGAGCTCATTCAGCCAGATCACAATCTGTCTGGATCCTGGATCAGATCATGTGTGAGCTGAACTTGTGTATTGCCATCACCAACTGGACTATTAAGACTGTGAATGAACTGCTGGTTTTATTAGGACATGTTCTGCCCTCTGACAGGCTTCTCTATTGGTCACCCTCTGTGACAGATGGCTGCATTTACCAACCAATCAGATGCAGTGTGCACTTTGTGCAGGGTGTCCTACAGCTGAGGTCCTCTGCTGCAGCATGTGCTGGATGTCTTGTCTGTCTTTGGAAGCAGGGCTGGGCAGGTTTCCCCTGAGGCCACCGCTCATCTTAACTGTGAATTGATAACAAAATTAAAGTGGCGTTCACTGACTGACGCTGACTCCATTTCCAAGGAGGTAATGGTTTCTTTTCTCTCAGCCAGTTTATTTAATGTGTTGTGAAAATCATCAGTGTCATATTGGAGCAAAGTCACTGGCAGTCAAAGCAGCTATTTGCTAACATGATGGATCAGTGCAAAGTGCAGTGATGTTGTTGTTTCACAGTCATGGATTCACTGTGAAACATAATGAAGAGAACAACTGTTCAGCCGAAGTAGAGCTTAGAGAGTGGACACACACACACACACACACACACACACACACACACACACACACGCACTGTTGACAGGTCTTTATATGAGCTGTCAGTCCACATCGTAACACTCACCTGTCCTTCTTCCCTCTCACGCTCCCTCACACACACACACACACACACACACACACACACACACACACACACACACACACACACTTGCAGATCCTCATAGGATTCAGTGGTCTGATACGTCCTGAATATGAGTGACAGGTCAGAAATGAATCATAATAATCTTTTCTCAACCAGAGGTCTGGTTCAGTCTCAAAGTGCAGTGAACTAATTCTGCATTCTGGACACAAACTGCATTTTGTGTCATGAAATGTTTGTTAAATAAAATCCATTATTTGAAAGAAATGCACAGTCAGCACATCACTGGCCTCAGCTGTCAGATGTCAATTTAGTTCCACAAAGTGTAGATTTTTAGTGCTGTTTCACACAAATAAGAAGTCAGGCCATTTTCTGCCTCTGCTGCTCCTGAACAGTGAAGTGGAGCCTGAAAGAGGTTTTACAGACACACTGAAAGATTTCAGCTCCAAAAATCATCTTGTTCTTCTTCTTTTGTGGCTCAGAATACCAACATAATTATTCTTGGCTTCATTTTGTAATGATCAAAACAACTTTGCTGCTGAAAATATTGACATGTTTCGGTTTTTTTCTCGCAATGGGGACGACTTCCTCTGCATGCAGTCGATGGATAAATCTAATGGGGAATCAGCAGTGACAGTTTAGTCAAAGAGAAAGTGGCCTGTTGTGTCGTAGATTTGACCTCTTTTTGAACGCTGCTGATGGTCC
The DNA here is from genome assembly GCF_051107435.1 of Chaetodon auriga. Taxonomy (NCBI): domain Eukaryota; kingdom Metazoa; phylum Chordata; class Actinopteri; order Chaetodontiformes; family Chaetodontidae; genus Chaetodon; species Chaetodon auriga. Next base: position 20,270,240 of record NC_135080.1, read on the forward strand.
AGATACACTGTCTGTTACCAGAGGACTCAGCAAGCATAAACCCCACAGAAGACACTGGAATTGGCCTTTTTTCCTGCTTGAAGACACTAATATAACACGGATGGAAACTGAAGTTCTTTGTGGAGATTTTCTCTCATTCAGAATGATTTTCGACCTTTTGAAGAACCACTGGAGACACAACACATGCGAGCTCTGCAGTGAGAAGCATTTGGCTGTGCTTGGAAACGCTCCTGAATGTATTTAGCTTCCTTCTGGTCAGGGTTGGCTCCGCTATTGAACAGATAAACTGTCTGCTGCTGCATTAAACTGTAATCTAACTGAGGAACATGACTTTTGTTATACTGAGACTTCCTGTATTCAAAGATAAAAGAAGATACTCTTTGACTTTGTGTCTTTTTATTTTAGTTTTCAGTCATTGATCTGGATTTGTTCCCAAGTGTTTGGCTGATTCCAGCTCTTTCTTCACCCAAAATCAATGATGCATTTTTTAATTCCACATGTGAAGCAGCTTGAATTTCTTCAGCCAGCAGCTTCAATAAGATCACTGAAAATTCACACTTTAATCTGACAATAATTAGCTCATAATTGGCCTGCTGACAGACTGTGTCATAATATCCTGAGAAGAAGCCTCTGGCTGAGAGGACGAAAAGACACACACACACACACGCACATGCACATGCACATGCACATGCACACACACACACACACACACACACTCTTCTGGATGACAAGCTCTGCTGGTGTGAAGCTTTTTTTTTCTTCTGGGTAAAATGTCAGACTTCTTCTCAGTGTCTCTCTCTGCTGCTCTGTGCTGTGACTGATGGAGTCATTTCTCCATCAAATGCTGCAACATCCCTCCTCATTTTATATAAGAGTCAAAAAAATATTTGATATATCTTTAAATTATGCTGATATCATTATATTATATTTCATATGAATATTTCTGTCTTTCCAGTGGAGTCACTGTTCATCCTGCTGAGTGTTATTTCTGAGTTCTGCTCTTTCCAGATGTCAGATTAGACTCTCTTGGTGGTTCTCTGTCAGTCTGTTTGGAGGCTCAAGCTGCAGCAGAAGGACAGTACAGGTGGGGGGTGGGACACCACTGTGATGTAGGGATCAGGTAAAGGCTCCCGACCAGAGGTCAGGACCCCCTGATGGTTCCAAATCTGAAGGTTTGACAGTTGATTAATGTGCACGTTAATATCCAGAAGACACAAAACACAATCCAATCCAAAGGAAAGTGTCGCCTCCAGCAGCATCACTCTCAGTTTGACTGACAAGTTTGTTCATTTGAAGACATTTTCTGAAGTGTAGTTTCAGTGATGTCAGCAGTGTTTTTGCACCTTTTCCTCACTTACAATGTTTTCAGTCTCTTCATTGTTTTTCTGTCTTTTTAACAGCTGATTCTGTTGTGAACCTTGTGCCTCTTATCCTCACACCAAATGTCTGAGCGTATTATTGGCTCCAGTGTCAAAATGAGAACTGCTAATGTGCTCATTAATCTGGGATTGCTTGGAGGGTCTCAGGTATGAGAACAGAGCAGAAATGTCAGAGCAGCCGTGATCATTGTGAGCCAGGTTAGATAAATCACATGAATCATTCCTGCTTCTGTCACACTCTGATCTTCATCTTCACACCTCAGTTGCTCTGCAGCATTCAGACACTTTCTGTTCATCTGAGCTTGAACTCGAAGCTGTCACAGACATCCACACTTGGAGGGTCACAAAAATGTCTTTCCATCACTGATGAATGAACTGATCAATGATAATCTGTTGATGAAACTCTTGTTTGCTCTTTCAGCATGTTGGTTTTGGCCTCTCAGAATCCTCAATAGAGAGAAGCTCCACTGCATGTTGTTGAGGCAGAGACTGCTGTCTGACAGGAGGAGAGTTTAGGAAGCAGATGGAGAAAGTCAGGTGGAGGAGATGGTGCTGGAGAGTCAGAACAGTGGAGTTTATACTGAACAGCTACTGGATAACAAGCACGTCTGCACACACCTGGAGCAGCTGTCAATCAAACCAGCACCAGCTGTCACAGCCATCACTGTCATTTCTACAGTCCAGGCTGCACACTGACACACACACACACACACACACACACACACACACACACACACACACTGGACCATTTATTAACTTCACAGTTAACAGATCACATTAACGCTCTGACAGACTCGTTCTGCATACTAAGTGCTGTTCACTGTTCTTCATCTTATTTCAGAGACAAACAGCTGCAGTATATTTACTGGACATATTGTCCTACTAATGAGTTTCTTGTCTGCTGTAAATGGTGAGCAGTGTGAAGTTTGTATGATACAGTGTCGGGCTCAGTGTTGGTCACTGAGGCCTGTCTGTAGCTGTGATCTGCTTCACTGGAGGGAGAATCTCTGAGGGTCAAACTCTGATTGGCTGTTTGCCTCTTTGTCTCAGTGCAGTAATACAGACACGCTGTAAGATGTGTTTCCATCTGTAAGAGTCACTTTGTTTCCTCTTTTCATTCTTGGCTTCTCTTAGTTTCTGCTTTCTTTCTTTCCAACTGACTCTGTGCAGCTTTTCATGCCCTCCTTTCTTTCTTTCTTTCTTTCTTTCTTCATTTATTTTTTTTTCTTTGCATCACTCCATTTCCATCTCCATAGATCTTTTCTCTGTCTCTTTGTCTCTCTTCTTCCTTGTCCTCATCTTCTTGTCTGTCCTCATGTCCACCTGCTACATTAGAGCTGAACTGTCTTTCTACCCATCTGTTTTGAGTTCCAGCTCCACGATGTCTTCACTCCACAGGGGGAGACAGAACACGCTGAGCCCCTTTTGACTCGTCCTCCTCAGGCTTCACCTTTCATCTCCACCTGTCTGAACACACAAAACACACATTCAGTCTCTTCAAAGGCCTTTGCAATGTTAGCTTGAGAGTCCAGCCTCTCCTTTTCTACCTGAGGAGAACAGACTCCAAGTTCTCTCCATCCTGCTGTTTCTGATACGTTCTCTGTCTCCATCCTCAGCTCTCTGCTCTGAGCTTAGACTCATATCTCAGAACAGACTCAGAGGAAGTGCTCACTGTGTGTGAGTGAGTCGACTGTGTGAGTCCACTCAATAATTAATTGACTCCACAATATATGCACTGAACATCCCACCCATGAGGCCTGTTTTATGGACTTCCAGGGACAGTATTATAGAGAGACTCCACAGAGAGGTAACAGTGTGTGAGTCAGAATAACCACCATTAAACTTGCGTTACCCCCACCTGAAATTAGAAAGTAAAACAAAATGGAAAAAAACATACTTAGAAAAGCATATAAAATCTTAATAAAGGCTTTATTCAGTAATTCAGGAAGAATGTGGCATCATCTGTGTCCTGCAGCTCATTTCACAGCTCATTTCATACAGAAGTCTCTGTGCTTCTTGGGAGCTAAAAGCCAAAATGTTTGATGAGGTGCTGCAGCTTCCCTGACTGCTGGGTGAAGAGCAGCAGCCCTCAACCAAAGCAGCATAACTTCACTGTAACCTGGTCCATTTCTTCAACTGGGCCCCGTCGTGGAGGCAGAGTGACGAGTTTCTGTCATCAATGACAGCTGGGATAGTAGCCAATGCCATTAAGGCAAAAAGGCAGGCACCATCATTCAACCACCCTCTCCTTCCTAAAAGCCTTTGGGCCTAAAAATACACAGTTGTCATCCTGCTTCCTGCCCACTCATGTGCAAGGCAGACTTGATGATGCCCCCACCCAAAACCCACTCAACACTGTCAACACTCAATGTTGTAACTCAGACTGGATCTCTGAGCACAGACACGTTAAAATACACACACTGCAGATGACGTTCAATAATGGAGACATTTACAGTGACACAGAGACAATGAACCTGACAGAATCCTGTTCATTCATTAATTAGGACTTTGTAGATGTTTCATGTCAAATGTCTGTTAAAGTTCCTCCTCTCAAAGGGTCTACAGGGTACAATATTTATTTAAAGTTCTGCCTTTATCTCTGCAGGTCATGAGCAGTCTGAGGATCATTATGATTCCACTCGAGTGGAAAAATGAACTGAACTGAATGTTTGCTGCTTTAAAATCTTCTTGCTCAGCAGGTCCCTTTACAGTCACATGTCGTCCTCTGTGAGGAATAATATTCTGTCTTTTCATAAGAATGTAAAATGTTCCCCTGTGATTTATTTCACTGCTGTTCTTATTGTTGTTCCTGGAAAGCAGCAGCTGTATCTTCAGGACCGTAGTGTCTCAATGAAGTCTGCACTGTGTGCTTCACTTGTCTTTTGTAGCCACAGCCTCTTAAACACTCCATCAGTAATATCAATATTTCAGAGTCCGCCACAAGGGGAGATAATGTCTCATCCATTTGTCAGGACGTGCACACACTGATGTCATTTAAAGGATTACAGTATACTGAGATTTGAACACGTTCCTGCTAAATGTCAACCATCCAGCCTCAGAGACAGATATCGGTCTCAGCATCGAGCCTCATCACGTCCCTTTCTGGAGCGTCTTTGGACGAGCAGAGACAGATGTGAGAGATGTGATGTGACTCCTGCTGCAGGGGATGAGGCTGATCAGAGCCAATAAAACTCGATGGCAGCTGCTCTGTTGCTGTAAACCTGTAAAGGGAGAAGAATGAGTCTGACTGGAGTCCAGTCCATGACAATGATCCCGTTCACCCTCAACACAGTGTTGTAATATATTTGTGCAGTTTGGTGCTCAGCATGTGGATCTCGTAGAGTCACAGTGTTTCTGCTTTAATAGCACTTCAACAAACACCAAGTGTGTGTTTGTCCACTCCAAACTGGCTTCCAGCACAGAGGGATAACTGCATGTGGTTTAGTGTCTGCTGGAAGAAGACGTTCAGAAAGAAGATCAGTTCGTGGAGTTAAAGCAGCCTGTGGTTCAGCTGCAGATCATGTGATTACTGTTCTGTCTGCAGACTTCATCACAAATGAGTTTCATCCACATGAGTCAGTTATAACAGCAGTGGAAGCTGGTAAAGAAGTCGTGGACAGTAACTTCTTTGTATCTCTTGATGGAAACTTTGCTTCTATTGAATGAAGGTTTTCCTCCAGCAGGATGGATTTATTGTAGTGGACAAAGAGGAGGGTCAGTTCTCTTCTTCGTCACAGGTCAGCAGGTTTAACAGCTCCCTCCTCGCTGTCACCTATCAGCTGGAAGAGTTTCTATTTGTCTGCTGGACAAAGCTTTGATGTGGATGAGGCTGTGTGGTGCAGCAGGGTGTGTCACTGCAGTAAAGACTGAGTCCTTTATATCAAAGCACATCTAGCTGTCCATGGATGTTGTTTCCTGTGTCACACTGACGTGTTTCTTCAGGTGAATTACATGCAGTCACTCTGTTCACTGACATTTATTGTGCTCAATAAACATTTTCCATCTTCGGTCTGAGAGAAATATGATAACACAGGCTCTGAGCTCTGAGTTTTTCTTTTTTTTTTCAGAATGAAACTCTTGATAGATCAACACAGATTGATTGAGACAGTGTGAGATTTCAGCTCCACAGCTTTGCTTTGTTTTTAAAGTGATTGAGGATTGATTTCTCTGTGGAGCAGAATGGACTGAGTATTTGGGCAGTGATAGATGTAATCAGTGAGGTTTATGAGAGGCCTGTTTGTGCAGATATTACATTTTCATATCTTAAATCTTTGGATTTGCAGGGAAAACAATCTGTGAGGCAGCAGATGATGAGCATTCAACAGTAAAGTGTCCTTTAATAAGTATTTGAATCCAGCTCTGTGTCCCTCGTCTGTCCTCTCATCAGGACGCCTCTTTTGTGCTGCTGATTGTCTGTTCAATGAAGCTGACAGCTGAAAACATGATATGTGAGAAGAGAACATTTTGACAGTGGACGGCAGAGCTTTAGAGCACAAATTCATGATCGTCTGTGGACAACTGGCTCAGCTGAGAGACTTTTGTTTTTTACCTGAAGGTCTCTCCAAAGAGTCTTTAAAGGACAGCTGCTGGATTCAGTTATTTCCTCCTCCTCTCACTTTATTTCCTTTTCCACAGTGAAAGAGAATCAATAACAGCAATTACATTCAGCTTCTGTTTGTTTTCACGTGTGGTTTTCTGCCTGTTCATTAGCCGAGTGGATATTGTTATTAGAGAACGAGGTGGCTGTTAGGAAGATTTAACGGCTTTCATGGAGACTTCAGTGATGCGATTTGTCAATGTGAATTACAAAGACATAACTGAAACACCACAAGGAGCCGTTTAGCTAAACGGTCGTGTAGCTGTTGTCTTTATGGTCAATGAGGTGAGAGAAAAGGATGGATCATGACAAGAGGAGTCCCTGTTGATCACTTTTACTGAACTGTTGTACAGTGACAGACGACAACACTCACAGGAGAAACAAAACTCAGGTTGTAAACAGTTGGAACATTTCTCATGTCTCAGTCTGAGGACGCTGTCAAACAGAACAGACTTTAATGTCGTTGCTGCAGACAGTTACAATGACAGCAACGATGACACAGAGAATAATGAGATCTCTGTAACATCAGGCAGCAAATGAACTTCATTAAATGTCTCTCAACTCTAACAGAAGAAAACAAATCTCCTCTCAGCACTAATAAATAACAGGCAGGGAGTAAATATGATCCATCTGAGCTCACTATTGAATCCATTTAATGAACCATCTTTATTTGAGCAATGTGCTGCAGCTCTGGAAGAGAAACTTTGATTTCAGAGTGAACGTAATGGATCAGTGTAACCTGAGGTGGACTTTTAGAGGCCACATGTCTCCTCTCTGACAGCTGAACAGTGAAGCAGATCCAATCAATAGTTACTAAATATCCCACCTACAGCTTATGGAACAATAAAACAGCTTCACATAGATTTAAACGTGATAATTAGCAGGAACTTCCTGACGAGTGGATCCATTTTTATTCACCAATATTTTCCCAGCAGCATCGGTCTCGGCAGAGTCCTCCAGACTGTAGTGTCTGACCATCTCAAGTCTCGCTGGCTGCTGCTCAGTTGGCATTTAGCAGACTGAACACAGAATCTAACCTTTAGCTGGAACAATTCAAAACAAAGATTCACCTCATCTCAGACGCCATTTTCATCGAGTGTCCAGACACAAGAGTGAAAATACAGAACAGCCAGGAAACTCAGAGCTCTATGGCCCATTCCTCTGTTATTGAATTCATTTGAAGTGTGACGGCAGGAGATGAGGAACACATTGTTTTGCTGTAGAGACGTAGTTTGGTTTTACAATACCAACACAAAGGAAGGTGAAGGATCTTCTCATCTCTTGTGGTCATGTTGAGCTGGTGAACGTCTGTCGTGTCTCAGCTCTGATTACTGTCAGCTTTCTCTCGCTGTCAATCTGAGTCCCTCCTCCTGTAAGTGGGAATCATTTCGAGCTTCCAGCTCTGCTTGATGCCAGCAGGGCAGATCTGCAGGTCTGAGTGTGAACTGATTGCAGCATGCTGCATCAGGAGGTCCTGCTGAGACGGTTCCACAGTGCTGCATGAATACAGGATGAATGAAGAGATGACAGGGCTGCAGTGAGCCGTCAGGGTGTTTGAGAGTCAGAGTCCATTATTCTTCTCTTTGTCTTACTGTGACTGAGGAGATGCTGAACTGTGGAGCTGCAGAAATAAGAAGCAGATTCAGAGTGAGCTCCTCTCCTCTCTGTTCTCCTGGAGTCTGAGAGCCAATCAGACACTGTTTATCTTCTCATCTCACTCTGTCATTGGTTCAATCCTCTACTGAGAGAAAACCTGTTCTGACTGACACTGACCTGAGATCAGGTTTTCAGGTTTCTGATGAATTATCTTGTGTTGTCCTTCGTCAATGTCGCTCCTCTTCTGATGGTTTGTGTATTTACACACTGACATCAGTGTTTGTCCTTCAGAGTTGTGCAGAGGCTGAACTGAGCTGCGTCTCTCTGTCAGTGAGGTGGAAAGATGCTCTCATGAGTGTTTGTCTGCTGGCTGCTGATACAAATGACTGTCAAGTGTTTTTGTGTCTTCCATCAGTCCATAATAAGTCCTCTCCCCCTCACAAATCCTCCAAATGAAAGTTTGTCAGAGGCAGAAAGTGAGCTGCTTCATCACTCAGCCTGATGACTTCAGAGAGGGTTGAACAATCACATGACTCACTCAGACTGTTGACTCTCTTCTTCTTCTTCTTCTGTTGAACAGTTTACATGTCAGCTTTGAGCCTCTCAGCCCTCTCTTCTTCCTCCCTTCTCCTCATCAGTTAGTGTTAATCAGCTGCCGATGCAGCAGGTTGTGCATTTAGATGTAAATACAAACATGTTCATCTCAAATACTGCCTCATACATCATTTATCAAATGCTGTGTTTGACTCTGATTCATGAAGCAGCTTGTTGAGTCTGTCCAAAATGAAATTCACACATTCACAAAGACTCCCTGCATCCTCAAACAGCCTCACACTCACACACCTTCACACCTTCACAGTTCACACAGAGGTTTCATGTGTGAAGAGACACATGAGAAGAGATGCGTTTCAGTGCAGAGTGGTGTCAGTGGGTTCTTCTTCATCTCTCTGCTCTGATCTCTGCTTCATACTTCTGTCACTTTGCTGGATCGTGGACTCTTTCCTGTTACTCTTTCTTTGTTCTGTCTCTTTCTCTCTCTTCCTCAAACTACTTTTTCTGTTGCAGTCGATATTATTTTCTGTGTGAAGTGTTCATCACTTTTTTCACAGGCCGCTCTGGATGTTCATCCTCATGCAAAAGATGAATGATGAAGCTACGCAGAGAATAATTCAGACTAAATGATGTTTGATAAGGACCACATACGACTACTGCTGCTAATTATTGACTTTGCAGAGCTTTTCTATATTTGTGCAGAGTTCTGCTGTTGAATGTTGAATCCCTTCTATGAAATCTTTCTTTTCATCCCACTGATCACGAAACATCAGTCCATTCAGCCTCCATCTGCTAATAGACTGAGCCCTTTTCACCTGATGTCAGACCTGACCTCAGGCCAGCGTCTCTCGTGCTGCCATGCCAGGCAGAGCTGGCACACACACTGTCTCAGCCTGGCACAGACCAGATCCTGTCAGCCTCTGTTCCTGCAGGAGACATCAGTGAATCAGGCAACAAGAAAAGACACAGAGAGAGACGAGTTTTAAAGATGCTGCTGTTAAATTCTCAGTCTTGATGAGCTTTGTATCACTTCCCATCTCTTACATCGTAGATGATGATGTTGCTTCATTTTAGTGACTCGGTGAATCTTTGACACTGTTGAACCTCTGAAAGTCAAAATATAAGCTGCCAAAAACACACCTTCAAATAACAGTCACACCTGTCATCTGAGAAGATGATGAAGGAGGGCAGAGTGCTGATGGAGGAAGTTCAAACTGACACCATATCATCTTATTCTGGGAGGAGAAGCTGTGAAATGTAACCAGGCAGTATGTATCATTGAAACACTATTTTCAACTATTGGTATTTTTGTCAATCTGAGTCGAGAGAGAACATGATTCGTTCTTATCCAGATGAAGTGTGAGAGTTTACATGTCGGTGTGTTTGTGTATCACAGTGAGGTCAAGGTAGTGAAGTGAAGATGTTTGTGTTTGGGGGATTTCCTGATATCGAGAATATAGGTTTTACTACATTGAGCTTTCAAAATGCTGTTGTGTGTGAGCACGATACAATTGGTTTCCACCTTTTGGTTCATTTGCGTGCATGAGATAATTCACTACATTGAACACAAAGGTAGACTATCAACACACATCTCCATCCACATGAAACCACCATGTGAACAGACACACACAACTCACTGTTAGCTGTCCCAGGAGACAGGTCTGCAGCATCAGCAGTGTCTTTACAGACAATCAGGGAATCTTAACTCATCCAGTTTATTCTCATCTTGTTCAGAACGAGCAGCAGGAATCATTCCAGCCTCTCCGTGCTCTCTCCTCATGAAACACTGCAGACACAGTATCGACTTCAGCTCAACAAGCTCTGTACTGTCAGCAAACCCTGAAGCACTTCAGAGAAGCCACATGTTGTGTTTGGATCCAGATACACTAATGAAGTGTCTGAGCATTGTGTGGTGAACCCAAACTAATGAAGAGCCACTCATTAGACTGAGCCCGTTATTTTCTATGTACCACATCCAGCCAGGCGTTACCTTTAGTGCTTCATTTGTCATTTTCTGTGATTAATGTCCTGATTTAATGAATCTGTCCTCATTAAAGGTTCTGATCTTGACATTCACACCTCCACATTTTAATTTGACATCATTGTCTGAATGCATGAATGTTTGTTTGAATAACAACACTTGTGATAAACACACACATTATATTTCCTGGACCTGTACAGTCCACTGTCAGCTTTTTAAACTCCTTCACACACAAGGCTCCCCTTGGTAAAACTTCACAGTCCTGAGCTTTTCATAGCGTCTCCTCAGAAATTAAAGGAGTTTCACAACTTTTACAGTCAAACATAACAGCAAGTTTTTATACTGACATCCAAAATTTAGCCTGGGGACAGAAACACTGAGAGCTGGACATTAATTATAAATCAAGACACCTAGAGGTCAGGAGCTTTCAACTGAGTGTTCAGTAGAAGACATGAGCTCACTGCATTAATGTGAACTTTCTCTTTAATGAGGGAGTGTAATGAGGAGGACTTGTTTTCCCCACAGTGACACGATTCTGATTGCAGAGCTGTAAAACCCTGAGGAATTGTCTGTAATGACAGATTTCACTGGACTGGTGGGTTTGCTGCTCAACTTGTCTTGTAGTGTCAACTGTCTGTGTGTGATGTTGTAAAAACTTGAATCTTTTGTAGAGATTATTCTCACATCGGCTCTTTGAAGCCAATTAGTACTGATGTGTTCAAGATGTCACCTGCCCACAATGAGATGAGTCATTATCAAACCACGACCAGATCAATATGTAAAAGTCAGCACACATACAGTAAAAGTCCTCCAAAGAAATCAGCTGGACTCTCTTTGAACTGCAGCAGAGACTCGAGGCAGAGGAACTCTATCAATCCTGTATTAGCTCTGCAGCGCTGAGAGGAGATCACTCTGGCATCCAAACGTTCATTCATCATCATTTTGTGCCGTGTCATGTATCACACAATGGTTGGAGTGATACGTCACTTATCATATTTAAGGCGGTCAAATATTCCACATGATCTGTTTCAGTCATGAAGTCTGAGGTTCAAAAACTTGTTTCAGTCTTCATCATGAAATTGAATCGAACATGTTTCCATGCTGACAGGAAGTTTTCTGCTCTTTGTAGTTGTACTCTGTCCATTTAGTGCCATTAGTGTTTATTAAAGCATGAAATACCAATCCTCTCCAGTGGACCATAAAGCCTCCACCCCTCTGACTCTCTTCCTGTCTGAGATTCTTGTAATAACGTGTGAGCAGAGTCAGAAGCTGTTAAGTGTTCTTGGTTATCTGAGTGTCATCAGTGTAAAGTAGCTTCAGCTGGCTGAGTTTCTTGTACAGTACAGGATGAAAACATGCTGCTGGTCATATTTGAGACTCTGCTGCTCTGCTGCTCTGCTGTTCTGATGTCAGCAGTGACTTTTTGTTCTGGATGTCAAGTCATCGTCTGAAAGGGGAAAACCTTCACATTTCTGCACACAAAGAGAAACTATCCACAGACTGCTGAAGGTGTTTTGTTCGTTCCTGCAGTCAAACACAAACTCTGAATCCCAGTGGGAGCTCTGCTCTGCAGATCAAGAGGAGAGAAACACTGAATCCAGTTTAACTTCTGCTCTGCTCTCACTGTGCTGTGATCAGATACACTGTACATGTCTGAGGTGACGACTGCAGGCTGAAATATGGAACAACACCTGTTGGATAAATAAAAGCTGAGTTTATTTTCCTGAAATGCTCTTTAACATTTACACAGTTTGAGCAAATACTGAGCAATGAAACATCATTCAACTTGTACACACACACACACACACACGCACACACACACACACACACACACACACGCACACGCACACGCACACGCACACACACACACACACTGGGTAATTGCTCTCATGGGGTAATTGTGGGTAATCAGGTATCTCCTCTAATCATCAGGTTCAAAGGCTGGCCACCCAGTTGCATCCTGGGTCATCACTGAATCATTGTCAGTTCACTCAGACTAAACGTATTAAATAAATGAACAAGTTGCAGGAAAACAGAGTGAGTTTGGATCAAAGAGAGACAAAGAGGCATTTTCTGCAGGTGAGAAGAGAAGCAGCCACAAATTTACAGATGTGATGATTTACGTTCATGTTTTCCTCTTTAAGGACTTCGAGTCCTTTGGCTGTTTCTACAGAAACCTCAGTAATAAGCATCTGAGGACTGAGGAGAGGAATGGTTGTGTTTCCTCAGCTGCTGTGTTCTCACCACAGATGCCCTCAGCTGAGGCTGATCCCCACAGTTTGACTTTGAATAAAGTTGTTCATCTCCTCAGCTGGATGTTTACTATGGCTGTTAAATTTGGTGCCTTGCTCGAGGACACAACAGCAGGAGTCTCAAGACTAAATCATCAGTAAAATGAAGCAATATGAGAGCAGCCAGCTTCAGTTGTTTTTGCCAGTTTTGGTTTTAGGTTGGATTCAGAAACAAATAGAAGCAACTGAGTGTTTGATTCATTGATCCATGAATCAGCTTCATGGAAAGTTCTCATTAGTCTTTGGCAGACAATGCTCCACAGGAGTCCTCAAGCTCAAAGACAAGCAGTGACAGAAATGTTTGTTTTTTTTCTCTGATCAGCATCCTGTATTTCAGTCTGGCTGTAAAGTCAGACCAGCACAGAAAAAGCAGTCGGCCATTTGAAGCTCCTGCAGAGAGCAAAGCACGTTTTTGTGTGGAGCTGGTGGAATAAATCTTTCTGGGAGGACTCCCACTGGTCTACACTGGAAGTCTGGCTGCTAAAGAATGAGTGCGATGAAGAGAGAAATGGCTGCAGTGAAAGAAGAGAGGCTGCTGTGTTGGCAGAGTGGGTGTTGTACAGTGTGTGATGCTGAGAGTGTTGCCTCAAACCAGTGGAACAGCACTGGTGAACACTGTGGTGCTTTTCCATGAGCTAATCTGACTGTGGAGCTTTGAGAGGGTTTCAAAAAGCAGAGAGGCTACCTTTCTATTTAATGTGTGTGTGTGTGTGTGTGTGTGTGTGTGTGTGAATGTGAGGATGTAAGGATCTGTGTGTCCTCTGGTCTCTGTTCTTGTCTTCAGGGTCTCGTGGCTACATTAGATCTATTAATTATGTCCGTTAGAAACAGAGAGCGAGGAGAGGATCTGACAGCTCCAACGTCATTTTTATCAGTCAGACACTGTTTGAACTTCTCCTCTTCACCCTCTGCTGCCTTCCTGTTGAATTGCTCTTCTTCAGTGGAGCTTCTTCCTCTTCTCCCTCCAGAAGTAGCTTGAAATGCAGCAGAGCAGCTTGAAGGTGTGAAGCCTGTGAGGCCACACTGCCTCGAGGAGGATTTACTGAAAACCAGAGAATTCATGAGCCGACCTGCTTCACTGCTGCATCAACACTAAAATACAATAAGTGTCAGGAAAATTCTCCTCCGATCAGCAGATTCTAATTAGTTAATGTTCAGAGTCTCCATTATAATCACAAGAGGTGTTCCAAAGTCATGAATTCATTTTGAAATACTGAACCAATGAACAGGAAAAAAGACGACATCATCATACAGTATATCACCTATCAGAGCATTTCATTTGTGCATTGGTGCCTGAACGCAACACATTATTGTAAAATGTGCAGACGTGGTCGAAATAATGGAGACATTTTAAGAAATTAAACACTTAAGCAGTTAAATCAGATAATTTCATGATTTGATGAACTGGCAGTTGTTTTTCTGTTCTCTCGGGTATTTAAGTGGATTCAAAATGGTACAGATGCTGTAAATCAGCTGGACGGTGAGTTTGGGTGTGAAATGGAACAAAAAGAAAACTGAAAAAGTTCATGTGGCTGAAATCACATGAGATCTGGTTGTTGAGACTGTGACTCTGCTGCAGTGAAGTCGTTCTTCATTTGGTTCATTTCTGATTCATCTGGAGTCAGAACCTCTGAAGGAAGTGAACTCTGAAGAGTTTTTGAAGGTGGAGTCCTCTGGTCTTCACATCTGTCTGTGCACCTTGAAGAGGAACTTGAAAGCTCTTCAAGTTGAAGTGTCGTCCACTTCAGTCCAGTGGAGAGCAGGACGTGCTGATTTTAAAGTCACTTGCAGAGATTTCATTGGATGCCTGCGAACACTGTCCGTGTTCAGTGAAGTTTCATCTGGATTTTGATTCACACAGCAAAGATGCTCCATGTTCCTCCTTTTTTATACGAATGAGCAAGTTGGAGAGTTTTGAAGCTTCCCTGAGTTTTTCTTCTGGCATATTAAGACAGTTCAGCTGATGTCAAGTGCAGATGTGGACAGTCTGTCTCCAGTTCAGAACCAGTGAATGTGTGATATGTCGCTCTGTGTCTGCTCGTCATTGTCACAGTGACATCAGAGGCTTGTTGGACGTTATGTTGTAATACACACTGTGATAGCAGGTCGAGGTTGGCGCCTTGCCGCAGTTTAAACTCTCGTATGTGCTGATGTTTGTGAAAAGATCAAACAGAATCTGTCAAATCCAAAGTGATCCTGCTCTCTGCTCTTCAGCCAAATGCTTCACATTTCTCTGACTGACACAATGGCTGCCTTTCCTGAGGCGATCACACACCATGGAGACACATAGATGGAGCCCTGAGGTTTAAAACTGTCTCCCTTACTGTGTCTTTCTCTAGTTTCTCTCTTTGACACTGTCTTTCTCATTTCGACCTCTGAGGAAATGTTCCCTCTGGCTCAGCTGTTCCTCCTCACAGCCACCGTCACACCTGCTTCTTAATGTAGTCCAATAAGAAAGAGGGTTTAGAATAGACGAGGGGTCCGCTGATTGTCCTCTAATGAGACGCTGATGAGAGGTTGATGTTATTGTCCAGAGCCTCTCTCCTCCTCTTGGCTCTGTGTTTGATAGCAGTAACCTCTTTGGGCCAGAACTGTTGAATCTTTATTGTCAGATGGATTTAAACTGTGTTAGTTTCTGTTTCTCGATGTGTTGTTGTTGTTAAATATACAGTTAGTCCTGTTGTCTTGCTGGTAATTCATTGAGAGACACTTGATGTGGTTTGACAGATGGCTGAAAGTGACTTTTTCCTCATGAAATTGAAATTACAGTAAAATAAATCAGCTGGAGTTGAGGATGTCACTTTGTAAAAGTTTGGCCTGTTTTTATCAGTAAAGTCTGCAGAAGTGATGCACAGCTGAACTTCTTCATTCTGTGGTTGTCGGCTTTCTCACCTGTTGGTAAATTGACTGATTTCCAGCCTCTTCACTGGCTGTCTGTCACTGTGACGTCCTAATAAGATCTAAATCCTTCCAGCTCCATTTGAAAATCATCCAGCTGCTGTCAGGAAGGACAGGACAGGAAGTGCTGCTGTGGTCTGATCCGTCTGTCTGTCCAGTATGAACTGCACCTGCATCAGCCTGGTTTCAGGCTCTTCTCTCATTTCAACATCAGTCACTGTTCAGGCAGTGATCTGATTTCTTGTTGCTCCATAAATAGATGCTGGGATGTCTGATTGTGGAGCTCCTCTTCTGCCATTTCCTCCACTTGAGTAGTGATGCCCCACAAACCTGACTGTCCTGCTACAGTCACAGATCTCCTGACATTTGATATCCAATCCGATTGACTGGCTGCCACTTACCACTTGTGTCATATCAGCGTGAGCTTGAACCTCTTAAACAAACATCGTGTTGATTGTAGACACTCACAGAGTGAAACCTCAACAGTCTCTGTGCTTTTGGTAGAGAGCATATTCACACTTGATGCTGTTTCCTTTTGTTGTTTTACTGTATTACATTTATTTAAATCTCTTGTGAATTAATATTAGAGGCCTCTGTCTGCACATCAGCTCCAGCACACAACCTGTATTCAACCAATAAAAACTGGGGAGTGAGCAGAGAGAACTCCAAATAAAACAGTGAATTAGCGAAGCTGCAAGATGAGCTCCTGTACCTGCTCCAGTGTTGGAGACTGACTCTTAAAACCATCCATATCCATTCTAATTAAACAGCAGGAAACAAACCTTCCTCAGTTAGAGACTGGATCTGAAATGCTGCTGATTTCATTTGGCAGTAAATCAGGTTGGGAATTAACAAGGTTGTTGTAAAGGCAGTTGAGCTCCAGAGAGATTCATTCAGACAGAGAGGAGGTGATGAACAGAGACAGAAAGTGTGAGGACAGAGAGAAGTTCCACACCTTTAATCATTCACCTGTGTTGTCTGACAGGTTTCTCTCTCTCAGGTTTAAGCTGAGTCATACTCTGCTGCCAGACACCAGTCAGCATTAATAATTAGTTCATCTATCCAGAGACTCACACTTCTCCCCTCTCTGTATTAAACACAGACCTCCTGCAGCTTCTGTACATAATGCAGACCTCTCCAGTGGCAGCAGAGCTTTGTGTCAGAACAGCTGTATGTTATTACTCACTCACAAAGGAAAAGAGTTTCAGCAATTTACTCAAGCAGGATCATGTCTTCATTTACATTTGTGAGTCAGGAGGCAAGTGGAAGCTAATTTTCCTCCAATGGATTCTTCTGGAAAATCTAATTAGTGCTTTTTATTGTCCTCATGAATTCATTGTCCTGAGTAGAAAGAGCTTTTGTGAGTGAAGTGCTCGGGGCTCAGCTGGTCCTGGACTGACTTTGCTTTGCTTTCTAAATCCCATCACTTCTTTTCTCTGTTGTTTGAAGCTCATGTTACTGTGTCATCGGGAAATTCATGAATTAAAATTCAGCTCGTATTAAATATAAATCATCCTTTCAGGACTTAAATGTCCTGATGGACTATAGATGCTCTGCATGCTTTTCTCTGGCCTGTGCAGCCTCTCACACAACCCACAGCCTCTGAAATCCTCCATTATGAAGATCAGTGTTGCAGAATATCCCATCAGCTGAGATCATGTCTCATATTTCATGCTGGTCTTGCTGATCTCAGCCATGTGGGACTAAACTGTTTCTCATTCAGCCTCAGTCAGTTTCCCATTTTCACTGGAGATGAAATCTGAGATAAAATCATTCATTTTAACATTGTCTGTTTTTTAAGTCACATGACCAAATTTATTGATGCAACAGTTTTTCAATGATAATTCTGACACACGACAAAGATTGTTGTTCACTTCAGCTCTGAACCTCATAATATCTTCTCTAGTGAACATGTTTTTAGGATTCTGGACACAGAGGGCGTCCTCCATCATTGTTGTGTTGTTTCCAAGGGCAACAGAAATTGGAGGATGATGAAGGTGAAGTCAGGGATGAAGGAAGTTTAGAGCTGACCTTTTTCTTGTCACCTTTCTCTAGCTATGTTTGTCTTTATCTTTCCCAAACTTTCCTCCACAGCTTGAACAGAAGGAGAGGCAAAGAAAGGAGGTGCAGACAACAGCAGCTTGTTTTTGCTTTAGCAGAATGGAGGTATTGTGTGGCTGAAAGTTGAGGGTCAGTTCGGCTCTCTGTCACAGTTCACCAGGTTTCACAGCTCCCTCTCTGCTGTCAGCGAGAAGACTTTCTGTCTGTCTGCTGGAGAAAGCACCATTGTGGATAAAGCTGTGTGTTGCAGCAGGTTGAGTCTGAAAACTTTTGTAACTTTCTGAAACACAAAATTCCTCTTTCCTGTCTGCTTTCTGCAGTGATTGAGCAGCTGTGAGTTGGTGTGAATGTGGCCATAAGTTTGTCCTCAGTAAATTTTGTGCTTTGCAAATTCTGTTTTACCTCAGCTCTCCCAGTACTGACCGCGATGAAGGAAAGTGGGATTCAGGGTTTTCTTGGACACATCTTTAAAAAGGCAAACAGTTGGAGAGCAGCACATCCTGTGTGTGTTTGCGTGATGGAAACTGTGAGGAGGAAGTCAGCAGTGATCCAGTAAGATCACAGCCACACACCCACTCGTCTTATTAACATGGTGACAGCTTTGCCTGCTAATCTGTGTGAGGAGATTAATGAGGATTTGATGCAGAAGAACACGATTATTATCATTATTCAGTCCTCTCAGATGGCTGTTAGGGATAATAAAATAATGATTTTAATGTTTAATTCTGCTCATTCTGTTCACGCTAAGTGTTGATTCAGGTTAGCTGCTCTGTCCACATTCTTCAAACCTCAAAGGAATGAACTGAATATGTATGTGCTCTCTGACTGATGGAGCTCTGAAACCACTGAAGTTACTGGAAATTCTTGTCAATGGATAAAAACAGTCACTGTTCACTTGATTTTGCATTTAAAATGCTGTAGAATCAGGCTTCTGATTGGCCAGCATGACTTTAGGGTTAGAGTAAAATCACTGCCTGTTGGTTTGGCATCCCCTTCACAGCCCTTCAGTTGTGTTTTCACATGGATGGAGATTTGTTTTAACACTGCTTGTGTAGGTGGGATTTTTCTTGACAACGAAGGAGGAAAAAGCCTGTTTTCAAAGTACGATGTGTGTGTGGACGACAGGCCTGATTCTGTCCAACAGCACAAACATGAGAGAGGAGGAGAGAGCAGCAGATGCACAAACTCTACGATGTTGAACAAACACTGATAATCTGGCACGAGAGCTGAATCACTGTCAGCAATAAACGTGTGAGACATGAGGGACAATAAATGTCTCAGCTGAAGTCGTGATATGAAGCTTGTCTTAATGCCTCCAGCTGAAATATGTTCAGACTCTGCTGACAGCTGGTTTCCCGCAATGTGCCTCCACCTGCACAACATTTATGATCTTTAAGATTTTAGCAGATTATTAGGCTGATTGATGTGACTGTACAGTTTGCCATTCAAAGAAATCATTCAGAAATCTCTCTCTCACTTTCTCTCTCTGTTTCTCTCACATTCAGTTGTCATTCAGTTGCATAATTACAACAAGCAGAAAGGTGGAAGTAGAAAACCTCGCCTGGCCTCCCTCATACCTCATCATGAATATTTATGAAGACATTTGAATAATGTGATTTTGTCACAACAAAATATCATTTGGAGGAAGGGAGAGTAGAGAGTGGGAAGGTGAGGAATGTCAACAAGCAGAGGAGGAAGAATTTGCCACAGTTATAGTTTGGTCTTCTGGGGCTGATGAAGGAGACGCAGTTTGAATGTGAAGATTCACATTTTAGTCGCAGTTTTAAACATTAACCCTCCAGAACAAGCTCCAGCTGAGCTGGTGGTCAGTGGAGATTAGAACAGAACAAACAGAGGGTCTGAATGGTAATCCTCCACTGTCTGTTCTGTTTGCTGGAACAGAAAAAAGTCAATAAATAAATAGAAGCATCACATTTTCTATGAGCTGATGTCCACGGCACGCAGAGTCACCAAATCTATTTCCACAGAGATTATTCAAAGCCAAGAGGACTGTCCTTTTAAAACATGGATTATATCTCCCCCCTATGAGGACGGGATATTCCTTTGTTTGCATGTGTTGATATCAGGTAGAGCTGAACATGTGGTGAGGATGACAGGACCTGAAATTCACTTCTCAGCACAGCAGCAACAGACTCTTTGTGACACATTCAGAACAGCAGGAAATGTGCTGGAGATGAATCTGCTGTATGTGTGGATACAGAACAGGTCAGACACGCTCAGTGCAAACAAGAGAGGCCTCTGGACTTCATTACAAATCCAATATGCAGTCACACACAATGAAAAACCTGCAGGTTAATGTTGGAATATTGTTTCCATCTTTATTCTACTTGTCATGTCAGTTTTTCACTGGAGGTTTAGATCATAATGTTTGTGGATCTCTGAGTGACTGAGTGTCCTTGTTTGTCCAGTTCACCATCAGATATACAGGAAGTTTACTCCACTGTACTGAGTCTGATGTCTGGCAGCATGTTCAACATTTACTGCTCTCCTGCTATTTTATACACATGTGCTTCACATCTGGAGCTCAGGAAACTGTCATTGAGATGAAATATTCCAAAGTTTTACTGGTCACAAATGATCATTGGTCCAAATCATTCAGTCTGTTCCTTGATGTGGAATTAAATGTATAATTAACATGTTTGACGGATTTCTTTCTGCATGTTAATGCAAATCTTATATTCATTGTGTGATGATGAAATGAGGTTTTTCATCTTTCTTTCTACTCATTTATATCCATCAAAGGTCTCAGGCTGCTCCTGTTCTGCAAGCTTGGCACATTTTACAGACAAATGTGTCTAATTTATGTATTAAAGAGAGGATTTTTTTTTTTTTTCTTGGAAAAAGAACAGATAATAATTTCAGTGATTTAAATAATTGTAATTACTGAAGCTACTGGATAACACTCTGGTGCAGTCATCCATTCAGCACAGTGAAACTCCCTCAGAGAGAAAACGTGGTTCTGGCCATTACACAGAGCAGTTCTGCTTATTAAACAGAAACATTTTCACTTCTCACTGATTCATTTAAAGCTTTTAACAACATTTAGTTTGAGTTTTGTTGAACAAGGTAGCCTCAGTGGAGCAGTTTCATTTATTTTCAGAAGTGGATTTGTACAACAGTGAAACAAGTCAATAAATGTGTGAGTGTGCCTCACTGAGCTGATATTCTGTGTGCAGACTGTATCAGACATATAAGTGGGTGAAATGTGGATATCCTAGAAGTCAAAATGTCTCGTGTTTGTTCAAATCCACGCATGCCTGCAGATTCAGATGCAGTAATCATGACAGGAGAGACGGAGAGTTTCAAACATAAACTATAATCCCAGTGAGAGCTGCTCCTGAAGTGTGTTTGTGGAGAAGCTTTAAATCCTGTTTAAACGCTGTGTTTTCTCTGTCCTCTGTCGCTGTTTCAGCCAATGAAATCAGCCACTAAATTCTGATCAGATACTCTTTATGTGACAGATCAGCCATGAGATAATTGCTGATGAAACCAGGGGATTGTGGGTAATCAGATAAGTCTTTTAATCAAAAGGCTTTAAAGGCTGACCACCTAATTACACGCTGGGTTATGACTCTATTATCGTCTATTAGCTTGTATTAGACTGTGACTGAACAACAAGCTGGTGGTGAACAGTGAGGATGAAAACAGGCTTTTGTTTCAGTCGAGCAGCAACACTCAACAGTGTCAGCAGAGCAGATAGCAGCACTTTATTTTACTGCACAGCAGGTTTGTTGTGGTCCAGTAATACAGTGGTTTGTGTTTGTGATCAGAGGCTGATCGATCGAGTGGAGCTCTGCTGTCAGTGGACAGACTGTACGTTGATCTGTTGGTCAGTCTGATCAGGTTTCAGGTCCAAGTGCCCCTTAAGAGCCCCTCAAATCACCCAGAGTGCCATTCAGGAGTGAAAAAGATCCAATCTGTGAAATATTGTGGCCCTGATGAGAATCTGTGCTCTCCACTGTTTCTCATCTTTTCTGACCAGTGTTGAACAGTCTGATCAGGACTCTGCTGTTAATTCAAAGGCAGAAAGTCCAACAGTTTCAACAGGAAACTCATGTTCTTCTGAGTCTGTGCAGAAAAGGTCGACTTTTTGTTCATGTTCCACATCTGCAGACTGAACATAAACACTAGATCCTCCTGACTCATCTTTCACATCATTATATTTGACATGTATAACTGGGCCATGTGTAAAAATATTCCAGTGTTTGACTGTATTAGGGTTATATATGCTGTCCATTAGGAGGAGTGTGTCCAACAGCACATCTGACAGCTTCAATGTCATTTTAATCAGTCAGCCACAGTCTGAACCTCCCTCTTTAACCTCTCCTGCCCTCATTTTATCTCTTGTTTCGCTTCTCATTGCTAATGCAGCTGAGAAATGAATTATTGATGTGTTACCTCTGCCTGACGCCGTATTAAAGCATCTTAATATTGTCCACTTTCATCTTTCCATGTCTCCAGTAGCTTCTTCTTGACTAACTTGCTCTCAGTCTTGTGTGGGTTTGGTGAGCAGTTCTCCTCTGATCTTCATCACAGTATCTGAACACAACTCTGTTAAACATCAGGGACCAATGAACGCGTGATTCATTCTGCGGCTCATTTGGTTCGTACCAGACTGTGAAGCTGCAGCGCTCTAATTGAGAGCAAAGGCAGGATGTGAAACATGTTCACAAGAGATTCATTGAGAATCGAGTTCACTGTCTTCAGACATCGTTCACCACAGTTCAGCAAAATGCAAAGTACAAACACTGAAAGGGTTTGATCTGTGAGACAGAATATACAGAATAATATCTGTGTGAGGAGGCCATGGTTTCCCTCCATCACCATCACAGCTTCCTCCTAATGTCGTCCAATGAGAATGAGGCGTAAAACTGGATTAAACAGCTCTCAGTATGTACAGTTTGGATCTAAATGTTCGGTCTCTGGAATACAAAATAAGATCTTTGTGTCTCTAGTCTGTAATTTGTCTCATTTTTCTCTGTTCCATTGACACAGTGTTTAACTTTGTGCAGTCAAGAGTCTTTATGACTAATAACCTTAATCACAAAATGCAGCTTTAGTGCAGAAGACAAACCTCTGCAGTCTCTGGAAAAGCTGTTTGGCTGAATCTTTGTTTATTAAATTCTCACAAAGAGAATCTTTTTTCTTCATCCACTCAAAGCAGGATTATATTTAATGTTCTGCAATTATAAGTCATGAAGTGGCAGAAGCTTCTGTTCATGTTCTTTCTGTGGTCTCTGTTGGAAAGTCTAATTAGAGCTTAATCTTGTCCTCTTGAAATGATTGTCCTCATAAGAATGAGCTAATGTGATTAAAGTGCTGGGGGCTCAGCAGGACCTGGACTGGCTTGGCTTTATTTTCCCAAATCTCATGATGTCACCTCCCTTTGGTCAATTTTGTTCAGTTTTTTTTAAAGAAAATGTCTAATGCAGTCATCATTTTTCATAGAATAAACATACATGAGTTCCTGTGACAGACAGCTGTGATGGCGCTGTGCTCTGCAGCTTCTGTCTTCATATCATAATGATGTGTTTGAGTTGTTTCTGCTGCTGCTCGTCCTGCTGATGATGCATCTCACCTCCCGCCAACAACCAGCATCCATCTGTCACAGCTGTGTGCAGCTCGTCTCTCTGTGCTGTCACTTCCTTTAAATGATAGTTTGCACTTAATGAACTTCAACAGAACAGAATATGTTAATAACATGTTGACATCCAATATGTCAGCCATGCAGCTGGAATGTTGCCTGTTAAAAAAATAAACTTGAGCTCATTCATGTTTGATGTTAGAGCACAGTGTTTCATCCAGTCACATCGTCTTCATGGAGCAGTTGTACCTCTGGAGAGATGCAGTATTGTCACTGAATAACAAGATGTTTTTGCTCCGTTGATCTCAAGCTGTGTACTTCCACTGTCAGACATGGCTGTGTTCAGCTTCAGCTGCAGTAATCCCTGCATTTACAAAGTCATTCTCATGTTGAGAGCTTTGCTGCGTTCAAGGCCGCTGAGCTGTTGACTTCAGCCTGCATTGACTCTACAGTGTCATGTAATGCAGATGAAGAACAATATTTGTCCCCTCACCATAAAAGACAGCAAACAGTTCTGCCTCACAAACATGTCCAGCTTATATTTTAAGACCAGCCTTTTATATTCACTGAAGACTCAAATATTTGAATTGAACCTGAAGCCTCAAGCTCAGAAGACAACTGAGAGACGAAGGGTGCAGCAGCTCTACATTTCAATGAGGACTCCTCATTTCAAAAGGTCAAATTCAGACTTGAATTTCAGTTGAATCTCTGAATAAGTAAACAGTTTCCTCAAGGCCACAACAACATGAGCAGACTGAAACTTTCCTCCCTGGAGAAGATTGGAAACGTCTGGTCAACACATCTGGCTGCTATTGATCAACTTTTCATTAAATCTCCACTCCAGATTTTTCCTCTCTTTGAAAGCAGCTGTTGAATAACCAGCTGGGCTGCTCAGGTAGAATATTTTCATTCTTCAGACTTTTGTACAACAGCAAAGTAAATACGCTCTGGTCAATAGTGTTCATGAAGCTGAATGAATGAACTGTGAGTGTGTCAGGATCACAGAAGGCAAAACTAATGTCGTTTCTCATCCAGCACTAAACGATTTTCCTCCATCTCCACCTTTTTATGAATACTAGTCAAAAGTCCCATTTTTCCACTTCTGGTAATTTACATGACTGAGCACATTTTTCCCAGAGTTCTTTTCTCAAACAAAATGGAGCATTTAAATGACAAAGCACAGCCACAGAGAGGTTCAGCCTTGTCTGCTGGTGTTGTGGACAATAAATGAATCTTATTTTGAAGACAGTAAATGAAACATGAGCAGCACACTCCTCATGATTCAGCCATATTCCCTCTGTTTATCATCGAAATGAAGCTTTCTCCAGTGATCAGACTGGATTCAACATGAAGTCGATGAGTCTGTATTCTTTACAGGCGTCACACTAATGTGATCTTTTGTCTTTATTCCATTAAATCTTCATCTCACATAGCGCACGTCCCAACATTAATCATGTATATCTTTGAAGGAACTTCACTGCAGGTGTTTACATGATTTTCTGCTCTCATATCTGAAACGACTGTCAGACTGTTTGCAGGTTGATAATCAGCCTGAAACAAATTGAACCTCACTCCCGATCAGGTTGTTCTACCAGAACTGTCACAGTGAATCACAGATCTTAATGGAAGATTAAAGTCAAGCTCTCTGATAGGTTTAGCTGTGCCTTTTGATTTGCATATTATCTCCAGAGTCACACAAACAGAGTTTTCCTTCCCCCCTCTTCAGTAAACACTCTGACATCTCAGTGATCGTTCAGAGAGTCCAAACATTTAACAGCAGTGTGAAATCTCTTCTTCCATAAATCACTCTGGGTGTGTGCAGGTGGAGGATGTGTCGGGGCTCACTGGGAGCTCCAATCTGCTCCATCACATGAACTCACACTGGGTTGTAGGAAGCTCCACATGTCCTTCCATCCTCCTCTGAGCTCACCTGCTCTACTTCCTGTCCACTCAGTGACTGTAAATCCAGTATATTCAGTCAAAGATGGGATTACAGCTTGTGTTTGTGGATCACAGTGTGTCAGTTTGTGGGCTGAGCCGTGTTGTTGTTCTGCTTTAACAGCAGCAGCAGTGAGTAAACTCTCTCAGTACAAGTCTGAGTGAAACGCAAACCATTTCTCTCTTGTGCATCTTCACACACTGACATGAAGAGTGTGCGTGCTTTATGGTGTGATCTGCTCGTCTCATCAATGATGCTTATCTGCAGAGCTGATTTATTTTCAGGAGTTGTTGTTTTACTCCAGATGTTCAGAGTTATTAGAAACAAGAAGAACTGTCAGTGGCTCAGTGTTCACAGCAGGTGAAATATTCATGACATTTAGCCTGTTTCTTTAATGTTGCTCCTGGTCAGTGAATGTGTCTTCAGTCAGGCAGCACTCGACAGAAATCTGGATGTGTTGCATGATTTCACTTGTCTCATGCAGACTCCTGCACAACCTCACAGCTGAACCACATACTGCTGAATCTCTGAAAAGGTGAAATCATGTTTTTGTGTATTTCCCCCCTAAAACTGATCCGTTACATTTATTAGCACTCTTTCAGACATTTGTCTCATGTCAGATTTTACTGCTAAATCTCATCCCTCCAGCGACACAGAAGGTTATTATTCTCAGCACTGAGACATTTTCCATTTATTTCTTGGGTTTCTGCAGACGTGCAGCAGCAGAGCTGAGAAATGTGATTTGACTCCTGCTGCAGGGGGTCAGGAACCAATGAAAAGCTCTGGCAGCTGTTGTGGAGCTGAAAACATCTGACTGGTGGTCACATCTCACACAGCAGAGGAGAGAGACAGTAACAGAACCAGCAGCAACCTCAGAAACAACAACAAAGAAAGATGGAGAGGGTTATGGAGGTGAAGAGAAGGGGAGAGACAAAGAACTGGTGGACAGAATAAACATTATTGTGATGCTGCTTTTAAAGCAATTATCTTTTAAAAGAGTTTTGGTGGAGAAGGAGGAGGGTCAGGTCAGTTCTCTGTCACAGCTCAGCAGGTTTAACAGCTTTCTCCTTGTCACCTTTCAGCTGGAACAGTTTCTGTTTGCTGGATATAAAAAGTGCCAAAGCAGATTAGACTGTGCTGGAGGAGCTTGGTGTGACGAGGCAGGTGCAGCTGTGCATGGAAATGTTTCTTCTGGAAGTTGTAATTCTTGGTTGTAAGTGGTTGGTGGGCTGGTGGCAGCTGAAGCCTGAATGCTGCTTCTCTCAGTCTACATTCAACACTTGCAGTCAGTTATCAGAGACAATGTAAAAGCAGCTTTTATCAGCTTTTAAATTCCAAGGATTTCTCGTGACTCAAAGCTTTTCTCTGTCAGATTTTCTTACAGTTACAGCAGAAAAGAGAGAAATGCTGCCAAGTGTGATCTCAGTGGAAACAGTGAATTTAAATGCTCTGCTCACACTGAAGGTCATGATTTGTTCTTTGTGTGATGATGAAAAGATGGTGATTTCCTCTGTTGTTGAGGTAAATAAGCTGAACGCTCAGCAGGCTTTGTTTGTCACTCGGTAATGAAGGATTGTTTTCTTTCACAAGTGGAATACATTGAATATTTAGACACAAATTAACACAACAGGTGATTATGAGAGGGCTGCAGTCATTTTGGAGAATGACTGCTCAGAATGATTTTTTAATCTCAACAGATTAAAAACAATTGAGTTAGAAATATTTGGGCTCAATGCAACACAGGTAGATAATCCATATCTAATCCTGAGGCTGACAGTCTCATCTGTGATGTGGCATTAACACCTCCCAGGTAATACAAAGAGTTCAGTGTGAAGGATTCACAGTCATTGAAGTTACTTTACAGAAATACATCTTTCAACAAACACCTTTGTATTCCAGCTGTGATCTCCATGGTTACATAACTGTCTCGTGCCAAGGGACTGATGTTATGCAGAATGACCTTTGACCTCTGAGAAAACCTTATTAGAGCCAGAGTGTCTGCAGCAAACAGCTGAACTCCACCAGCAGCCCAGCATCACTTTATTTCCTCTGCTGATTCATCAGTATGAATATATTGGAGCGCTGACCAACGTTATGAAGAGGAACCTTTTAGAAATGCGTGACTGAACCACTGGGCTCAGTGATTGGACCACTTTTATTACCATCATCACAGAAAGTCCATTTACCAACCATTATTTTAGATGATTACAATCCTGTGTTTAATTTTCCTGTCGAGCTGTTCCACATGCAGGTGGTACCTGAACATTTCCATCATGTCAGATGTTATTCAGACCTCCCACTGAATCATCTTGGCCCTGATTGATGGCTGAATAAATAATAAGTCAGTCTATGAAACAGGATGACAGAAGCACAGAGGAAATGATGGACAGCTCCCAGTGGCTTCACTTCTCCTCCAGCTGCATGTGGAGAAGGAGCTCAGAGGACAGGCTGCTGTGGCTGCAGAGCAGACTGACACAAGTGAAACCAGAAAGTGCAGAGAGACGAGGAGACACACAAATAGATCCCAAAGACACTTCAACAGACACAGTGAGGAGATCTTTGAAGGTCAGCTTGTGGTTTTAGTTTCACTTTCCCTCTTTTCTTATTTTTGTTTCCAGTGCAGATCACTGACATGAGTTCTGGCAATATGAGTGATTTAGTGCTACTAAACTTTGTCCACACATGTAAAAAGAAATTAAATCAGTTGGACTTCAGTTTGAATCTGATTCAAATGTTACTCGATGGTTTTCCTCATGATTATTTTGCAGATGAACTTTGTGACCCCAACCCATTAAAAAAAACAAAAACAAAAACCATGAGCTGAATCTCAGAAAGGAACGAAGCCTTCAGATCCAGCTCTCCTCAAAGAGCTTTATTTCCCATCATTATTATTGTCCAACACAACAACCACATTATTATCATCAGGTTCATCATTTCTCTTCCGCTGTCGATACATTTTTAGTCGATGTTACATTGAAATCTTTTGCTGCATTTTCTGAAGAGAGAACATGAGATTGCAGGTCAATGATAAGTGGCTGAAAGTGATGAACTCAGAGCACAGAGCGACGCTGTGTGGGCAGAACCATGTTTTTATGATTAGAATAACTTTCACTCAGTTTTTCTATGCAGCCTTGTGTAATCTTATGAGGACACAGGTCACAGCAGCTAGCTTAGCAGGAGCTATAACGCTCTCTGCCTTTAAATGTGACGTCTTCATTGAGTTTGTTATCTCCCTCCTGGCAGCGTTCTGCATGAATGTGAAGACACAGAAAGATCTGGAAGAATTGAAATTCCCAAAAGTGACTCAACAATTAAACAAAGCATTCATTTTCTGATGTGAGTGATTGTCAGCTATTGTAATCCCTCAAACGGTCCCTCCTGTTCCTCCCTTTGTGGGCTAATAGCTGCTATCCAGATGCTCTTTCACAGGAATGTCACCACTGGCCTCCCTCACAGTTCCCTTTTCCTCCCTTTTAAAACCCTCATCATGAATATTTATGAGACATTTAGCTAATTATTTTCCTTTGGCAAAAATGCATTTGGAATACAGAACAGCAGAGAGGAGAAAGTGAAAACAGCTGAAGGAGGATTCATCTTTGAGATGAACATTTGAGTTCCTGACGACTCAACTTTTGCTGCTTCAGAGTGGAGGAAACAATGATCAGTGTCACTGTGACAACAGAGGCTGCAGTGTGTGAAACAAGGAGAGAAAGGAGAAAGGCAGCGCAAATAAGGTAGAAAAGTGACAGAATCACAGGTGAGAGTTTCTCCTCTCAGGAGAAGAAGATGAAGGAAAAAGACAAACTGTGAGGAAGAGAGATGAAATGTGAGCTGTGAGGAAGAGGGAGGGCTGTCTGGTCTTCACACTGCTGTCTCACATGTGGACAGAGTGGACAGTTCAATAAAAAGCCTGATGTGTTCACACATAAAATGGCTTCAGTTCCTGAAGTTTCCCCCAGTAGACCAGTCAAATCATGTCATGTGACTGGTTGAAGTTCAACCAGTTCTTCTCTTTTCTCTTTGTATCCCTCGAAATCTCACAAGCTGATCCTGCTGCAGAGAGAGAGAGAGAGAGAGAGAGAGAGAGAGAGAGAGAGAGATGATGTGTGTCAGGACATAAATGGAAAATGTGTCTTGTGAGATGTGTCCTTCAGTGAAAATGATGAATGGGATCAACAGCAGTGTGTTGATGTTGTTCTGCCTCAGTGACACAGTGAGTCAACAGCTGCTTGTCTTGTTAAAAGCCTCTTATCAGGCTGACCGCCCTCCACATATTCACACGTGTGCACACAAACACACACAAAGACACACACACACACACATATAAAAGTGTAAACCTCAGAGAGCCCCTCACCCTGTCCCTGAGGGTGAGTCCAGACTCCCTGCAGAGGAAGCTTGTTTTACTCAGAGTTCATGACCTCAGATGAAGCTTTGAATGGAGATTTTGAGCTTCTGCCTCAACAATGGAGGCTTTTTTAAGCTGCTCGACTGGGATGCAGGAAATATTCTGACAAAGTCCTCACAGTCAGACATTCCCAGTTCACCCACTGTACATGTTTGGCTTTACCAGTTCTGTTGACTGTTCAACACAACTCCAGATATAAAGTCAAAGTCATCAATCATTAGTCTGCAGTTTTCTGGTGCCAAACCCCCTGATGATAAACCTTAATGCTGTGGTAGTTATGGATGTATGAGTAGCACAGAAGTCCAACGGCAGAATGAATTATTTTGATCTTCAAAGAACTCTTCTAAGAGCCTGAGGTTTCCTCTCTAATCTATATTCATCAGTCAAGTGTCATTACTATTTAATATTTACAATAAAAAATGAATTTAAAGTTCACAAGGTTGGACTGCTGGAGAACGTCTCTGTCTGATAGATGATAGAGTCAAAGTAATAATAACAAAATGGGTTTTGCTTCATTGTCACAGTCCACAGAAGTGATCTTCTATTAACCCGACAATCCACCAACTGACTTGGAGACCGAGGACGTATTGTATTTATAAATGTTGTATGTCTGCTGTTATTCGTAGTGTCAGTGTTTTTAGACCTCCGTAAAGTGATGAACTATAACTTTATTCAGAAAGTCTGACTTCTCTCAGCAGTGAGGTGGAGGCTCAAGAGCCGACTATAGAAGTGTCTTGAGTTGAGTGTCGGCACTGGATCACCAAATAAAGTGAAACCAGGCAAAATGTTGTTGCTGCAGCTCTGCTCTGTTCCCAGATCAGTCAATAGATTGTGTATTGTCTGGACCATCAGTCATGCTTTGACATCGATGCATTACCAATCAGTCCAGATATATTTCTCTTATGTTTTATGTCTCAGTGCTCACACATTTAACATTCTCTCTATCAGTTTCATATTAGAGTGAATGGAGGCAGGGGGGTGTTTGAAAGCTCCCAGAAGGGCTGTTTATATCTCCCACTGCTGATGGAGCTCTTACTATATTGGATGAGGCAATATTCCTCCTCTTCTGCAGAGCAGTAGAAGTTGGGTGTGAGAGGGGTGTGCATGTGTGTGATGAGCACAGCTGGGCAGAGTTTTAACGCCCGGGCAGCTGCTTATTTGAGAAATTAACAAGCTGTTAGATCTAGTTAGAAGTTTGAGTGTGAAAGTACGTGTTGTCTTTCTCACTAAAGAGTTTTTTTTTTTTCTTTTTCCCATCAGACAGAATTAATTTTCAAAGTATTTCAAGTCAGTTAATATCAGCACGATGTATCTTTACATCTACTGAACTTGAGGCTGAATTAAATCTTGGGTTTATTCTGTTGTCCTGTAGAAGTCGAGAACATTGAAACACCATCCTGTCTCTGAATTTACAGGAAGGGACTGCAGAAGAAACGAGTGGAGGGACGAGAAAGAAGAGAATAAAAACATGAGCTTTGGTTAAGGTGCGAGAAATATTGTGATTTCAGTTAAATTCTAACAAAAAAAATTTCCATCTCAAGTCACTGCTGCCTTTTTGTCTTAAAACAGATTCTTTTTCCTGAACATGAACCAAGTGCTGCCAACGCCTAAATAAAACCATAAAAAGTTGAACAATGCTGTCGTCACTACAAGTGGATCGTGCATTGGTGGATTTGATGGAAAACAAATGAAAGATGTTGTTGGTGAACATTTTAGTGACACTGTTGGACCTCAGCTCACCTCACTGTGCACTTCTTCACAGCCAAATCTACTGAAGTCTAAGGACAGCAATCCTTGGAGCACTCCTCAACAGAGAGCAACATGTTGGCACAGCCAGCCTTAAATTCAGACATATTCAGAGTATTAGTCCTCTTTTTGAATAATTATCTTATTTACTGACTGCCAAAGACACACCACAGACACGCTCTCACATTCATTCTCAGTTTGAATTGTTTCTGTTTGGACTTTAATTTGGATGAGGTTGTTTTGGTGGAACTCAGGGTTTGTTTTATGGTTTTCCATCAGGGCTTAAACACACGCTTGGATAGTTTTGTTTCAATGCAAATTTTCCTTTTTTCCATGTTTGATCCAAAGACGAGCAACAGCAGGAATATTCTGTTTTGGCAAAGCAGAGAGAAACAAGATGGAACATTTTTGTCCAAGAAACCAAGAAATTACATTCACAAATGTTTCTCTTGCAGTTTCTGATTTTATGAAAAGATATCTGAGGGACTGTATTTCTAAATGTGGCTGACTGGGTGCAAGAAAACTGTGATGCAGTAACTCAGCAAACTGTATGAAAATACATCTGTAAGAAATATCAGCAGAAAGTCGGCTGAGCTAGAGAGGAGCAGAGCTGAAAACAGTCTGTCAGGAACAAATGAGGAAGTCTTACCCAGTTTCTTGAGCTGGATCTTGTGTCCATGTTGGCTCAGTGAAGATAGAGGAGTGGCAGTGAAGACAGTTGTTGTGTTTCACAGGTGGAGTTCAACTTGAAACTGTGCTGTAGTTTCAGAGTTGTAGTACTTTGTGATAGATGTTGTTGTTACAGAAGATAAATCTGTAAATGGAGGGATATGTTGTATTTTGTAATAGCTGACAGTTTGTTTCCACCAAAGACAGAGATGTAGTCCTCAGTTCAGGTTGTCAGATGGGAATGAGGTTTTTCTAAAGAGGCAGCTTATAGAGCCAAGATGTTGATGATGATGTCAGCATTCTAGAATGATGGTCATAACTGAGCATTCTCATCATGTGTTGTAGATCCTCCCAATTCAAACAAAGCTTTTTTTCTATCAACCATTTGAGCACAAACACCCACAGACAGTGTTGATCTCTGTATTGTCACAGGGAGTGAACACACTTTGCTCTTGACAGTAATAGGAGACAGTGTTTTATGGTCTGACCCTCCTCAGTCAGTGTCCTGATATATAACATGATGAAATTAGTGAATACAACTGATGTTTGTGTTGAATCAAATCAGTTCAATAATCAGTGATTTGAGCTTTTCTTGCTGTAATTTCTCAAACCTCCAAATGTGTCTGTGATTCGACCGTCGTTTATTTGAAGTCCACAAGTTCTTTTGTGCTGCTGTCCAACCCACTTCAGTCCCAGCAGTGTTCAGTCATTTGTTCTTGTCCAGAGGCTGAACTGGGCTGCATCTCTTTGTCAGAGCGAGGTGAAGAGGCTCTCTGATGACTGTTTGTCTCCTGGCTGCTGCTTGAAATGACTGTGGAGTGTTTTTGCAATCCATTCAGTCCATAATAAGCCCTCTCACATTCAGAAAACCTCCAGAGGGAACTTTGTGGAGGACACACGTTTGAGTGGAACGAGCTTCAATCAACAAGTAATCCTACAAGTTAAAATGATTCAAAAATATCCACATTTGTTAACTTCTCTTCAGTTGATGTGTAAAAGTCTTTTCAGAACTGACCATGTCTCAAGGCTCATGTCTCCACAAGGTCTGCACTGATACATTCAGACAGTGTTGTATGGACACAGGTTTTTCAGAGTCTTGTCATGTACTTTTCAGGGAATCTTAATTCCCACCTAGACTTCACACAGCTGACTGATCACTGACAGCAGCCTGTCAGTGAAGATGTGTGTCACTCATCAGTCAAATTAAACAGAAAAGCAATGAAGTGTGAGAAATCAGCACATCATTAGATCCTGAGATTTAAATGGACTTTATCAAGGGTTCAATCAGTCCTCATTTTCTTTGGTGCTGGTCTATTTGTTCTGTATCTGGAAGGATTTTTGTGTTTTTTATGAGTAGGAAGTTTCTACTGGAAACTCCTGCATCTGAACTCTCTGACTCTTCTTATTCTCTGTGTTCTTGCTGTCATGCTGTTTTGTTTGAACTCATCAGATGTGAAGACAGTGTGTTAATGGAGGAGGTGTTATTAAAGTTTGGATGGAAAGAAGGTCGACGTCTTTGTGGAGACCAGCACTCCTTCAGATATCACCATGGCTCAATGACCCATGGGAAGTTATAATGTAGTGAGGAAATGGAGTGAGAAAGGACTTTTCAGTCAGTCGGCCTGCAGCATCACTCAGAACAATTTCACCAGCCCTCCAATAAACCAATTATTGCAGCCAATGGTGGTCCAGTTTTTCTGCTGTCTGATGATCCACTCTGCTGAAGATTTTGCTGGAGCACATTACAAATCACCCGAGGATTCACACAGAGCAGCAACACTGCTGAGTTAATGCTTTAAAAGCTTCCAGAGACTCAACAGGGAGAAGCAGCAGGCAGAGGGCCGGTGAGGTGGAAGCAAAGTGGAACAGAAGCCAGTGAAGGAGGAACAAGAGCAACAGGTCATTTGAACAGAACGCCTTGTTATGAGAAGGGATTTTATTTGATGTGTGTAGGGATCAGTGGACAGACTGCCAACATGTGACCCTCGTGTCCTGTCTGAACTGACACTCCAGTCCAGCCAGAAACACTCGCCAAGTGAAACCACTTCTGAAAACATAGTAGTAATACATGACGAACTTCAGTGTTTATAGACATACAGTCCAGTACTTGTGGCATTCATGGACTCTGGCACATAAGCAGAAACATCGACACCTTAAACAGTGAACTTTAAAAACAAAAAAACATGGAGGTCTGAACAGGAGTGATGGTTGGATCAAACTAAACGTATCAATGATTCAGTACCTGGATCTGACTTTTTAAGATCCACGTTGATCATTTATTTTGTGTGAAACACACAGTAAATGTCCCTCAGTGTGCTGTGTGTGTGTTTGTGTGAACATGAATCTCCTCTGATGAAAAAGAAGACAGACGTCTGTCACAGTAGAACATTTGACTTGAGATGGAGCGTCGTCTCTTTCTGTCATTCTGACTCTTCAAAGGAAAGATGTTTGCTGTTCATGCTGAACTGCCAGTGGCTGTTTCCAGTTTGGCTCTGTCTCCTCCTCTGCTCTGTCTTTGCCTCTCACAGTCTTCACGACAAGTTTCCAAACCTTTTCTTTCTCCCTCCATGAATGCAGAGCCGCTCGTGGGCTGTGACACTCTCACCTTTCTGTCTTTGTCCTCCTCCCACCTTCTCTCTTTTCCTTCTCTTCAGCTCAAAGTCATTCAGTCTCTCCAGTTTGTCTTTTCATTTTGTCTCAAAGAAGTGGAGTGCAGTGTGTGGATGTTTCTCTCATCTTGTGTTTCACTGTGGAGCTTGACTTTCCTTTGACCGACTTCACACACTCTTTTCTCTTTATTCATTCTACATTATAATAGTTAGACATGCAATACTTGTGCAACCCTGCCCATCACACAGTCTCTACAAGGCCTGTGTGAGCTCTGTGAGCAGAGAGGCTGAGGCCAACAGGACGACAGAAGATTTAAAAATACATAAAACAGACTGGAAAACCCACTGAAAGTCTTCATTTCTAATCCTGAACCCTCTGACACAAACTGTGGACCACACATATCAAACATCAGATCTTATCTAATGACTCTTATTTTAAATCATTTCATTTCAAGCCATAATTTAGACCTTTTTCCTTCTAATTGAACATTAGTAAAGCCAGGGCAGAGTGGCTCCTTCATTAAGCTGTTTCCTTCTAATCATAGTGATTTGAATATCCTCCACCTCGGCGGCTCAGTGGGGAGCTGGGACAGACTCCACACAGAAAGACTGCAGCTGGGCTTTTCACTGCCTTTGGTTTGAACCAAAGCAAAAGCTCGATAATTGTTCAGACTTATAACCAAAGATTTTTTATTGCAAGGTTGATGTGATGCAGCTGATCCATTATAATGCTGCAAAGTCACTGTGTTGTGATGAATCTGTAGCAGCTCAAATAAATGTGAATGTGCTATTTTCTATTACTTATTTCCAAAAACTCACATTTACTGTGTGTTTTCACAACAGCTGATGTTTGAATGGAGTGAACCTGCTGCTTTAAGACAGCGTTGCATGTTGGGTAGTTTGCAGCTGAATGTTCCAAAGCGAGCAAGTTTCCACCTCATCTAAAAATGAGCCTGCTGTTATCTTTACTACAGAAATGGAGCACACAGAAACTGTCAGTCAAGCAGGAAACAAATCCAGTTTCAGGGAACATGATGGAAAAACTGCTGAGCCAAAATGGCCGACAGAGAAAGTTCTTCTCAGGTTTGAACACTGAGTGTGTGAAGACGCGACTGAAGGACTAAACATATAAAGATGAATGTTTGTGAGCTCACGTATTTGGATATTTAGCTGAACAAACATGCTGTTATTGGGCTGAAAGTTGTGGAAATGACAGTTTAGTGTCTTCTGGTTGAAAGGAGGGTTTGCTCTGCTTTGAGCCAGTTCAATCAGCAGGTAGAGCCTGCTGTCTGCAGCAGCCATGTTTGTTTGTTTTGTCATGTATTTGTTTGTTTCTGGTTTCTTGAAGTCTTTTTCTTCAGTCGTCATCAGTCTGCTGTGGTGTCCACATCCCCACAGAGTTAACACTGTGAAGTTTAGAAGAGAGACCACATGAAAAAGCCTCTGAGTTCTGCCAAACAACATTTTAATGGTGCTGTCATTAGTGTGTTTTCTAATAGCTAAGCTGTGGCTTTAATTGTCTGGGTATGAATCAAATTTCAGTCTGTTTCTGACAGAGTTTCTGATGTAACAACATTCATTTCCCAAGAGCAGCTTTAAATGAATGAGCCTTCACATCATCAGCGGCTGTTTTTCTTCACCTGTTGTTGTTTCAGATGGCTGAACACTGAGACCACAATCACAACAAAATCCCACGATTCTCCTTTAACTGGCTGTTGATCATCTTCTCTCCTCCATTCCCTCATTTATGAAGTGACACAGCAGCTGTTGGTTCACTCACAGCAAAGAAACATCATGCTGTGATTTAAAGGCAGCGAGGTTCAAATTCATTATTTCATCTCTATTAATTCACATTTTTTTTTTTTTTTTTTTTTAGAGTTGAATTGGCCTCACAGAGCAAATTTAAAGTATTTTTCACATCACAGTAGAGACAACCAATCTGTTCCACTATCAGCAGTATCTCCACTTTTAATCAGTCAATGCAAACCTGCTGAGCAACAAACTCATTCTCACCTCATCCAGTTTATTCACATCTTGTTGAGAACATGCTCACTAAACCAGACAACCTCTTTGTGCTCTCTGCAAATGAAATACTGGACACACAGAAGTTGGAGTTCAGTTCACCAAACCTTTGTTCAACAGTCCACACAGTGTGTTTCCTGCCTGTGTTGTCCACTGTCGAGTCTTTGAACCCCTTTAAAAATGCGGCTCCCTGCTATTCTTAGTAAGACTCCACCAACCAACCCTGCTGTCACTCACCAGAAAGAAAGACATGAAGGAGGAGAAGGAGGCCATGTTGTTCTCCCTCTGTCAGTCAGCACAGAGGACCCCTGCCCGGGCTGAACCATGCCTGTTCAAAACACCTGTCCCCTGCAGACCCCTGACATTTGTTTCACACTCACATCCAGTTTTCCTTGTGAATACTGAAATGCTGAAGGCAGGACATTTCTCATCACTTCAAATCAAAGCAGCTTGAGGTTCACGACTTTGTCGTTGAGGGAAAATCCTCCTCTGTGCTGCTGCAGTGAGTTTAGACTGTGAAATCAATATTAGTACAAATATTTTCTCCCTAACCTGGAAACCAGAGCACCAAGACTTCAGATTGATGATGTCATCAGGTGACACATTGAGATATTCAACCCAAAAGAGTTTCATGTGCAGGTCTGCACGCTCACAGCTGTGAATCAGAAAATGTGCCCATCTCACAGTAAAATCAGCTGCTGTCACAGTGTCCTGTTGTTCATCACTCTCTGTCCACAGAGCAGCTCCAGGATCTGTCTCTTGTTCACAGTGTGACTTCAGTCTCTCTACGGTCACAGAATAGAATTAGTGTGTGTGGACTGAACAGTGTAAAAAGGCTCTGAAGAGGAAATATAATGAGGTGGGTTTGTTCTTACCTGCAGTGACCCGTCTTTGATTGCAGCATTGTAAAACTCAGAGATAATGTCTGTAATTATAGACTCAGTTGGACCCGTACATTTCCCATGATGCTCTGCGTCACGCGATGTCGACTACTTTAGATTTTTGCTTTATGTTTTGTAAAATGATTTCCACAGCAGATAAAAGCTGCCATCTGCACTCATTACTAACAGTTGTGTGTGTGAAGCTCTGCTCATCAGTGCAGTTTGTTGCATTGAACCAGAATTCAAACCAGAACTAGAACCAGAATGAGTTTCTGTTTCTGTTTCTTCTCAGCAGTTGGTCAGATTGGACTGAATGAAGGGCCGTCAGCTTTTCAGGGTCCCTCCTGTAGTGGGCAGTTTATCAGCTATAGAGAAGCTCTGGACTCTCTCATTGAGAAGCTGCTCACAGTCAGGTGTTGTGTGTGTGTGTGTGTGTGTGTGTGTGTGTGTGTGTGTGTGTGTGTGTACATGTCAGTATGTTGATTTGAAAAGTCAAAACAAGACAGCAGGGTCCATATAACTTCATGGAAGTGTCCCTCTGGCTTTCCCTCAGTGTAAAAGCATCATTTCTGCCTCGCAGTGAACATCTGTGTGAATCAGTCTCTGTGTGAGAAGCAGCATCTGCTTCAGTCTGTTGATTCAGCTTCACTCGGCTCTTTCTGCTTCTCATTGAAGTGAACAATCTGCTCTCATTCTTCTTCAGTCTGTCAGTGCTCTTCATCTTCTGAGCATCATTCCAATCACAGGTAGCTGTTCCACCTCTTCTGTCTTCCTCTAACAAGGCTGCTGATCGTTTATCATCGCTGCTGTGTTTGACAGAGACGCTTCATGAGAGAGAACTAAGTGGAGGAAATGAATTAGAAAAGCTCCCTCATGAAACGTGAATCAATTTGTCACCATGAACAACGACTCTCACAGAACATGTTTGTACTGGAGTTACTACAGTAAAACAAATCAGGAAGTCATTTATTCCTCTAACATCTGACTTTGTTCCATGTTTCTTCTGTCAGACTGCAGCTGGCTGAGTGTCAGCATACAAAGACTCCACAGAGGAAAAGTGAAGCAGCATTAGTTTGTCTCAGAGATCAGCATGTATTACCACTGTATGGTCCTTTGAAGGTGAGGAGCTGCAGGAAGATATAATGAGTTCAATGCTTTGGCTCGTACATCCCGAGGTTGAGGACAAACTGAACTTTTCATAGTTCTGATAACAGCAGCTTTAAAATGTAAAGTGCCTGAAAGGTTGTGCTTCAGTTCATTGGAACATTTCTAGCTGTCGAGGATTCGGCCTCAGTGAGAAGGAGAGTGTTAAAGATGCATTTTGTGTGATTATCAAAGACTTTGAGGTCAGATTTCAGAGAGAAATGACCTCTGGCAGATTTCTTTTCTCAGAGGGAATTCTCAAACATGTGTTGGTGTTGGCAGTGGAGAGCAGATCATATTTCATGTGGCCTGAACCAGAATCATAGTGAAGATGTGGGAATTACTCAGGATGGAGAATATCTGCCTGAAGAGGCGCTGAAGCTCTCAGTCTGCTGTTTTCTTGAATGTTCTCTGCCGTCTCTCCTGTGAACTTCCTCACCTCTGACTGGATTTGTCCACTGAGGCAGCAGAATAAAAGGTGTTTGGTTCTTGTGGGGACAGATGGGCTGCAGGTGTCTCTCTGTTAGGGAGCAGGTCCATCACTATACTGTCCACGCTCAGATTATCGTGGCCTTGACTCTCCAAGAGGCTGATTGAAGTTTCCTGTCTGGTGTTTTCCAGATCATCAGGACATTGTGACCAATTCTTCCACACATGAGAGTTTGTGAAGCTCTGACTGGCCTCAGAGTGACAATTACACTGATGATGATGGAGAAGAGAAAAGATTTTACAGTCTGTCTTCTCTCTGTTCTCTCTTCTAGGTAAGACAACCAAGTGTGTGTGTGTGTGTGTGTGTGTGTGTGTGTGTGTGTGTGTGTGTGTGTGTGTGTGTGTGTGTCCTGCTGGCTGGATGAAAAAGTCTCGACCTCCTGCTTTGTCGTCGTCCTCAAAACTGACAGTAAGAACAACTCTGATATTTCTGAAAAGTCAAACGCGATTGTTTTGAATCAGCTGATGTGATCTTCATGAATTTCGTGTCTTGTCAGAAACTCTCTGAATAGAATCTGAATCTCTCCCTCACTGTCTGTTCTTTCATGTATCTTCCCTCATTCCTGCCTCTGAGCAGATGTTCCTTTTGTTCTCGTTGTTCTCTCGTCTTTGGCCAGTTTTCCACCAGCCACCATCACAACTACTTCCTGTTGTCGTTCAATGAGAAAGAAGCTTTAGAATGAGGTGATGCTCCACTGATTGCTCTCTAATTAAACTGTGATGAACAGGTTGATGTCACTGCTCAGAGTCCTTCTGCTCCTCTTGCTGTGGCTCTGTGTTCAATAGCAGAAAGCTGGTTGAGGCAGAGCTGCTGTCTCTTTAGTCTGAGATCTTCTTGGTTGGTTTCCTGCTGTCTTGTGTTTTGTTTGTGTCTGCAGTCTCTCGTCCAGCTCTCTGCCTGTTGCTGCTTCACAGTTGTGGCACTGAGCAGTGAAACAGACTCAGTCTGTTGCTCGTATGGACACACATGCCGGAGCTGTGAGTGTCTGTGAGGCAGCAGTCTGTTTGGAAATGTCCTGTGGTTCTGAGAGACTGCTGATGCATTGAGACATTAGACTCTGAGATGTTTGAGTTGCTTCAAACTGATAAAAACTGGGATCTCTGCTGCTTTTTGTTCTTGCGTGGATCTGTGAGTTCTGACTGGAGCTCTGGAGCCAGGCACTAATGATTAGCCAGAATTAATAACTGCTTCCGTGGAGTCTAATTCAGTTGTTCATTTTTGTCCTTGTCTTTCTAAACATGATCTGTGTGAACAGAGAGCTTGGAAATGAGCTCAGCTGTTTCTTTATGGACCTGCAGGTTTAGTTTGCTGGATTGTGTCTTGACCTTCTGAAAGCTGAGCATGTTGCACCTTTTTATGAGCTTCGAACACATCAGGGGTGTCAACCGATGTGTCATGCATCTCAAAACAAGTTTTTGTTCCAGCTGCAGACCACAGCAGGTGATTTCACTGATTCCTTCTTCTTTGGCTGCTTGAAGGTGTGATTATCAGCTGTCACAGGGTGAGGAAAACACAATCACTGCAAGAGAAGAACAGGAAACATGTTTTATTCTGAAAGATCCACGTTTAATCAGGAAGGGTTTATTCACCTGAGGAATGTGTGGATCTGCACATCAAACCTCTGATTTTTGGAGATGTTAATGAACACTGACACACACTGTGCATTCACACCACTTTAGGCAGCAGCACTTCATACTGAGAGTCATCTCAGACCATCAATATGCTGCCAGACATGAAAACTGTTTGTTTATTTCATATTTATTTTTGGCCATTGATTTCACAAACATGCTAAGCTAGTTGTGCTAATCGTAGCTAAATGCTAACCCTTTGTTGTGGTCCAGCAGCAGTTGCAGCAGTGTGTTTGCCTTCGAACTGAAACTCTGATCATTTTGTCTTTTTATTGTCTGTTGTCTCTTCTTGCTCTTCTTTCCTCCACTCTGAGCTTGTGTGGTCAATACATACATCAGCTCTTGAAACAACGCTGATTATTATCTGTGCACTTGAATTCTTTGAGTAATCGTTTCCGCCGTTCTCTATATTTCACGCCAGACTTCAAACTTTAGTTTTTCTTCATTTTCTTTCCTCTTTGCCTCGAGCATTTTATCTCACTCACTGCTCCTCCTCCTCAAACTAATTACCAGGACCAAGACTCATTTTTTATTTTACCTTTAACCAAAGTTTGCTTCTCAAAGACAATCTGAATGCAGCATAATGGGAGTGACAAATGAGGTGGAACTGCAGCAGGACTGAAAGTAATGAAGCCCTGATACATCTATCTATCACTGGAGAGAGACGGAGAGAGAGAAAATAGAAGAGTTTGTGAAAACACAATCAGTG
Organism: Chaetodon auriga; assembly: GCF_051107435.1. Lineage (NCBI taxonomy): Eukaryota > Metazoa > Chordata > Actinopteri > Chaetodontiformes > Chaetodontidae > Chaetodon > Chaetodon auriga. Next base: position 20,311,441 of record NC_135080.1, read on the forward strand.
AAATTTCTCCTCTCCCCTCCTTCACTGGCCTGCTGACAGACTGTGTCTGAACATCATGGAGGATACTTTTGGTGGTCGAGTCTCAGTGACATAAAGAGGAACAAACATCTTCAGCACAGACACACAAACCGCTCCACATCCTGAAAACTCCTGTGGTGTTTGAGCCAACATGACTTTGTGTGGTTGAAATGGAGTCCAGCGTCTTCACAGCTGTTCTCTCTGCTGCTCTGTGATTGATGGAGCAATTACTCCATGAAGTGGTACAAGATGACATCCTCCCCCTGGTCTTTATGTCAGTCTCCTCAGTGAAACACACCTTTATGATCATCGTTCTGCAGCCTCACACTGATTGAATCATCAAACACACCAATCCAACACAATCACAGAGCTTAATGTGTGTGGAGGCTTATTTTGTCCTTCTTTGATAGAGACACAGGCACTGACAGGTCTGAGATGCTCATTTAATAACAGAATGCTGGACTTTAGTTGCTGAAGGCAGTTGTATTTATTGTTTGAGCCTAAAACCTAAAAACTTTCCTCATACATTGTTGATTCCACCTTCCATGGCCGATGACGTTCCTGTTCATCAGACTTCTACAGTGTTCCTTTCACATGAAATATTCATTTGAACCTTTGCCACATACCAGTAGTTCTTGTCTCACATGGTGACTGAATGATGGTGTTTTGTCCAGCTGAAGACACTGACACTTACACACATACTGACATTTCTTCCTCACCAGCACAGCCTGCTGTTCAGGTGGGTGGTAGGAAGGTGCTTGTAGCCATCATGTAAACAGAAGCAGCTGGTCCTCTCACAGGCGTCAGGAAACAGTGTGGCTGTTTGCAGCAGAGCAGAGAGAAGAGCTGGCCTTAACTCCCTGCAGACTGACAGCTCCCTGAGAGTCACACACACTCTGGCTGCAGACAGACTTTAGCGGGGAACAGCTTTTTGTTGGGCTGAGAGGAAGCAGAAAGCTCCCATGTGTAGATAATGAAGTTTGATGACTTTGGTGAAGCCTTTTTTACTGTGTGATGGTTAAATGTGATGAGCAGCAGATGGAAGTTAGTGTTGTCTTTTGAGGGATTTTTACATTTCCAGAGTACAGCACAGAGTCCGACAGGACTTTTGAACAGTAATGTTACCTCACAGCATGTTGAGATGATGATGACTGCAGAGAGTCCTGCACATTTTATGCTGAATCACACTGATGCAGACAGACGCATAAATAAAGACATAAACACTTCAGAAAGCCCTGATGTCTAAAGCCATTAGAAATGCAATCTGAATGTGTTTGAGAACGATGAGCTGAGGTCACTGTTTAACACGTAATGGCTTTAATGTCATGCACTGTTGTCTTCCCAGAGAGAACTTTAAATGAGCCACACTGAATGCTTCATTTGCTTTGAGGTCCTTTTAGCCTTTGGATTCAGTGTTAATTAGAGGCCAAATGAAGTGTGTCAGAGAGATTAGAAGAATCTCCTCCTCCAGGTATCACCACCTCCACTAAACACAGCCAGTGTGTCACCAAATGTCAATGTGCCTCCATGAATATTCATCTGAATCAAATTACAATTAATGTGTTCATCTCACTTTACTCTGATAAACCTCATATTCAGCCCAAGTAACTTTCAACAAGGGCCTGACTGGCAAGTTAGAAAAATATATACACATAAAAAACAAACATAAAAAACTCTGACTCTGCAGTAAAACCTACAGCCTGAGTCATTTTATATTATTCATCCAGTGGACACCTTCAGATAAACCACAGCCCCTAAAACACATCCTGTTTTAAACTGATCTGATTTCCTGAGTTCATACCACTCAGTGCTGACTGGAAACTGAAATAAATAATTGTGAGTATCATAGAATCTCCCAGCAGCAAAGATCAGGACTCGTCCATATTCCAGACCACTCTGCTCTCAGTCATGTGGGATTGAGCTAAACCTCATTCAACCTCTGATATTTTCTCTTTTTCTTTGGAGACGACATCTCACCTGAAATCCGTCCATTTTCATCATTATCACTGTATTTCAAAACATCTGTCACACTTTCATCTTTTAAAGTCTGACAGTCAGATTCTGATCCTGAACCTTTTCCTCTTAAATGTCAACCCTTCAAGCTGAAGAGAAAGTTATCAATATCAGCATCAGCATCATTCATTTGTCAGGTTTCTGTGGACGTGTGAAGTGTCATCAGATGTGACAAATGCAGTGTGACTCCTGCTGCAGGATGTGAGGCAGATAAGAAGCAAAACAACACTTTAAAAAGCTGCTCTGCAGCTTTAAACCTGTAGAGAGAGAAGAAGGAGAGTTCAGTCAAGTGTCAGAGAGCAGTGGAGGGAGACAGCAGCAGGACCACCACTGCAGGCCAACATGTCCATTTAGAAAGGCCAAAGCATGTGCTGTGTGTGTACTGTAGACTGGAATGTGTGTTTAATCTTTGCTGAGATGAAGAAAAAACTGTTATATGACTGATGCCAACACAGAGGAGCAGTTTATTTCTCCTGGAAGCCATTACTAAATGGATAGAGGCTGAGGAAAAGGGCTGAAATATGAGGGTCAGTTCAGTTCTCTGTCACAGTTCAGCAGGTTGAACAGCTCTGTCTTTGCTGTCACCTATCAGCTGGAATATGTTCCACATACCTGCTGCAGAAACACTGAGCTGGATTAGACTGTTGGAGCAGGTGAGTGTGACAGGGCAGATTATCCATGCAAATGATTTTCCACATCCTGCTTCTCTCAGTGCACGTTGAACAATGACAGTCAGTTTGTCACTCTGACAGTGGAAAGACTCCTTTTGGCAGCAGATGAATGCAGGAGTTTCTGGTGACATCAAGACATTTGTAGCCAATCTGTCTCTTTGCTGCTGTCATAATCTGCTGATAAGAAGACAAAGACACAGTAATTAAAGCTCTGATCTGAAAAGACACAATTAAAACACAATTAATTGACTATTATCTTCCTGAAGTGAAGGCGCTGTCTGTGCTTCATCATGTCAGCGTTGGTTGTTTCTCACTGCTGAAGCTGGAGCTGGTTGTTAGTTCTGATTAAAAAGGTGCTGATGTTGTTGTTCTGTGCTGTTGAGACAGAAAATTCAAAGCTTGAGCTCCTCCAGCTCAGTTTGTTGAAGTGTTACGAAGGATTCTTTTCTCTCTGAAGGGGAAGGAGAGAAATTCAGGAATAATAACAGGAATACATTTTGCTCATGAGGCAGCTGCTTGAATGTTTCTGTGTGAGTACAAACTACTTCATCACTATTAGTTTGCTCTAAATCAGTTGATGGAAATCTTCTTCTTTTTTGTGACGTTTCTAAAGCTCTCTTCGAATTGTATCAGATGGAAACTCGGCTCATGTTTGACACATTCTGTTGCTTTATATCCAACACATTTCATGCTGTGATCTCACTGTCGCTGTCTCTCTTCTCCTCTCAGCCAAAGTAATGATCTGTTGAGTGAACATCTTTCCTCAGCACAGCTCTGATTGTTTGAGTCTCCCACATGGAAGAGTCATTTCCTTCCAAAACGACCTTTGACCTTATTAGAAACTCAGGAACTAAATCATCCTCAACAAACTCCCTTCATTTCCTCTGAGCTCCTCAGGCTGCTGTGCTGTAGGACTCTTCAGTGAGACAGACAGCTCTGCTGTGGCTCTGGTTTATCTGCTCAGTAAAGCTGACAGCTGAAGACAGTGTGAGAACAGAACAGCTGACAAAGAGTTTGACAGGAAGAAGAAATGTCTTGTTACATGCAAAGTGCCAAAGGTCAATTACTTTTGGCTTCAATGTAAACTTGTGAAAAGAACTATTCTGCTCTCATGTCCCAATCGGTGCCTCTCTGTCTCCTCAGAAGGGAGGGATCATAATAACCTGCAGCAGAGTCACACCTAATGAGATGGATGAACTGGATTACAAGATATTTTATAATTTCAAAGAGTGTCCATGACTGCTGTTGACCCCTGCATGGTCAGAAGATTTAATGAAGCTCAGTACCATCCAATCAGAGAAACAGGCAACAGTCCACCACATGAAGCCACAGAAATGACAGAGTTTGGTCCAATGAACTCTATAAATGACCTTTATTCTGTGTCAGATTTTGTGAATCTCTGTCTTCACAACAGCACAAAGGTGAGCATGAATGTGGCTGCAGAGGCAGCAGCACAAGCACCCAGGATTTTAGAAACAACATTTGAAGTCCATGCTCTTCTTCGTCTTGTCTGTGCAGCTTGTTTGGATCTGATCGTTCTTCAGGTTGATGAGTCAATCCTCTGCTCTGCTCCCTGTAATCAACTGAAACCTCTTGACTTTACACAGATGATCTCCATTGAACTGATTATGTGACTTTTAAAACCAAATGGCAGCACTGGTAATGATTCAGTCTGACTGCAGGGCCTGAATACTGATACAAACACTGATTTTATATATCTATCTGAAATGAATACAGATACATTATTGAGATCTGTTTTGACCATTTTTAGTTTTAGTAACAGCTTCGGAAGTTCTCAGTCTTTCTCTGTCTGTCGCTCTGTTCTGGCTTCTTAAACAAAGCTTGATAAGCAGTGAAACTGAAGTCGTGTTGACTCTTTGGATGATTGTAAGGAGACTTGCTCTGCAGTCAGACATCAGAGTTGAAGCTATGTGGAGGTCTATGTCTGCCAGATTCTGTGTCCAGTCCAGTGCACGCTGCCTCACAAACTCTCCACTTGTTAACTGAAGTGATTCAGCGGCTCTGACACTAAACAGCTGTGAGCTACAGCCAATGGGACGTGGAGGGGAGGCAGCAGATGAAACTCTGCTGCTTTGCTGCAGAGTCAGATCTGAACAGGCTGAGATCTCAGTGAACCTCATCATTATACAAACACTGAAGCTGTTATGACATCATATATGTTCATGACAGATAGAAATGTTAATTATTCATTTGCATTTAAATGGAGACATTGACTTTTGTCACATAACAACAGAAATCTTCAGTCCTGCAGATGTGGACTCACTGTCATCACGATCCCAAAAATCCCTCCTTTGTCATCTTTCAGTCACGAGTCACAAGAACAATGAATCCTTTTCCAAATTCTGATCAAATTCAGCAGTTTCAGTCACAGAAACTCTGTTCTCTCTCTAACTTTCTCAAAGGAGCTGAATCTATTTTCCTTATCAGTCAGGCAGTAAGTTGGAGGAAGAAAAGAGCAGAATGAATGGAAGCCGACATACATAAAGGATGAGGAAGGTGTGGAGATGGATTTGAACAAAAGCTTGGCATCTGGAGACGAAACGGTCCTCCTGAATAAACAGAGCTGTGGAAACTGTGGTTTAAGAATTTTAAGAGATGATCGGAGAGGGAGAGGTGGAGAGACTGAAGAGGGACAGAAAGATAAAGACAGACAAAAGAGATGTGAAGAAAGGAACGAAACAAAGGAGAAAAGAGAAAAGGAATCAGGACGGGCCTGTAGAGAGAAAACAACATTATTTTTAAACTTCATTTGTCTTCTTCTGTGGTGGTCAGCTTCATCTTTTGCCTCTCCAGGGCTCAGCTGGATTATATGTATTTAGAGCTGCTTTCAATGAATAATTCCACTTCAGTTCCACCAGAGAGGACGAGGCGTCCAGACTACATCAGATATCTGACATTTAATCTCACTTCATTTGAGGGTTTCAGTCTCACACGTGCTGGAAGAATCACTTGTTGCCACGGTAATAAGTGGACATTTTCTTCTTCATTCAGACAAACTGCTCAGTGATTTAATGTCACACTCTGACTTCCAGACTTCTGTCAGTGATCATATGATGTGTGCAGGTGGATCCAGCTCAATGCTGATGAACAGAGGCAGCTGAACTCCCCCTCCGCCTGCGTCCATGACACAGACAGCCTGACACTTCACATGTATTCTAGGACTGATGACAACAAGCTCTTTGTCTTCCACTGCTCATTATTATTAAGATCAGCGTCATTTTCATTTACTTTAGTTGAGCTGATTTCTCCAACATGTCCTGAAGATGTTAATGTGCTGTGAATGATGAATTGTCCTTTGTTGTATCAGCACATTGTTTCGTCTGTCTACTCAGCCATGAGTCTGTTCCTGTTTACACTTTCTTCTTCTACTGTTTGTGAACTTCAGTGCCGTCTTTCTGTCTTTGTCAGAGAGGTTTGGTCAGAAGATGGAGATCAGTTGGACTTCTAATGTCTCTCCATGGTGTGAAATGTATGAATGAACTTGAATGAGGAGCTTCACTGTAGTTCAGTCCTTGTGTGGTCTGAAGTTTCCTCTTAATCCAGATTATATCACAGAGATGAAACATTCACTCAAGTCTCATTAGTATTTAATATTCATCGTGAATTATTCACATTCTCAAGGCTGGAGGATCTCAAAGAAGAACTGCTGGAAAAATAATCAGTCTGATTAATCATGACAGGAAGAATAAACCCAATATTTATGGACTTTAGTCTGATTGAGGATGATCAGAGAATACATTTCAGACATGGATTCGCAGGAAAATCCAGTAGAGACAAGAAAACCTTGTCTGGACCCCAAAGCATCTTTTAACAGAAGGTATGAGAGCAGAATAAGATGCTTCAGCCGTCCTCTGCTCCCTTCAGTCTGCAGTCTACACTGTGTTGTGTGATGCATCAGTCCTGCTGTGACGTGTGTGAGACTCTGTCTCTCATCCGAGGGGTTTGTTCAAAGCAAAGCCGATTGAAAACACACACAAATCCAGTTTATATCTGTTTGTTGACATGTGTGAGTCGACCACCAACAGCAGCCTCCTGCACCGTTCAACACTGTGACAAAATGTGTCTCTGCACTGAGACATCAGTGCAATGAAATTAGATTTCATGGTTCTCCAGATCTGGAGGTTACCGACACACAGAGAGTGTGTGTGTGTGTGTGTGTGTGTGTGTGTGTGTGTGTGTGTCCGCTCAGCTTTGTGTGTCTGTGTGTGTTTCTCCACCTCTCAGTATTTGTGAGTGCTGTCTCTGCTGTGACACAATTCACTGTTGGCGCTGATGCAAAGTGGACAAAATAAACTCTGGAAGAAACACAGTGATGATTTCAGCTGCTCAGAGTTCAACTCAGAGATGAACAGTTTGAATTTCATGTTGAGGTGAGTCGTGGTGATGAGGCACGGTACTGAGAGAGGTTTGATGAGTGTCTGTCTGCAGGCTGCTGGGAGAAATGACTGCACACATACAGAGAGATCATTTATGTATCTACAAATAAATCAACCACATGGGAACAAAACATCATTCCAAAACAAAAGCACTGATCACCATCGAACCTGACGGGGAAGCTAAAAATAGCAGCGCTGCATTATTCTGTCAACAATAACCACATAATGACTGAACACCCAGAAACACTGAGGACTGCATGTCCAGATGTTCATGTGACGTTCAGGGACTGTGTTGACATTCAGTTGGTGCAGCATGAAATTAATATTTTGGGAGCACAAACTTCCTGTTTGTAAAGTTCCAGCGTCTTTGAGTTTCTCAGCTTTATTCATGTTCATAGTTTCTATAGTTTTATTTATTTTCTGACAAGTAATAATAAGCAGCCTCCATCAGCTCTCATCAGTCTGTCGGTTCATGTGTCACTGATGAATCACGTGAAACAGGAAAACAGTCAAATGGTGCAGAGAAACAAACAGTGAGCCTGAAATGAAATGGGATTATCAGTGTTTTCATCAGTCATAACTCACATGTGTGTGTGTGCAGAGTGGAGCAGAGCTGTTTTTCTCCTGCATGTCTCCTCACCTGTCTGATCCTGTTAGATCACAACACGTCTGCTGAGCTGATCAACACTGCAGCCCAGCAGATGGTGAGCTGATGACCGTTCAGAATGGAGGAAATGAACATTAAATCAGCTGATAACAGCAGTGAGATCAGCTTTGACCTCCATTAAGCCTTCAGACTCAGTGTCATGCCCAGAGGTATTTCCAGTTTGGACATACGTGGTTTCCTTTGAAAGCAGCAGAAGGCTCCTCTTCAAATGAGCTCTGATTTATTTTTGTCAAAATCACCATTTTTTTTTTTTTTTTTGCCATTAGCAGCATCTATTAATGGCAGTACATCCTGATCTCAGCCTCCTCCTCTCCCACTTGTTTTTTCTCTTCATCTCCCACCTGCTCTTTCATTGCCCACTCCTCTACTCTCATTGACAAATGACATCTTTTCAGTGTTAAAACATGTGGTGCTGGTTTTACATGGAAAAATGGACGAATGAGCCGATGATGCATCTGGTTGGAGCTCAGCAGAGACAGTAAGAGGTCCAAAGGTTCGATTGTCAGGCTGAAGAGCACAAAGTTGATGGTCAGATTTCCAATGACCAGATGAGACTGTGTGTCTGGAAAAGTAAAATTAGGATAAGTATTTGCTTTAAACTTTAAGTGATTGATTGGACTTCTACAGTCAGATGGCTTTTATTTTGAAATTGGTAGCCTGAGGAAATCAGGCGATCTGAGTTCTTTTCATTCAGTCCTTTTCAGTGTGTTTTATTTTCGTGATTATTTTCACTTCATCATCTGCTTTGGTCAGTTGTTTGAACTTTTATTGCCTTTTTATTTACTTTAATATATTATTTTCCTTTTTATCTTTCCTGTTCCTGCATATTTTATTTGCTGCTTTAGTCTCTTATCTGTCAAATTCCTTCTGTAACTTTGCACATAAAACACATGAACACATCATGTCACCCCTGACTGACCCTTTTAAAGGGAGTGTTTGATTGACGGCCATCAGTCTCTCTCTTGCTCTGAGGAATGCTGTTGGCTCCTCTCAGTCAGTGTTCACTGCCAGCTCACACTTCACATCACTTTACACTTGCCAACTTATACCTCAAAGCCTTTACAGACAATCACACTGGTGCAGTGTGTATCACAGCTGTGATGGATGCTGACATTTCACTTCAGAGTACCATCTGTACTTCTGTCCAAACCTTTCCCAGATTGTTAGCAGAGGCCAGAAATGCTGCGACAGCTGTGACTGAAAAGTGACTGAACAGAGAGTTTTCAATCACTGACTCATGGCAGCACTTTGGAGTTTGCTTCCAGTGGACTGTGGTCAGTTTGTGTTCCTCCAACTCCAGTCTGTCAATTTACTGACCTTTATTACTTATTCTTCATTTTCCTTGTTCCCATCTGTTGTTGAGGAAGAGAAAACTCCCTCTCAGGACAATAACATCATGTTATTTTAATGAAATCCATTTGGAGAGAAAATGAAAGTGAAGTTCTGTGTTACACCCACCATCTCGTCTCCTCTGTTCCTGCATTTTAGCTCCATTAAGGAGAAACGACTTCAGGGTCCACCGGCCACATTGAAACAAAAGGACTGAGGCCGAGTGCAGGAAGGAGAGGAGCGACAGATGGTTCAGTCAACCCTGTTTGTCATCTGGTCACTTCACTGATTTCTAGAGAGCTTCAGACTCTCTCATTGTTTTGGATCTTATTTATTTACAACAGAAGGTCTGAAGAAGAAGCTGTTTGTTCTTCTGTTGTGTGTGATATTCATTTCCCTCCACTTTGTACTTTGTACTGGCAAACAGTTTCTGTAAGTCTTGAAAATATGTGGAGATGTGAATTCTGCAGGAAGCTGAACACACACCTGACGGGTCGGTTATCACTCAGTATTTTGCTGTTTCTGTGGAAGATGTCAGATTCTTTCTTTCTTTCTTTCTTACATTCTTTTTCGAAAACATTGAATTCAATGTTTGATGCTTCACACACATGAAGATCTGTGACAGAGCGGTGAGACCAGTCATGTGAGCGGCTGAGAGAATATGTATTAATCAGCACACCCTCTGATTTATATTCACCTGCATTCAGCCCTTTTCTACTTTGCTCTGCTGCACTGATCCAGGGATAAGCAAAGTGTTCACTTCAATCCCAGCATGCTCGTGGGTCTCAGTGCATCATGGACAGTGAGCTGTTACCTGCCTCAAACTCTGCTGCTCTCACTGTAGAAACACTGTATGATCAGAACTTGATGGTCCTCCTCTCACAAGCAAACACAGCATGAAGACAAAAATCTCTCAACGCCTCCAAGTCAGCCCTGAGGTTCTGAAGTTCTCCTGAAAGAACCACAGAGTTTGAAATGTGCTCAGCTCACAAACACACAGACATCAAGACAATCTGACTGAACATCCTGAGCTGGAGGTTTTCTCACTGACTGCAGAAGCTCAGTCAGAGAACAGAAACTCTGCAGGCTGGAAATGAATTATGAGTGAAGACACCCAGAGGTCAGAAGCTTTGAACCTTGTGTTCAGTCTAAGAGACGAGAGGACGAGACTGAGGAAGGTCAAGATGAATTTTCTGCCTAATGAGGGACTTTAACGAGCTGTTTCTTCATCTGCAGTGATCAGTTTGTTCTACTTCAATCTACACGTGTTAACAGTAACAGATTGAAGTGGATGGTAGATCTGAGGGCACATTCACATGAATCTCATGTCAACTGTCTGATTTTGGTAAAACACAATGTGAAAAAAAAAAAACATGTTGGCAATTTGTTGTCTTCCAATACATTAAAGCTGCCATCTGCCCACAACAGAGTTCCTCTTAACAGTCATCTGTGGAACATTTGTCTGCATATTTATGCAATTTGTTTCATGGAGCCTCGATTCAAAGCAGATTTAATGAGCTTTCTGTGTACTGCTCCATCTGTATCTCAATACATCAGGTGTGTTTATGCTGTGTACAGTGTGTGAGTCACCCACGGCTGAGGCACATGTTCAGTGTGTGATGGTGTTACAGTGTGTTACACTGGATGACATGTACTCACACACTGTACAGCATCATGAATAATGTGGATGTCAGTGCAGTTCTCATTTCCATCACATCGTCTCACTTCTCTGACTGGCGGCAAACTTTCTTTTTCATCATATTTATTTGGTGATTCCACTGAACCTTTGTGTTGTTTCTGCCTTTGTGTTGCTGCTGCCACATTATAATGAACACACTACCCTCTCCTCTGAGTCCAAAATGCAAGTGAGCCGTGTGAAACGAGAGGGGAATGTCAATGAACTTTCCCACACAGTCTGCCTGCACCCGAAGGTCTCATGTGTTGAAGCCCCACAGAGGGAAACTGAAAGCAAAACAAATGATCACAGAATGAAATGGAAAATATGCCGGCAGCACAAGTCTGCCTGTGTTTAATTTAACTCCAGTTCTCCAAGTAAACCTTCATTTCTAGCTCACAGGCACACTGCACTGCTGCCTCCTCACAAAAACTTCTTCTCTGCTAATGAGCTGCTGCTCCAGTTGGCAGCCAAACTGGAGGAGACTTAAGTGATAGCTGATTGGTCAACGTCGCGTTGAGTGTCGCAACCACAAAATCAGAATGACACGAACAAGAGGAAGCTGTTTGTAGCTGGTTCCACTGAGGAAATTACACCACTAATATAAGTAGTTTTTACTGCCCTCAGTGCACATCACAGGATACTAACAAGAGCAGAAATATCAGGAATTTCCAGACATGATCTGCTCTACACACACACACACACACACACACACGCACACGCACACGCACACACACACACACACACCTACCTTCCTGTATCCCTCTTGAATCCACAGCGTTTTCTCTTCTCTCCCTCAAAGATGTCTCATCATTCGGCCTGAGACAGACTGGATCCTCACTTTGATACTTTCTGCTTTAATATTGACAGGTTTGGTAAAAACAGCTCATCCTCACACTCCCCATGTCCAAACCTTCTCTTTCACATTGATTATTGATCACCTGATCACCTGTCTAACATGTCAGTACCCATGATGAGCTCTTGTCTCCTGACACAAAATGACAGTTTCCAATGGACAACTGGGTCATTCCTCAACAGTAAATGTCTCAATAAACAATCAGGAAATAGATAAATATCTTTTTTTCTGTATTGATCAGGATTGTTCAGTCTGGGATTTCTTCCTCCACTCAGATCTGATCAGTGGACCAGTCTTGGTCTGATGCCACCACCATCAGCAGCATTGTGTCCTCCATCTTCTAGCTGGCAGCTGATGGTGGCTGGTGGTGCAGCGCTCAGCAGTGCATTTACAGCAGGATGCCACAAGCTTTTCCTGCTGTATGTCACCTCCACCTGGCTCACTGTGTGCTTCAGTAGCTTCATATATCTGCTGTCTTTGTCTTCATGCTGTGCATGTGTCTCAGAGGTCACATGTTCACAGATCTTGTCTCATCATGGCTCCACTCACAGAGCTCATCTGGCCCTTCTCAAGGAGCTGAGAGACCAGACAGTCGTGTCTCTTTGTCTACTACATGAGCGTACTTCCTGGAATATCATGAGAGATATTGGTCAGGGTGTCGACACTTTGACTCTGGCTGCTTGCCGACATCAGCCGAGTGTGACTCGAGAGAAAAACAGGAAGAGAAAAAAGAGCTCTGCAGCTGATACCATGAAGCTCCTTCATGTTGCTCTGCTGCTCCTCAAGCTGACTGACGCTTGTTGTCTGATATTTCACTGCTCATCAGGGCAGCATTGATGCCCTTTTCTGGAGGATTCATCCAATTAATTAGGACAAATTAAACTTTGTCATCTTAATGAGAGATTTGTTTGCTTGTTGAGTTCACAGTGAGAGACACAGAGACAGAGAGACAGTCAGGGGAAGACTGAGTGTCAGAGAGCTGTGTTTTCTTTGGATCCTTAATCTCCTCACGTCTCCATTAATGAGTTCACAGTCCCAGAACACTAATGAGATGTTTTGACTGCTGTGTTGGAGTGAAATAGGACACACACTGTAGTCTTCATCTGTTAAACATGAGAGCCTCACCTACACTTCCACTTTAATGAGTAGAATCATGTTTCTGCTCCAGAAGCATCCAGATGTGTCTCAGCTAATAACGCACCAGCAGTTATTTTCAGTGTGTGTTCTGTCAGCAGTGTGTGTGTTTAAACACTGTGTTTCATTTGTAGTGTTCGTCATAATGTCTGTAAAGACAATGGACTCCACAACTGGAAATCCAAATCATGTTGAGTTAATGCTGATCAGTGTCACACCATGAAACAAATATCAGACTGAGAGATTCACCATCATGATGTGTCATCACCCACCCACTCACACACACTCAATTATTTCATTACACACGATATTAATTGTGCCTGATGACAGCAGGAGATTGGGAGTAATCAGTCAATAATCAGTCATTTAATCAACAGGCTTGAAAGGCCGGTCATCCAATTACCTGCTGTGGTGTCACAAATGAACTTATGGGATGTGTGTTGAATACCAAATGGGTGGTGCAGAGAGCAAGGAGGCATCCAGCTGTGAGACAGAGGAATTTGTTTCAATACTGCATCATTAATGCATCAGTGGATCAGCTCATAGCAGCTCACACATTGAACTGTAGCTCCTGAGTGTTTTCCTTTGGAGGTTTTCAATGCACACTGACTGGGAGGAGACATGGAGGTCGTGGAGTCCCCAGGAGGAGCTGGAAGAGGTCCAGGATTTTGAGAAATACACTGATTGGTTTTCTTTGCTTAGAGTCAGATGAGAAGTTTGCTGTCATCAAAGACAAACGATCAGCAGCAGTGAAGCTCATCATACAGTCAATGTGCTCTCCTGCAAAGCAGCTTTGTACAATGATTCAAATCAAAGCAGTTTTAGTTTGACATCATTTGATCAAGTTCACTGAGAAAGTGAATCAATGTTTTATTACCCAGATTGTAACGTTTAAGATGTGAATTGGAATTGTGAACTGAACTTTTGATGAACTTTTTTCCTTTCTTTCTGTGTGAGTTTAAACTGTTGATGTAGAAAAACTGTTGAGGAAGAAGAGATGGTGATTGTAACCTTTGTTCTGCAGATTGTAGTTCTTATCTTCATCCTGGAAAATGTCCTGTGTGCTGCTGCGCTGCATGTAGTCGCTCGTCCTTTAGTCTGGTCGACCTTTGAATCAAAGAGTGGAACTCTGTGTGAATGTGAATGCAGAGCCGACAACATGTACCTGCAGCAGGTGTTCAATACTTCATTTAAAGAAACCATTATTTATTAATAGCTTATTCCATAGATGAGCTTTAACTGATGTCACCACACAAGTGAAGTGATGCATCACACTGAGTAGTTACTCAGTAATCCCTCATTACTTCCTGAATATCTCACCATTAATGACCATTCTTTTGCCCCTCGAGTCAAACAAATGCAGAATGAAGAGATACGAGGATGCAGAGAGCTGCAGAAAGACTCCGAGTCAGAGAAGATAAAGTGAAAGTGATAAAGAGGGAAAACTTCTGGTTCCATTGATTCCGTCTCCTGTTGACTTTTGTAATTGAATGTCAGCATTCATGAAGCTCTTCAGACCGCAAGCAGCTCCACCCTGACAGGTGTGCAGGTGATGGAGCGGTAACAAAGAAACACAGTGATCGATCAGCAGCTCAGCTGGACGTAATCAGGAAATCTCTTTCAGTGCAAACTCAGCATCAGGTCTGCTGGAACCAGAGGAGACCAGCTCGTCTAAAGTCTCTCTATTCCAGTTTGAAACCTGACACACACTGAAGGTGTCAGTCCAACATGTGACACCCACATACAAATATATCAAAGTGAAGATGACAAACCTGAACACAGGCAGGATTTATTGCAGGGCTGCTTGTTCTGAGCTGCATCAGTTTGTATCAGCGCACCTCCTTCACTTTCCTGTCAAACACACTGATAACACACACGGAGAAAGCCTTGGGAGTAATTGGGTGGAAAATAATCTAATTTTCATGCACACACACACACACACACACACACACACACACACACACACACACACGCACACACCTCTCCTCCATGGGCTGTCAGACTGTGGCAAGACTGAAAATCTCTCAGGGGAGAAACAGATGCTGGGAGACACACACACGCACACACACACGCACGCACACACACATACACACACGCACACACACACACACACACACACACAATCACAATATCAAATGAAACAAGCAAACATGTAACAGCTGACCTGGGGCCTGCAGTGTGAGTTCATGTGATCTCTGATGTCTGTGCTGAAGCTTTGTATCCAGTCAGTCTGCTGTCAGACTGAGTCAGACTCTCTGTGTTTGACTTTGCTTTGTTGCTTTGTTTTTGTCTGTGGGTCAGGTTCAGCTTCAAGGTTCCTACAAATATTTGTGTCAGTGCACAATGGACAGAAATAATCTCCAGTTACCTGCAGTTGCTTGAGTTTTGGATTTGAGTGTGAAGCTGATGCTCTTCCCTGGATCATGCAGCCTCGTCTATATGCACAGTAAAACACAACGTTTGGAAACTTTCTATTCCACAACTGTTCCACTATTATCTGCTGAGCAAGTGTGCAGGAACGCTTTCTAAAAATACCACTGGCTCCGTGTGAGCATGACTTTTTTATGAATTCCTCGAACAAGAGAGGAAAATGTGATCTCTGTTCAACAAGTCTACACCCCCTCTGTGGATATGAACTGATCTCCACATGGCACAAGCTGGCATTTTGTTCACTGCTGTATTTGTGCTGCGTTTGTGCCTCCCACTGTCAGTTCAGCTGGATATCAGAACACAGGAGAGTCTGACTTTGATATTTCACTGCAGACGTCGATACTCAGCACTGAGACAGAAGCTTCAGGTGTCAGTTCAACATCTCCTGGTAGCAATGACGCTCTGTGTGTGTCCTTTTCTTTCTTCAGGAGAGGAATGTTTGTGTGTTTCCTCATTCAGTCTGTTTCCAGGTGACTCAACAGAAAGTCAGCTCTGCTTTACTCTGAACAAAGTTTGAGTTCAACGTTTTGCTTTCAGCTGTTACACGATGTTTGTGACCGTCTGACGTTGACACTCGTCTGTAATCTGTGTTTGTTGTTGGTGGAGATAGGATGCACATGTTGCAGTGTGGAGGCTGTGTTCAAGAAAACGAGGCAGTGATGTTGAGCACAAACAAGCGGTGAGAAGCGGCTTAGAAATATCCAGTCATAGACATCACAGCGATCGCTCCTGTTTGTTGGAAATTGGAGTATCAATGGATTTGAGAGACAACAAAGGAGATATACAGGAAGTGAGATAAAGCCTTAAATCCCCCCATTGGAAATAAACAGACACTGACACAAACACAAAACAGCTTCACATACTTGTTGTCTGCCAGAGGCTGTGAACACTGAAACGATCAGCTCCCAGCTGAAGCCCATGAATAAGATGAACAAGCTCTTTAGTTCATCTGCTTCTTCCAGTCAGCCTCCGTGTGAAAGCCTCCACAGTGGCTTCATTCAACACAGGCTGTGCTGAGCTCAACAGGCCTTACCTACAGCCTCACTGATATGGACCTGGTATTTACAGAGAGAGAAGAAGTCCAGCTGCCCACTGACTCTGCTGCTCTGTCACTGAGCCTCCTGAAACAGAGAAGAGCCTGATGATGGAGGAGCAACAGGGACGGACTGATTTCCACAGATTCCTTCTTTACCAGATGGACGACAGTCATTGACAGAGCAGATACTGAGGAGGGAAACTCAGCTAACAGAAACAAACATTCACAGGACGGTTCAGAAGATGACCTCCACCTGAACCTGAGTCAGACATTTCAGACCTCTTTAGTCTGTCTGAAGGGTTTCTCTGAATAATTTGCTGCAGTTTTAGACATTTGTCTGTTTCTGTATCAGCTGAAAATATAAGATGCAGTTTGTTCTTTCCGTTTAGAAATACTTCACGCTCTCAAATGGAAGTGAAGTGTCACGAATGAGCTCTTCAAATGTTGTTTTTGTCCTTCACTTCTGACCTTTGGGACATCTTGTCTTTCTGCTTTTACATATGATTGTTATCAGCAGCTTTGTGTGCTGACTGTGGATGAAAAGTCAAAGGACAAAGTCAAGAAGTCCACACTGCTGTTGATGTGAGGGATTTGAGAGACGAAGAAGAGCGTAGAAGAGTTTCTCAAATGTCTGGAGATCCATGAGGATGAAATACTGAACATCCTTCATGCATTTCATGTCTCCTTCAGGACAAATGTCAGCACTGCAGACAGATGGATGAACAGAGGGATCAATCCTGGTGTTTTCTGTGGGAATGTGTCTTTCTTCCTGTTGGTCCTTCCTGGTCAATGTTTGCATTAAGCTGAAATGAAAATGATCAGTGTGTTCTTTAAGTCTCACAGACAGAGAGCCTTGCTCAGCACATTGAATCGCTTCTCTGCTGCACTCTGGGAAATTGGTTTCCTCCATCAGCAGGTGTTACGTGTCTGTGTCTGTGACGAGCAGCAGCAATAGGTCCCGATCACTTCATTTACTTCCACATTTAATGAGAGGTTCAGAAACAGTCAGTGAGTGTGGATGGAGTGAAAGGATGCAAACATATCAGCTGCTTTCTGGATTCATGAGCTGCTTCACGTCTCTTTAACAAGCAGCAGAGGTTTTTGATGTTTGGCTCCATCAGTTCACAGTCGATCAGCCTCACAGTTTCCTTTGACATTGTTTTCATGATCAGAACAATATCCACTGCTCTGCTGTCCTATTATTCTGGATGCAGTCGGT
The DNA here is from genome assembly GCF_051107435.1 of Chaetodon auriga. Lineage (NCBI taxonomy): Eukaryota > Metazoa > Chordata > Actinopteri > Chaetodontiformes > Chaetodontidae > Chaetodon > Chaetodon auriga. Next base: position 20,328,886 of record NC_135080.1, read on the forward strand.
AACTTTCCATGTGAAAGCTGCAGGAGTTTCCTGGTTGCAGATGGATGCAAATCCTGTCCCTGCAGCAAATATTGGGGATTATTATGAGCATACTATTATGTCCATATCAATGTATGCTAATCCACTGTCTGCACACACACATACACACACTCTCTCACAACGTCTGAACAATACAGACATTTATTTGACTTTTTCTACATTTTTTATTCAGAATGCCAGAGAGACACAAAATACTTTAAATAAACAAACAGCTGAATGCTGAAAGCTGTTTCTCACCAACTGCAGATGCCAAGATCCGTCTGACAGACCTGATTTAAATGGCAGTCACATATTTCACATGTTAGCAGTCAGGTGTTCCATTAAAGCAGGAAGTGAACATGGGAAATTAATTTAGCATCAATAGTGTCAGTCAGAGAGAGAAGGAGAGTCTGTCTGTCAGCAAGAAACACTTTTACATCATTTCTCTTCATTTCCATTCAGTCACATGTGAGACTGACTGGGTTTACATCATTTCACTTTCCCTGAAACGTTTGGCCAATTAAATGATTTCCACTGTGTAAAGACACAATTATCATATTCTGGATTATTAAATAAGGATTTCACATTCAGAATATCAATAAATACAGATTCAAATAATGAATAAATCATATAAACATATTCTGCCAGTAGAAATGGTTCCTGTGCCTCTGAGCACGACTCAGCACTCAGTATAAATACACAATGCAGGTTGTTGTTCATGTGCAGGTGTTTGTTACACAGCTGACAGGCAACAGAGGAAACACTGCTGCTCTGGCACTGATAACTGTGTGTCTTTATTAGTGTTAACACAGTGCACATGTGTGCAGACACGAATTCATCAGAAGTCTCTGCAGCTCTTAAAGACGACTGACAGGAAAAGATGCACATGAGGGAAATGTGGATGCAGTTTGAGAGAGTTGGGACGTCCCCTCTGACTGGGGGAAAGTCTGAGGACATCTAGTGGAGAGCTCGAGGAATGCAGGTCTGAGGAGTCTGATGTCCGATGTCAGAGCAGTGGAGATAATGTGACACTTTTTAGCCTTTACTGAGCACTTTGGTGGCAAAGAGTGACGTCTGTCTGTGCTGCAGATCAGATCAATAAGGTCTGACTTGACAAGGAAACACAGAGACACAGAAGGACAGTTTATTGGCTTCACCAGCAGCCCTGGTCTTCACTGCTCAGATAACTTCTTGACCTCAACAGGACACACACACACACACACACACACACACACACACACACACAGAGCCTCACAGCTCTAATTTGAGAGGGATGCCCTCTCCACCACACTCACAGATAAAAACACTCTGTCTGCTGTTTGAGCGACAAAGATGTTCAGCATGAACACAGAGAGCGTCCTCCATCGCTGACATGTTGTTTACAAGGACATCAGACATCTGAATGATAAATGTGAAGGACAGAGACTGAGTGAGGACATACAGAGGAGACAATGAGCAGCTTGTCCAGCATGATTTCTGCCTTCTAAGATGATCAATGAGTGTGATTTCTGACTCTGTTTATTGTTGATATCTGAAAAATCTAATAGAAATTCAGCCTTTTCAACATTGGTAGCATCTCTGAGAGCAATAAAACAACAACAAACAAATCAGAGAGCAGGTCTCAAAACATTTGTGACTGTAAAAACCATCTGTGGTTATTAAAGTGAGAGCAGAAGGACAAATGAATGACACCTACTTTGTATGTCAGAGGGGAAAAAAGATCAAATTGAGATTTGAGCTTCACAGTCTTGTTATTGAAAAAATAATGAAGGAGATTTTCTTTGAGCAGTGGAACAGATTGAATATGGAGGCACCGTGAGACATAATAGCTGTTTATGAAAGAGCTGCTGGTGTCAATATTATGTGCTGATTTTTAGAAGCCTTGCTTTAATAAGAATCTTCTGCAAAGTGAAAACAAGTTTGTGGAAACACTGAGTTAATCTGAAGCAATTGAATCTATCTATCTATCTATCTATCTATCTATCTATCTATCTATCTATCTATCTATCTATCTTCTTTCTGCAGCTCTGTTATGGTTTCATGAGTCTCTCATATTGAAGGGTCATTGGCCTCCAGATTGACCTTTGACCTTCTTATAAACTCCTTGTGGAGCTGAAGCTTCTTCAACAAACAGCTGAAGTGGTGCAGGCGCTCTTCTTTCTCCTGAACAGTCCAGCCTCACTTCATTTCCTCTGAGCTGCTCAGGCTGCTGTGCTGCAGGACTCTTCACACTAACAGCTACAGACACGTCTACTGTGGCTCTGATTTGGTTGTTAAATGAAGCTGTTTGACTGTGGATTTAAACAGCCTGGACTTCCTCGAGGAGACCAAGTGAAACAGTGTGTTCGTGTTGAAGTGAAGAGGAGGTTCACCTCTTTGTCCTCTTTGAGCCGCTGCAGAGGTTTGTGGAGATGAAGACACTGAATGTTGTTGTGATGTTTGCACAGATTACAACACAAAGTGCTTCAGCAGAAAATACACAACAACAAAAGGAGCTTCTGAAAGCTTTCAGTGGAGCTTTTCCTGGCTGACGCTGCATGTTTCCACTGTTTTTTTTTTTTCTTGCCTCTCTCCTGTCAGAGAGGTTGTGAATAATGCTCAGTGTTTAGCTCTTGAATCATGCTGTAGTACTCTACACTGAATCAAACTTTAATTAGACTCACACTGAGAGCACAAACAACAACACCTACATTTGCTCTCTCACTCTCTCTCTCTCTCTTTCTCTCTCTCTCTCCCACACACACACACACACACACACACACCTGCATTGTGTTGTGGGTGCTGTGCTCTGCTGTTGATGATCAGGGTCGTGCTGCCTGTGTTGTGGGTTTGGCCACAGTGTCAGGAGAGGCTTCAGGAGTGGATGTGATGCTCAGAGAGGTTCAGAGAGACGCAGCAGGCAGGAGGCGGGAGAGAAAACCACAACATCAGGAGCTGTTTTCTTTGCCCAGTAATCACACATGTGATGCATTTATTGATTTTTTCATCATTGCCTTCATCATTTCTTATAGCTAGAAGAGGAAAACTTTGTCAGGAATTAAACGAGAGAAAAGCAAGTTTTTGTCTTTTTTTTTTTTTTATTGTAACTGAGGGAAACAAACTGGATCCTCAATGAGAAATAATTATGTTGCATAGAAAAAAGGGAAAAAGGTAAATTTGAAAAAAAGAAAAAAAAAAAAGAAAATAATACAATTTGCAACATTTTCAAAGCTGCATGAGGTGTTTATCCAAAACAAATGACAAATAAATGGATGAAAAAATCCTTTGTTTTTCAGCCATGTTGGTTAATTATTGTACATGATGTGAATACAGTCAGCAGAGCAGTAATTTGGTAAAAAGCCAGTTTGCCTTTTACTGAGAATTCTAACGCTGGCTGGAGAAAACATCACCTCGATTACTGTGTGAGGCCTTTAAACCACAGAACTGAGCAGAACAACAAACATCAGAGTCGATCTTACTCCATCTTTTGTGATGTCATCAAGCTCAGACGTGTCACTGCAGGTCGTCTCATGTTGCTCTCCAGTAGAAATGATCCTCAGTGTCCTCAGTGTGTCTTTCTCTCCTGTTTGTCCAGTATGTTGCTGCTGAATCTGTGACTGAACATCTTGTTATAGATCAGTGTTGTTGACACTGATTCAGGTTTTGTGTTTCCAGGTATTCTCCTTTATTTGTTCACTGTTTGGCAAGGATCTGTTTCATGAGCCACTGCCAAGGTTACACACCTACACACACCTACACACACACACACACACACACACACACACACACACACACACTGCTATGTTGCCAGATGTTACCCAGCTGGCTGGCAGAAAGATTCCCACCACTGAAGCAGCTGACTGGCATTAACAGCCTGTAGCCACGGCCAAGGACAAGGAGCAGCCTGTCACAGCAGAGAGGACAGGATGGGACCAGTGAGGGAGCAAAGAGCCATAATCTGTCCCAAAGCTCAGATACAAGATCAAAAGATACAAACAGCAAATCTAATGGAGTCACATGTCAGCAGGTTTGTTGGCCTTGTGTCTCTTTTGGTCCACTGATGATTCCTCACTCTGCACTCAGACACATACAGGAACATGTTTATCAAAGCTGATGTTTGTCTGTAGGAACACATTTATCTCTGCATCAGCACATCAAGCAGTGTTCATTTTCATCCACAAGTGTAGGTCTCAGAGTAGGTCCAGTCGTTCCCTCTTCAGCCTTTCAGGCAGTAATTCTGGCAAATAGACTGATTCAGCGGCTTCACTCTGAATAATTTCATGCTGCATTTCTGTTTGGAAACAAACATCAAGGGAAAAGAGGTAGATAGACAAAGAGCAGCAGATACTCTGGGTGTGATTGGCTGCTGGAAACTGGCCGTAGAAAGAAAAGTGTGATCCACTCAGATAACAGCTCCACAGCCCACTCCACTCATTAACATGGTGACAGCTGTGAAGGGAAATGTGCATGTGGAGATCAATGAGGATTTGATCCAGTTCAACAGTTTCCCTCCTGACGTGATTATTATCATTATTCAATCTCCTTTGAATAATGATCATCATCTTTAGTAAATCAGACATCAGATCACAGCGTGAGATTTCTCACATTATCAACAAGAAAAGAGAAAATAGCAGAAGATTTGACACAACTCGTCATGACAACATTTCTACACACTGAAGAGAAATAAGAGTTTATCCAGATCCCATCAGGATCTGCACTCTGGACTCCTTCAAACTTCAACTTTCTCTCAAATCAGAGGATCTGGCAGCTGTGAGGATTTGCTGTTTGCTGCACTAAAGCAAAAGACTAACAGCCTCAGCGTTTTTCAGTCCAGAGGCAGATACAACAGCAACATTTCCCTTTTCAGATCCTCATCAGGTTCACCACAGTGTTCGTCACTCAAACTCTGTTCTCTGTCAAACCTTCTGAAAGAAGCTGAACCTTCCTTATCGCCCAGAGCAGACAAGAAAAACAGTAGGAGGAAGAAAAGAGCTGAATGAATGAAAGAGCAACAACAAGAAACAGTTGAACTGAAAATTGATTTGAACAGAAAATGGAGAAAATGCTCGACATGCACAAACAATGTGGTGGAAATGTGGTTTATACTTGATAAAAGAACACATGAAGAGAAGAGAGGATGGGTGGAGGGAGAAAAATCAAGTGAGATAAAACTGACAGAGAGAGGAAAAACAAAAGAAAAGAGAACAAGAAGGCAGAAAGGAAAGAAATAAAGAAAGAAGATGAGAGAAAGAGTGTGAAATGTTGATTCATGCAAGTCAGAACAGGCAATATTTCCATTTTTCTTCTGTCACGACAATTCATCTGTCACCTTCTGCAGCGAAGCCAGTTTTTCCACAAGAACTGTTCAAAGTTCAGGTGCAGTTAACCTTTTTCAGCTCCTTTAAATTCAAATAATGTGCACACAGAATAAAACCTGCTGCCAGTTTCCCTGTCAGCTCGATATAGTGATTATCAGTGAGCCCAGAAATGGACCTGAGCAGCTCTGCAGCAAAGAAAAGGTCCCCTGAGTGTCTATAGAGGAGAATTAGTCAAATGTGTGTTTGATTTGACTCGGGGGTCCAGGTTTCCTCTGGGGAAACTCTGATATTTGTCACTTTACTGTGAGCTTTAATGTGTGTGTCTGCAGGAAGTGATGAGGCCACATCTTAAATCCCAAATATCAATATGAGATTAGAATAATCCTGACTCTGCTTAATACAGGCCCGTACAAACAGCATCTTTCCTCTATTATTTAGTATTAATTAGGGATAAATTCATTGTCAGTGCACACATTAGTGTTTCATTAAGTGAAGTCAGTCTTGTGCAAACTCTTCATTCAGGCTCTGTTTCATCTCTCTAATGCTGCCACCCCAGGGCTCTGTTGGATTACATGTATTTACAGCTGCTCCCTGAGCTTTTACACTTCAATTCCACCAAGATCAGCGAGGCCTCTGGACTTGATCACAAATCCAATATTTACACACACCGACTGGGAAACTTCCTGCATATTCATACAGTCGTATGGTAGCAGTGGTTCACACAGAAACTCCAGTGTGGATGTTCATGAGAGGAGAGAGTGTGGATTATGTGTCAGGTTATTGTCCTGTTGCTTCAGGTCTGTCCTGATGCTGAACGTTAGCAGAGTCATCTGAATGTGCTGAAAGCAAGTGTCTCACAGGCTCTCTGGCTGCAATGCCTTTCAGGATTTCCCATGTGTTCAGGTTCGGCTGTGGAGCACCAGTTCTCAGATCAGTTCATCGGCTTCTATCAGACTTTAGTATTGACTCCACGGCTCTGCTTCTTGATCTTAAAGCACTAAACGCTCTCGCTCCACAACACCTCTCAGACCTGCTCAGGGCTTATGAGCCAAACAGGTCTCTCAGGCCGTCTCACACAGGCCTGTTTCAAGGATTAAATGAAGTCTGAGGAAGCTTCTTTTCCGTTTAATGCTCCAGTCTGTGCAGTTTGCCACATGACCTCCGAAGTGCTCCAATGTGGAGCTCATTTAATAGAAAGCTTAAAACGCTTCTTCTGTGTGTTTTTTATGTTTGTGTGCTTTGAGAAATATGATATATTTGTGTGTTTGTGTGGACGAGTTGAGGATTGATGAATCCTGAATGCCAGCAAGGTTTCATCATTTCCTCTTCCTCCTCTTCCCTCATGTAAAGGGGGCTCTTGTCCAGACAGCCATGTTGAGCATCATCATCATCATCATCATCATCATCATCATCACAGTGATGATGCACAGCAGAGAGACGATGTTCCACCACTGGACTTGTTCATGCATCGAGACGTTATTTCCACCTCTCTGCTGTGTGCTCCACAGCGCTGCTGGCCACCTGTGTGCTTCACTGGATGCAGCTCACTTCCTGTCTTGTGAGCTGTGTGTATCAAATGAACACTGATCAGGCTGCTGATGTGAACCACAGGCTGCACATTCAATAATTACATGTTTTCAATAAAGGCTGTGGAGTCAAAGTTGATCAGAGTATATTACAGAGGATGTTTAACAGTTTGGTTTTAATGAGTCCCATCTCACCCTCTTCCAGGTCAGTAGGAGAGTCCTTTCACCTTCACTGTCTTGATGATCTCATAGCTGCCAGTAACAGCCTCCATGATTGAATAGAAAATCAGTTTCTTCATGGTTCAGTCATCACAGCAGACGTTCTTCTGTCAAAGCAGGAAAAGCACAGGTGTCACTAGTTTAGTTGATGATGGCTCAGTTCCACTGAGTGTCAGTCTGCACTACAGCAGGGCCCAGGACCTGACTCACCTGGATGAGATGCACTCGTTAGTGATGTCATTAATCACAGCTGTGCTTTTCCTGCTGCGATGGTAGGAAGAGCTGCAAGGGTCCATTTCATCACTCTGTGAGTCGAGTTCACTTTGAACTATTGACTGACATCTTGCTGTTGATTCTTTGTTGTTTGGATTAGCTTGTTAGCTTCCTCAGCTCCCCTTCCAGCAGAAGCCAGCAGATACCTGTGTTAGCCTTGTTACCACCTGAGTGTTGGCCTTGTGTTGGAGCTGACAGGTGAGGCTTTGTGTTATCAGACTGCAGTAGATACTGGATGGTCATTATTTTATACAGAAACCCTCAGGCTGAAACACTGGAGAGATATGTGGGGTTATTCAGAGCCAGTGGCAAAAAGTCAGACCAATTTTATTTCCATCAGCTGATATTACGCATCACAATTTGCCTGCAGGGGGCATTAAAATCTGTACAGCATCGGACACCCTAGCTGTGTCCCAATTCAGGGGCTGCATCCTTCGGAGGATGGATTTGAAGGCCGATTACGTCATAACGCTGCGCGAAGGCTGTCCCAATTCGTCCAAATTCGAAGGATCCTCCAAATGCAGCCGACAAATGCGTCCTCCTTTTCCCTGTATTTGGAGGATGCGTCGCTACTATCCTTCACGGCCTCCCATATCCCAAGAGGCTTTGCGCACCGATTGTTTTTTTTAATAATGGCGACCTGTTGATATGAGGAGCTCAGTTAACAGTTAGCCTTATTAAAACTCTTCACTTACAAATGTTACAAGCTCGCATGTCAACTAATATCTTATTTTGGGTGAATACTCGATTGTGATTGGCTGCAGGGTGTCCGTTATAAAAAGAGTTGTAGGACAACTATAAAAAAGTTCCGGTCAAATAGCCTGATTGTTCTAAATTATTGTGCTGGCTCAAACGCTAGTTGGTAACCGTGGCAACAGAAACTCAGAACATACATTATTTCACAGTTTATTTGTCACAACAGCAAGACAGTAGAAAACATGAGTGATTTTATAGTTTCCTTTAACCACATTTAATGATCAGAGTGAATGGTGGATAATATTTCTTGCAATAAAAATGATTTAGGAAGCTATCTGTGGACTTTGAGTCTTTGAAACAAAATTTGGCATCATCCTCTGGACACACACAAGCGGTAAGAGGTGCACTTGCCCTCTGAAACGATACTTTGTATCACGTAACATAACGTTAAGCAATCATGTCACTTCCCTCCACTGATTAGGTCTAATATAACAGTTGCGCCGACCGAGCTGCAGGTTCTGTGGCCAGAGCCGGTTACCTTGGCAACGCGTCACAACGAGCGATATTAAATAGTCCACTCAGCGGCCTCTTGTTAAAAACTTACGATGTTAACGGTAAAAAAAAAACAACATTAGCGTATTAATAATTGATTTAATATTTATTTCTTTCGTTGTATAGTTGTATAATAGGCTACATTTCGCGCCTCTTACAAGCGATAGGAGCTGTACGGGCGCATCTCTGCACCCCATACGTGTGTTTTTCCCGGGTTAGGAGGGAAGAGGTTATGACGTCGTGACGCAATCAGGACATGCTCCGAAGGCTAGACCGTCCCATTTACCGATAGTTGATGCGGCCGACGGAGGATCCTCCGCAGGACCCAGCCTCCAGAGACCGCGTAGGCTGGGTCCTCCGAAGGATGCAGCCCCTGAATTGGGACACACCTCCTGTATCCATAGACCCTTGATTCAGAGAAAGAAACAGTTGTCAAAAAAGCTGCAGGGAGTGGACAGAGTGAGAGAGTGCAAAGACAACAGTGAACAGAGGGACACAGAGACAGACAGAGACAAGAAGAGTCACTGAGTGAACAGCTTGAATTGTTGTTATTTTGGGATTTGGTACTGAAGGGAGTCATGTGGTCTGTGCTGTCAGTGATTTCTGTCAGTGAATGTTCCTGAAGGCCTGTTTTCACATTTTGACTGGTCAGATCAAAAAACTCAGGTGTCACTAATGACACTAACGACTGTCCTGCTCCACTGACATGCAGCCATCGTTAATGTTATTAATTCCACCTGCTGTCTTCCTGTCCCGTTTCAGAGGTTCCTGCAGAGGCAGCTGAGACATGCAGCTCCCTTTAGCAGAAAATATTGGACCCGTTCACACACAGCCTTCACTTTCAAACATGGCTTTATTGGCTGAGCCTCTCATCCCGTCAGCTCAGCTCACTGCAGTCTGCATGCTGATGCTCAGCCATGACGAGCTGATTCAGCCTGACAGGGTTTCCCCTGTACAGTGGCAGCAGTAACACCAGACCTCAATCACTTCTCTTCACTGCCTCACATGACTGTACAGCTGGACTATATAACAGCATGCTGACTGTCATGTCTCACAGACAATCCAGCAGCAAAGACACAGTCCAGGATTTTAACTCAGAAAACTGAAACGACCAAAGTTTGAAGTTCCCTCTGATAAAATGTGTTCCACCATGTTTTGTCAGGACAGCAGCAACTGACAACAAAGGACCACAAACAAACACTGTATTTACAGTACACACACACACACACACACACACACACACACACACACACACACACACACACCAATCCTGATCCAACTTCTGCTGTTCCTGTAACATCTGTGACTGTGCCAACAACAGCAGCCTCCTCCACATTTCAGCACTTGATGTTCCACTGAGACACCAGATGGACACAGTTTGATTTGTCACAGAGGTGTTCAGAGGAGACAAGTTCATGCTTTAGCTGACTTTGTGTGTGTGTGTGTGAGAGAGAGAGTGTGTGTGTCACTATTGTTGTCATTGTTTGTGCTGCAGCAAAATAAGAAAACTAAAAGCTTGAAAATATTTCTTGTCCAAATCTTTCCAAGTCTCTGATGGGGTTTGATCGTCGTCTCTCCTCTTTCACGATCTTATAACGTGTTTGAGTCGACTTCCATCACAGCAGTGTTCCAGTAATTGTTCTTCAGAGTTGCACAGAGGCTGAACTGGACTGCATGTGTTTCAGAGCGAGGTGAAGAGGCCTTCTGAGGAGTGTTTGTCTGCTGGCTGCTGCTAGAAATGACTGTCAAGTGTTTTTGTTCCTGTCAGTCGATAATCAATAAGATAACATTCACTCAAACCTCCAAATGGAACTTTCTCAAGGACGCACATTCAAGAGGACCAGAGCTTCAGCTTGTTCAGTTCAGAGAGGTTTGAAGAGTCAGACTCGGATTGTTGAGTCTCTTCTTCATCTGTTCTCACTGTTTGTCATCATGGTGCTGCTCAAGGGCGGCACGGTGGAGCAGCAGGTAGTGTGCGTGCCTCACAGCAAGACAGTCGCCGGTTCGATCCCCAGGTCGGGCAGGGCCTTTCTGTGTGAAGTTTGCATGTTCTTCCCGTGCATGCGTGGGTTCTCTCCGGGCACTCCGGCTTCCTCCCACAGACCAAAAACATGCTCATTAGGTTAATCAGGTGTGAGTGTGAGCGTGAATGGTTGTTGTTTGTCCTCTTGGTAAACCAGAGGGATGATGTGTGTCCCCTCAGGGTCCAGTCCTTGGTCCTGTCCTCTCATATTGTTCCATGTTCTCTGTAACTGCTCCAAAGTTGGACAGCTGTCCTCCCTCTCAGCCTGTCTTCTGACCTCCATCTTCTGTCCTTGAAACCAGGACAAACCTTCACGTCTCCTTCAGTCCTGTCTTTGTCGCTGTCCTGCTGTCTTCTTTGACTGATTACAGAGCTTTAAATAGGATCCATCACAGCAGTTTGTTCCTTTTTTACTGAAAACATTCAGAAGTGTCATTATTACATTTATTTAATGCCTCCAGGTGTGAAGATCATTGTGTAAAAGATCATTTGATCATTTTTCCTCATCTGGAATTCACATCATTCATCATTTCTTGACATTTTCTTTTATTTCAGTTTTTCCTAAAGGCTGTGTGCAGATCGGATTTCATGATTTGGCTCCTTGTTTTCATTGATGCATTTCTGGAAAACAGTATTTTGTCACCTTTATGTCGACCTCCTCCACCTCCACTTATTTATTCTTTTCTTCCACCACCTGCTCCTTTGTTCACTCTTCCTCTGCCCTCACTGAACAGTTTGACTGACGTTTCATTCAATTAAGAAATTAAAAAAGTTCATCCTCTTTAATTTTCAGTTCATTCATTTTCTGTTGTGACTTTCATTTGCAGTCATCAGAATCACACGTTCATTTCATCTTTTTCCTGTGATCTAGAAGAAACGATGGAAGAGCTGAGTTTAGTCTTTAGCTTCGCTGGTTCAACAACAAAAACATCAAAATGATCCTGTCACATGAACTCTGATGAATCACCATTGATGATGTTTGTTCCTCTGTGCTGCTGCAGCTGTGTCTTATTGTGTCCTATTACAGGTCTGAGATCAGTTCATCAGAGCTGAAGGGAAACTCATCATTTGTCAGTGAGTGGTGTTCAGAACAAGATGCTGTCATCTGTTTCAATAGTACAATAACTTATAATAGCTTCAGTTCCACAAGCTTGAAAACACCCAATCCATTGACTGCAGAGCTGAGAGGACAGAGGAGGACAAAGAGAGGAGGAGGAGGAGGAGGAGGAGGAGGAGGAGACGCTCTGTCAGTCTGGGTTTTGTTTTCTATTGACTGTTTGAACTGGATTCAGCTCAGACTGAACTGGTCGTGTTATAAATCACTTGAGAGTCGACCTCAGTGTTTGAAGGAGGACGTGTGGGGAAGGACAGGACAGAGTTTGATTGGTTGGACATTTGGTTGATTGTTCATTTGAGGACATGTTGGACAAAAGAGTGAGTTCAGAGGAGCAGTGAGTTAGATCACCTGGATGGACAACAGGACATCATAGAGACATGAACACACTGCTGGGTTTGCAGCAGGAAGACAGACACGCTGAGACAGAGACATCAGGACATCAGACATCAAATGTTCTCAGTTTGTAAAGACGTATTTTCATGATGTCATTCAAACTTTAGTTAGTTATTTAGTTGAAGTTATTGCAAGGACTTAGTAAGTCAAAGAGCTTTTTTCAGGTGAATTATCAAGCTGGTCCAAAGAGTTACTGAGTCGTCCAATCCTGATAATTGGAGTAAAATGAAGAACCGCCTTCACTTTCACAGTTTTTGTGCAGACGACCACCTCCTGTACCGCAAAGGAAACCTCATCATTCACTGACTGAACACTCAACTAATCATGCTCACTCACTGATTTGAAGTTTCTCCTCTTCATCGCTCTCTCTCAGCTCTTACTCGCCGTCCTCACAAGTTTCAAGAGATTTTCTTTGTCAGCGCTGAGTCACCAGTGAGATTTTTAAAATCTGCTTTTTTCTCTGTGTCCTCCCACTCTCTCTTCCTCTCTTTAGTCTCTTTGTCACTGACTTTCATTTTCTGTAGGAAGTACTCGGCTCCTCTCTCGAGGAAGTAATCTTCTCCATTTTCCACCTCCACAATTCACTCTTGTTCCTCTTCATGGACTTTATTGGGAATAGAGCTGCTCTGTTTTCAGCGGCTGGATTGGCTGGACTGAAGTAAACTGACCATCTTTGTCCTTTCATCCACATTCAATACGACTCTCAGACTTTTGATCAGACTCTCATGTGTTATGACCTTCTAGCTATTTGTAAAACACGACTCCACAGTCCTCATTCACACTCACAGTCCTTATTTTGAATGTTACAGGAAACCTCTCTGAGGTCTGGATCATTATTAGTCAGTGTTGGACAAGGACACCTGCTGGACCAGAGACAGCCATTTAAGTTTGAAACAAACACATTTTTCCTGCCAGTTTACGCAGTTTGCTTCAGTTTAGCTTTGCCAAATAAACAGTGAACAACAGCTGAGGCTGTAATGTCATGTTTACCGACAGGCCGCAGGAAAGCTTGATGTATCAAACCTGGCCAGCAGCCTGTGATGCAGCACACAGAGGATAAACTGCTCTGCTGGTCAGCTCTGTTGGTTTGTGGCAGTCAGTGACATTAATGACAATGATGTGAAGCAGTTAGTTCAGTTCAGTGTGAGAACAATTAGCCTGTAGTTAGCATGAATCAAATCTGTGTTTGCTGCTATGATAAGACACAGATGATCACCAGCGCCTCCTTTACCTCCTTCTCTGCTTCCTTAATGTGCTGAGAACGAGTCTTAAACTGCTGCTCTTAACACTGTAACACCTTTACAATAATGTGCTGCTCCACCACCCCTTCTCCACCTCTGCTATTATACTGAATGTACGATTAAGATGCAGCAGGTTTATAGTTTGTTTCTGAGTTAAATCTATGCTTCTGTTCTGGTCTTTTGCAGCTTCTTCTTCCAGCCTCCTTGTATGTGGGACTGTGATTAGTTTAATCAGCAGCAGCTCATTTGTGTCATTTCAACCTGCAGTCTGCAGTGTCGGCTTTATTGTTCATTGTTAATGTGTCGCTAACAGAAGACAAAGATTAGAACAAAGCCTGCAGACAAAGTCCTCATTTCACAATGAAACGATCAATTATCTGCTCATCTTTCTTTCTTTCTTCATGTTTGCAGTGACGCACGTGGATGCTACTGGAGCTACAGATGTTTCCACGGTTACATCTCTGCCACAAGTAGCCCACTGATGCTCTGACACATTTCTATGATTGCAGTCCTGCAGAATGTTTTCTGTCAGCCTGAAAATGACTTTAGTTTGTAATGATTTCATGATGGAACTGCTGATATCATGGAAGAAAATACTCACTTCTGATTGGCTGGCAGGTGTGCATTAAAATGATGTGTCAGCACATTTCAAGCATCATCATGAAAAATGTCAGAACACAAGTTCAATAAAACTGCTGGTTCCCATATATTTCTGTATCTTCATCATAATATATATATTGCAGAGTTGCTGCCTGGTTTTGGTCGAGGTGATGGCAGCGTTTGACAGAATGAAATAAAGTGTAAAAGTTACACACCAAAAACACATTTCGACATGGTCGGCGATGTAGAGAGGATTTGGTCTGACAGGAGATGTGGAAGTGAACGAGCTAACAAGTCTGCAGAGACTCAAGCAGACGATCCTCAGGAGAACAGCTGAGGTCTCTGCTTTCCTGTTCAGCCAGTTCAGGAAATATGACCGATCCAAACATCAACACACGACATCCAGGTTTAATCAAGGATGGATCACATGCATGTTGTCAGTGTCAGAGATTTCTTGTATGCTTTAACTTCAGCTTTCCAAAGGCAGCATCATTGAAGGCCAGTGGACTGGATTCAGTCCATCGTGAAGACATTTCTTCTGTTGTGTGCAGACAAAGTTCCTATTAACTCAGGACATCTGTCCTCCAACGTTTTGTTATTTTTTGTTCATTGTTATTCAACCTTATGGGTTCATGATAGAAAGTTATTTCACTTTTTAACTGAAGTGAGAAGAACGTTCTGCTGAACGAGTCGACAGTACAGTGACATTGATTTTGTCTTTTCAATCAATGACACATTTGTTTTTCATGTAACTTCATTTATTCCTGATTGCAGCTGTGAATTGATGATCCACCACCTCTGCGGATGTTTTTTCTTCATCTGTTGTTCTGGTTCAAGATGGCTGAACAGTGACACCAGCAGTCCCAACAACATCCCATTGTTGTCTTTTTAGCTGGCTGTCCATCATCTTCCTTCCTCCTCTCACTCATCTATGAATAGACACTGCAGCTGGCGGCTCTCTGCTCACAGCAAAGGAACTACAGTAATGAGAGGCAGTGAAGTGGAAAGAGAATCTCCTTAATTCCTGCTTTTCTATTAACTCTTCATTAATTTTCCTTTTGTCTTGCTTCTTTTCTCCCCGTCTGAGTGTTTAAGACGACTTCTGTTAGTAATGAGACCAACACACTTTAAACTGGATCTGAACCAGAAAGTGATGCTCTGCTCTTCAGACATTTGGCTCTCTGTCAGAGGCAAACTGTTATCAAACCAAAGTCTTTAGGGGATCTTTCAGACGTTTGCGTGCCAGCTGAGAGCTGCAGCGTTGCAGCAGAGAGCTCCAGTATAATCAGAGAAAAACAGTCATAAATCAAGGCTCTCTGCAGAGCCACAGGTAATCAGCTGGGGTCTGCTGTGATGGAAACCACTGGGATGGAGTCACTAGAAATAGACAGAGGAGCTCTTTATTCAGGACAGAGACCAACAGCAGAGGAAACTAGAGCTCCAAGAGTCATTAGCATCAGAGTACAAGTACCACAGAGTATCTGCAGCTTTACTGTAAATGATCCACTTCTGGAGGTCACAGCTCAGAGTGCAGAGAGTGCTGTGTAATGTGGTGTCACATTTAGAAGTTCGATCAATGCAGATCTGTTCTCAGCTGAATCCTGATACTTGATGGATGGAAAGTCAAGCAGTGAACTTTCACTTTCAGACTTGTTCCATCTTACAGTAACTGGTCAGAGTCGGCTGCTGTGAAGGAACCAACAACTGGTCAGTGAAAAGTTATCTGACAGCTGTATTTGTGCATTTTGGCTGATATTCATGGAGCTCAAAGGATGAATCAGAGTGACTAATGTACTCATTTGGCTTTGTTCACACTTCCAGTGTGAAGTGTGTGTGAGAACATTATGGTCTGGTGCAGCTCCTCTCTGGCAGGTGAAAAGAAGCAGCTGGAACAGATCATGTGGACTGAAGAAGAAATAGATTTGTCTCCAGTATCCCAGAGCCAACAGTGGAGTTTAGCTGTGAGCAGACTGCAGTGCAGAGAACTGGACATTACAAAGTAAACAGAGAAAACAGAAAAAGTGAACAAACTTTGCTTAGAAAGCAAACAGGAAGAAGTGGAGCAGAAATATGTGAGAACACAGATCACTGCTGATGCACTGAGCAACAGTGTCTCCATCAATTTGAAGTGATACTGAAGAAAAGGTTTTCTCTGACACTGATAGTTGTTCATTGATGCAGTGAGGACAGCAGTCTTCTCTGCAGAGCTCTGTCTCCACAGTGAACCAAGCTCTGTGCTCTGCTGCTGCTCTGTCTCTGTCCATGGTGCTGACTGGGAGGACAGATCAGCTCACTGGTCTCCAGTTTGATGCTGCTGTTTAAAGAGGAACTGAACACCCCCTGAAAATCTTGTCTTTGCTGACCTCTGTGGGGCTTTTTTCCTGTCTTTGTTCAAGAGTGAGGTCTTTCATTTTGAGAGCGTGACTTATTGATTTCAGGTTCAGATTTTGTCAAACCCTGCCCTCACTATCACTTCTCTCCTGCTTCTGCTTAAACTGTATGATTGCACTCAGTTGCTTGCACAGAATTCTTGCACTTCAGCTTCAGCCTGTTTCTGTGCACAAATCTAAGCAGAAGGAAGGGCTCTTTGAGTGTGAGGGCAGCGTTTTACAAAATCTGAATGTGAAATCAATAAGCCATGCTCTCAAATTGAAAGACCTTGCTCTTGAATAAAGATATGAAAAAAGTCCCGCAGACCTCCTTATAGAAGATTGATGAAGCTCTTTGTCCAGAAGCCCCTGGCAGCCCCTCCAGGACGCCTGTGAGGAGTTGTAGTGAGATGAAATGGAGCAGAGCGGAGGGAGAGTTTTGTTTCTGGACTGTTCATCAAGAGTCTCCAGGGAAGAAGAATCACAGCTGAGAGTTTCTGGTGGGAGATGATGTCATCTCTCCTCCTCACAGTGCAGCAGCACGTTCACCAACGTTAGCTGGAGGCTTTCACACTGACACCCAAAGCTTTGCTGGAGGACAGAAACACTGTGGGCTGGAAATGAATTATGAATCAAGACACTTAGAGGTCAGCGGCTTTGAACTCAGGCCTCCGTATGATAATACATGAGTGGACGGCACGCTGTAAAATGAATCAGGATTTTCTGTCTAATGAGGGAATGAAGTGAGGAGGACGTGTTTTCACCTTCAGTGGTTCTGTCTGTGATTGCAGAACTGTAAAAGCTGCAGAGACTGTCTGACTTTACAGACTGAAACAAACTGCTGCATTTGCCTCCTTTCTTGCATCACGTGATGTTAATGTCTCCTTCCAACATTGGTAAGATTTTAGTATTTTGCAAATAAATTAATGACACGAGCTAATGTGAAATAATTTTCGACCATCTGCCCACAAACAGTGACTCATTCCAAACAGTCGTCTGCTGGAAGCTTTGCATATTCATGCAGTTTGTTGCATGGAGCCATCATTCAAACAGATCCTGTTTTCTTTCTGCCCGCTTTTCAGTCTGAATCTAAATGATGTGTGATGAGTTCACAGTGTGTATATAATTCACACAGTGGGCTGTGAGATGGTCTGTGATTACAGTGTGTTCACTGATGTGACTCACACTGAAGACTGGTTCATGATTCTGTTACTCGACTTTGAAGAACCTGGAAAATGTAAAGATAACTATTAAATACACACACACACACACACACACACACACACACACACAGATCATGTGGTCATGAATCATGTATGACAGCATGCAGTGTGTCTGCAGAAATCATTTACATTCATCCACCTGACTGATGACTCCAACGTGAAACCGACTTCTCTCTGAGAACCAACAGTCTCACTTCACTGACTGTGACAGTAATCTATATTTTTCATCAGATTGTTTTGGTGGGACTCAATCTAACCTTTGCTTTGTTTCTCTTGTTGCTGGCATATTAGAATGAAAACAGTTTTCTTCTCCTCTGTGCCTGAAATACAAATGAACAGTGTGAAACAGGTGAGGAATGTAAATAAACCCTCCAAACGCAGTCACCTGTGCCATAAGGTCTCGTTTGTGGAAGCTAAACACAGATGGAAACTAAAAGGAAACAAAACTGACAACACAAATGCATAAAATACAAAAATAACAGAAAATGTAGCTCCAAGCAGCTTGTTCCTTCTGTGTGAGGGCAAAGATCCAAAAACAAGTCAAGTCCACTTCATGTCGTGACATTACAGAAAACACCTGGTGGACAAACTTTCTTATTAGTAGAATTAAATCATCAGTTTGTCTCCCTGAGGATCAGCTGCTTTCATATTAACATGTGAGGATATTTCTGACCGTGATCATGACTAAAGCTTTAATGTCGCCACATTTGGATCAAATCTGACCATCAGGTCTTAGTAGAAGTATATTTCTGTAACATGAGTTTGGTCTTCTGCAGATGCTCTCACTGCAGCTGGAGTTCAATAGAAAAACTAAAGCTCCAGCTTGTGTGGCTCTGTGAGAACTGGAATAAATCTGCTGTGAGGATTTCTTTGGGGTAAATGCCACACGTGTCTGCACACAGATAACTGGATCTCTGCAGAGACCAACTAGACTCTCTTCACTTTGAGCTCTAACAGATATTGGTCCATACGGGACCAAACAGCTCCTATAGAAACACTAGAAGGTCCTTTTTGTGTTTTAATTACATGTCAAAAGTAGAAACTGTGGCATTAATATTATCCACACACAGAGGACTGCCACTCTCACACACTCTCCTCTGTGGATGAGCGTCGGTAGGGGTCGCTATTGTCCGTGTGAAAGCAGCAGATGGAGCAGCGACAGAGTCTCCAGCTCTTGTGTTGAGCAGCATCGTTCAGACTGGGATTTCTTCCTCCGCTCGGCTTCGTTTGCAGCGCTTTCTCTTCTGGAAATTAACCGCTGGAGACGGAGCTTCGTCGGGAAGAGCGCGGAGCTTTTGCACCTGGTTAAAGGACACCATGCTTTCCTTCTGGATACACACCGTGTGGATCCCCGGCGTCGCTTTCCTCTTTGGATTTCAAGGCAAGGGATCGTTTCATTCTTTTCATTTCATGTCCTGACGTTTTCCACTAGGAAACACCGGAGTTGAGAGGGAATTGACAGCTACCGTGGATGTTTATTGTGCTTCTGTCCGTCTGCTGCTGACTCGAGTTCTGAAGGTATGTGAAGTGACTTCCCTTCCTGAAAACAGCTGACATGACAGAGAGAGCTCCTCATGGAGGAGCCTGACACTTTACAGTCGAGCTCTGTTCGCTCTCAATCAAGTTAGTGACGAGTGGAGCTGAGCTGATCTGACATCAGTCTTCATGTCCAGCAGCAGTGTGTGACACAGAAGAGAGCAGCCTCAGAGGCTGATGGTCCAGCTGCCAGCTTCAGTAGAGTCTCCTCTCAGCAGAGGAGCAGAGGAGAGCACCAACATGTGGAGGCTGTTCCACTGTCAGCTCCACTCACACACTTCATTCATTCCTCTCTGATGTGTGTGTGTGTGCAGTTCAGAGGCTGGTGTGACAGAACAAAAGTCAGTCAGCTTGTGTAAATTGTCAGATTAGTTCATTTCTGTCTCAGTTTTGGTTCTCAGCCTGCTTGAAATACCTTCATGTCTTCACACACATCTCTTCTCTTTGACTCATGATGTCTGCAGCGTAGATTGGTTCAGTCAGTCTTCCTCTGGTGCTGCTCTTGTGCTGCAAAGACTCTTATTAGTGTGGAGTGTGTGTGAGGTGGATGAGACAGAGTGTGTGTGATACACTGGAGTGAAGGGAGGAGGAGGAAACTGTGTGTGGTGTGAAACAGGAGGAAGATGCAACAGGATGAAGAGGAGAAAGGGTGGATGGAGGATGAGGAAGATTTAGTTGTCTCATCTTCTCTCACGTCTGCTTTTGTCATTAAATGTCAGCGATGATTCCTTCCAGACTGGAAGTCCAGCGGCTCTGAAATGAATTGTGAAGGTTTGGTAAAGTGATCGATCGGCTGCTCAGTTTGACTTCATGAGGAAATCAGTTTGGGTGAGAAAACACTATCAGGTCTTCAGGGTCAGTGTTTGAACCAGCAGAGAGCAGTTCGTCAGTTCAGGAGTTAAAGCGTTTCTGTGCTCAGTGGAAATGAAAACACTGATGTTTCAGACCAACATAAAGACCTTCACCTCTCGCTGATGTTCCTTTAAATGATAGAAATCACTGGATTAACATCACACTCATTTGGTTCATGAGTTTTGTGTTTGTGTGTTCATCAAAGTTCAAATACAGAACAGGAAGCAAGTCTCTGTGTTGAGGTTATTTTCATGTCCAATGAGCCCTGAAGTGCTTTTCCAGCCTGTCATGTCTTTAAACGTGGAACACTCAGCGCCTGTAGGCCTGAAAAGTGTCTGTAAAAGGTTTTCTTCTTCACATCCAGCAGAAGCTGGACAGTGTGTTTGCTGCAGCAGTGGTTTGAGGAGCTCAGCACATAAACACACATGGAGCACACAGACACACAGCAGTCAGAGTGGACAGAGGGTTGATATGAAGGAGGAAATCACTGTTAGTTGATGAGTCAGAGACACCAGGACCAGGACAGACCTGAATTCCAGGTGCTGACTGGACTCACTCGGCTTCTCTTTGTGTGTTTTTTCTCTCTCAGTAGTAAATAAAAAATCCTTTTATGCTCATCTGCTGTGAAAAAGAGAGGGAACGTAATAAGAGTTGAATCAAAGATCCATAGTTTACCCATAGACCCTGTTTGCTGCTGGCTTTTCAAAGTGCAACCAATGAGCAGGAGAGAGACGGAGGAGAAAATGCTGGAAGAAGTGAACATTACAGAAACAGTTTGTGATCATCAGTGAGATCAACATGTGTTTGCACTGTGACAACGAGCAGCGACTGTCAGTGATATTCAGTCATGTTTGTCGGTTTCTTTCGTTCCACAGTGGATAAAAACATCCTCATCTTCCTCCCCGGCTGCAGGTTTAAACAGATCATTTGCTGTAAAAGTTGCGCTTCAGTGATTCTGACATCTTTTGGTGATTCAGTGTTGGTGGGTTGGGAGTCTCTGACCGTAGAAACATGCAACACATGGACGTCTTTTCTTTGGCAGCAGAGGACTTCATGGTGGATTCAGGGACGAGAAATTCATCGTGCATCAGAGCTGAAGAGTGTGTGCTCCTCTTCCTCTGACTCTGCTGGTGGTTTTTAGATAAACTGTTTGTCACGACTGAGTTTCAGGCTCTGCTGGTGTTTTCTTCTCTTTTGCTGGCAGAAACAAAGTCCCCTCATTGACAGAGAAAAGTGAGCTCGTGAGGAGTTCTGGTTAGAAATGAAAGGTGGTTTGGTCTTGGCTTTGTTCATCAGGCCTGTTGTGATTTTGCTGAAATCAGACGTAATCTGATGGACCTGATTATTCTGAAAGTGGGAATCAGTCAGGAGATGTTCTCTGGGTGCCAAAACATTTAGTCTGGTGTTTCCTTTAATCCCCTCGGCCATCTTTGCTGTGAAGTTCCTCACCTCGGACTCTCTGGAAGATTCATAGTTGAATCTGGACACTTTTGTCCTTTTAATGGAACTTGTTTCCTTCTTAAGAGAAAGGGGGTTTGTCATCAGTGAGGTCTCTGTTTGTGTTGCTTCATGTTGTTTTAACTTCTTACAAAGACACTTTACTCTGTCCTGAAGCACCAATGGGATCTGAGAGTACATTTAGCCTTTGATGGCTGTAATTATGTGTGTGTTCTGAATGCCTCCAGGTGTGTGTGCAGCAGCGAGGTTGAAGCACTTTTCTGCCAAACTGGATGTTTTAGATGATTGGATGAATAATAATAATAAGTATTATTACAGCAGTCTTATGGTCCAGGCTGCTGTATATTGGAGCTCTTTCAGAGGAAGAGATGGCAGCTGAAAGGCTCGTGCTGCTGAAGGTTTGTTAGGTTAAAGGATTTGTCAGCAGGGGTGAACAAAGCACAGGTGAAAGAACATGAGAGCTCTGTTCTTCATGACTGTGTATGGTCACATATCCACTGTGATCAAACCAAAAGCTTGTGTGGATTTGGATATCGCTGTGTCTGCAGCTGGAGGATGCTCCCCCAGTCTGTCTGTGCCTCACTCCTCAGACGAGTTCGCATGTTTCCAGAGACAGAACATCACCTGACCTGAGCTGAACGATGTCGATACACAGTTGATCCTCTAATATTGGACGAGTGATGCTGTGAATTGACATTTCTTCCAAACAGACGACCAGGACTGATACATACATGTAGTGTGTGATGTTCCACAGGGATGGACTCAGGATTTTACTGTATTGGTCCTGTGCTCTTATTGATACTCCTGCTGTCTCTGTTGTCAGTGAAAGAGGAGCCTTCAAGCCGTTCAGTCACCAACGTGAGGCTCTCTGATGACCTCAATATGTTTCATTTTTCAACACAACACGAGTCACATTTTAAGAAAATGGCCTTTAACACCTGAAGCAGTAAAGTGTTTGTTTTGGTTATAATGAAGCATCCCATAATAAGTGAGGCTGTGAATAGACGGAGGTGCAGTAAATGAATCCTGACACTATGCGTGCCAGTTGGACTGACAGCAGAAGGAGAGGCGTCCTCCCTTCAGCTGTGGTTGTTGTCAGGTGCTTCTAACAAATCCCTGCTGCCTGTGAACACAACAACAACAACAACAACAACAACACAACAACAACAACACAACAACAAAAGAAGAAGTTCTCAGTCTTATTGGATAAGAGATAATTCATAAAATCACTAAATTTTAGGGAGCACACACGGAGGATCGTGAATTACTTTTGCCTCAAAAATCAATTAATTGTATTTGCTGACGTCTCGTCATCAGAGTGTCTTTGTCAGCAAACAGCAGAGTGCTGAAAGTGTTCGCTTTCTGTCACACTGAGCAAATAAATGACCAGATGTTTGTTTCTGTAGTTAAGAGCCAATAACAATCAGAGGTGAGAGTGTATTATGGGATTACAGGATTAAAGCCTTTTGCTTGGTTTAAGTGTTCACCCATTAAATACATCCACACATGTGCTTTCTATTAATCCTTCATTCAAACAGGTAATCCTGTTGAAGAAAACACCTCTGATACTGCGTCATGCTGCTGATCCACATTTCAGTCAATTTCCCAGAATGAAGATTCTGTCATTTCTCTGGCTGATCAGTGGATTCAGATGTTTACAAAAGAGAGCAGAGGACTGAAGCCAGCAGTACATTTCCAGTCTGTTGAGCTGTTATTGAATATGTGCCACTATAATAACTGGAGGCCTGTTCATTTCATGAAGTCCAGCCGCTGATGAAGGAAGTATCCACGTAAATTAGTCACATGATTGAGAACAAAGCTTTCAGCCGGACAGCCTGCACTCATTGCACCGATCAAACCAAATAGTCTCAATTCTGCCTTTTTGCCTCTGCAAACAAGCCAGATCTGGTTTTGTTTGGAGGACTCTGTCGTCCATATGGACCGGACAGACAGCTGAGTCTGGATCTCCAGTTCCACCTGCGTCTCCTCTGACAGGACGTCAGTCCTGTTTCAGTCGCATCATGTAGAAATTGACGTGTTGGGACACACATGAATTTGACATGTGAACAGTGGTTTTCCATGTCCCCCCTGCAGTGTGGACACAGTCCTCCAGTGTTCAGCTCATAAATCCAGACTGAGGAGAGGAATGGTTGTGTTGACTCATTCAGTCTGTTTCTAGCTGGAAGTCAATGGGCTCTCTGACTGAAGGCAGTGGATAAACAGCTTTGTTACAGTCTGTGTGTGGGAGTCAAAGTGTGTGTGGAGGCCTGTGTTTCATGTTTTTACTCTCACTTTACTCTCTTGTTGTTCAGTGTCACACAAACTTTGAGTTTGTCTCTGTTTGTGTGTTGGTCCTCTGTGTGTGTGTTTCTTCTCTTTCACTGTGTGATGCCATTTCTTGACTCCTTGTGGTCTTTTCTGTCAGAACATTGACTTCAGCTTTGGATCTGTTCATTTTTCTGTCAGTGGAGGTGAACTGAGCGTCCTGCAGTCTGTCCGTCCTGGCTGGACTTTCACTGTTCATGTCCTCTGCTCGTCTCCTGGCAGTGGGATCAGACTAAGCTCTGGTAGATAAACTCCTGCAGGGTCATAGCAGCAGTGTGTGTTACACTCTGTCACTGTGTGTGTAATTCACCCCATATCTGCACCCTCACACTAATACACAGTGATATCAAAAAGTCCCTGTGAGTCTTGTGTCTTGTTGAACAGTCGGTGAAACTCTTTGGTGGATTCTCGGCTGAACAGTGATGTGTTGTGTCTGGCTGCCACAGGACGGTCCTGTCACATGTGCAGGTGTTGCACTTGGAGGAAAATCCAGTTTATTTCATTGGTGGTTGCTGATCTGTTCTTGAACACAACAGAGAAAAGACTTTGTCTGTGTAACGCGCCTCACTGCATTTAGTTGACAGTACTTTGACACATTATCAGGATATTTTGTTCCTGAAGCCAAAAACCTTTGGAGCAGAATCCTGCCTCTGGTTCACAGTCATTTGTCTTCTCTTTCTTTTCTTCTTTCCTTTTTCTGAACCTCTTCAACCTCTCCTGACCTGCTGTTCTCTGCTCTCTGCACCACATCGAAACTCAGAGAAGAACACATCCATGATGTCCACCAGGGACAGTCTATCATCTTAAGTTGGACCAGATTTTACTTGCTGTCAGTTCAGTAATTCTCCCTGACTCATTGGCTGGAAGCTGTGTGGGTTTGTGAGCCGCTGATCTTCATCACTGCCTCTGAACACAACATCAGGTTTATTGTGTGATTCCTTTGGTTTGTACCAGACTGTGAAGCTCTGATTTGAAACCTCTTTACTTCAGAGTCACACAGGAGCTCAGCTGTGGTGGACAGCCTCATGTGATGCTGTCTCTACCCTCAGAGGGAGAGGGGGACAATGTCTTTGTCTCAGCCAGAGTCTGCAGGGCTTGTTGTCTTCTGCACTGGTTGGTTGGAGGGTTGAACATCCCACATATTCTTGAAGCAGAGCGATGAAATAATCAGGGATTAAGAGGGGATGGACAGAGTTAGACAGCAGACAGATGCTCTGTTGTCTTTTCCTCATGAAAAGCAGCAGCTGAAAAGCAACAGAGGAGCCTGAAGGCATCATCCAGCCTGTGCAGCCACACAGCCTCAGGGAGGATTTAGTGAAAACCGGGGAATGACCTCTTCTTCATTCACCTGTGTAGCTGTGTAGTGTCACAGTTTGAGGATGTTTTCTTTCTTTAAAATCTACACATTTTCCAGCCGTTTCATTTGAGTTTGTAGCAGCTCTATAATTGATGCTGTCATGAATAATTGCTGCTTTTCCCCTTCAGGCTTCATGGTTAGTCATTTGGTTGTGTTCATCATGATTATCAGTGTGTGTTTGCTTGACGTCTGCAGAAGTTCTAGCTGCTGAGCTGCTGTTGACAGTATTTATGAACGAGTCAGCCTTTAACAATAATTACCACTGCTGGAGATTATTGCATTTATCCCATTTTGTTTATTTCATGTCATCACTGGAAATGTGATGGAGCGACATTTCCAGTCATGAGGTGAATCAGCGTCATGTCTGCCTCTTCTCTCTCCACCTGTAGATGAGCATTTTTGAGAGGTGAAACGTTGAATGAGCCTGATTCCTGCCAGGTGGACGTCACAGTCACCACAGGAGGCTCCTCATCACTGTGTGGAGTCGCTGTCAGTGATGTTTGCTCGTTCTAGTTTGCTGCTCAGAGCTTCATCTTCACAGAGAAGCTGCTTCTCCTCATATTATCAACTTCCACACCTCCTCACCTCTGTCCTCTCATGAGTCACAGCTGGAGTTTACGATGATGTCCTGAAATAGTGTTACTTCTATTCTCTGCCTGCAGACCATCAGATGTGTGAAAAGAGACAGATTGTTGGTCAGAGGAAGCCAGAAGTGTTATTTCACATCATCTCCTGTGATGTGAAGGACTCGATAAGGAGACACAAAGCAGCAGTGAGAAGCTGTTATCAAGTGAAATGCAGCCATGAATCCAGCAGAGAAGAGGAACACTTGGCTGATTTTGCCCTCATGGTCTCATTTGTTGGAGTCTCATTTTCATCTCATGTGGTGTTCACATCACTGTTCACAAGGACTCCTCTGAGAGGACAAACATGTCTCACTGTCTTTGAATGATCCAGTAAATTCAGACAGAGTCAAACATGCACAGCAGCGTGTGTTAAATGTCTTTTCATGCAGATCAACACATTGTTAAACTGTCCGCTTCATTTGTTCTTTGTGGAGGCGCCTTAAAGTCACAGTTCAGCTGAATGTAAAGTGCTCACAGTGAAAGTGTTTCATGGCTGACAAACAAATGACAGAAGGTGGATCTTTGTGGGAAACATGACATGAAGAGAAAGAACACACGAAACCTGAGAGTGAAATCTTCACAGTCTGCTCTCCTCTTTTTCTGTCTTTCAGGTAAGAGCGGCCAGTTTGACCCTGCACTGTGTGTGTGTGTGTGTGTGTGTGTGTGTGTGTGTGCAGTGATGAGGACTCCACCTCCTGACCTCCACACTGGACTTCAGCAGAGACAGTAAGACTCTACATTCAGAGTGTGTGTCAGTGTCAAAGCCTTGTTGAAGACTGTTTTGTGTGTTGAGTCAGATCACTGAGAACTGACCTCCATCATTTCCATCTACAGTCCAGAGCTGAGTGACACCAATGTGTCACATGAAGCTCTGTCATCTCTCAGCTGTTGTCACAGTGCTTTGAGTTGCTGTGTGCTGGACTGATTTAATACACGCTCTGTTAAGAGGTAGAAGTTGGCGTCTTGCCTCAGCTTACGTTCCTGAATGTGCTGATGTGTGTAAAAATGATCAAATCCTAATTCCTGCTCTCCGCTCTTCAGCCAACACTTTACATTTCTATCTCTGACACAGCTGTTGCCTTTCCTGAGGTGATCACACACCATGGAGACACAAAGATGGAGCTTTAGAGAATCTCTCTCTCGCTGTGTTTTCTATCTTTGCCTCTTTGACTTTCCACCATCACATCAACCTCCTCATGCAGCTCAGTGACGAAGAGGCTTCAAAATTAGTTTGGGGCTCCACTGACTGCTGTCTAATTAGACAGTGTTGGGAGGCTGCTGTGCAGTGATGGTTCTGGTTGTTGTGTTTGATGAAGAAACCTGGTTGGGTCAGAACTGCTGTCTCTGTTGTCTGTGAGGGAACAGCCAGTTCCTAAATGTGCTCTGAAGCGTCACATTCGCTCAAGATGCAGACAGTTGTGAGCAGCTGGACACCATGTGGATGCAACAACTTCACACTGGACGCTGAAATGTCTTGTTGTTACTCTCCCAAATTATTTTCTTGATATTTATTCTAATGATCAGAACTGATGAGAGACAGGAAAACAACAAACAATGACTGCATCCATTCTTTGTGAACGATTTCCTGCTCCAAAAACCACTGGAGGCGCTAACAAAAGACAGCATTTCATTCATGGAACAAACTGTGACGGTAGCTTATCTGAAGCCAAATTGCTTTTGCCACTGGACAAACAAACATGGTGTCGGAGCAGTCTGCTCCATCTGCCCTCTTATTACTACACCTGTATGTTATTACCCAGTCTGGGCCTCATGTTTGTCTCGTTAATCTGAAGCAGTAGCAACATCTCAAACTCATGTATATTTAATGAAATGGCCGAGTGTTTAACACAGTCACAGATTCTACACAGAGCAGTTGAGATTTACAGCAGTGGAACTAAATAACAAGATATTTTTGCTTCATTGATTTATCAGCTTTGTGTTTCCACCATCAGACATGACTGAGCCGATAATATTCTGATTCTTCGTCACATCGTGTCACTTGTGTTCCATTGATCCACTGCAGGTGGTCATAACTTGAGCTTCTCTTCTTTAATGAGACTCAGTGCTGCTGCAGCCATGTGAGCTGTTTTGTCATCAAATATTTGATGTTTTAACTGTGACTTTATTCTAACGCTGAAAATGATGAAGAAGAAAACCTTGTTGAAGATGAAGAAGATGATTCTTTGATCACTTTTATTTTTGCAGCGTTGCTCACATCAAACAGGGAGAGTGTGTGTGAAGAGGAGCACAGTAACACTCTCTCCCAGTCATTGTCGGATCAGATCAGTGTTCTGACTTTTTATGGCTTTCAGATGTTAAATAAAGCAAATTAAAGGGAAATTAAAGTCCAACAAGCTGCTGTGTTCAACTATTAGAATGATTTCATCAACATAAACACAACGTCAAGATTACAATATCAGTTTATTCACATGTTCATCAGCACTGCCTTGTGTGTGTGTGTGTGTGTGTGTGTGTGTGTGTGTGTGTGTGTGTGTGTGTCCACCCATCAGCAGATACTTACAGTCCGTTCATGCCTCTGCTGATGTTTTTTTGCAGATTTCTACCTGCTTCATTCTGTAGTTTGTGGTTGTGGTTTATTAGTAATTATATTGTGATGTCGTCCGTTGCTGTGTGCGTTATGTTGATGTCTTGTCTCAGTGATGTGTGTGTGCTGTGTTTCGTTGTATCCAGCTGTAGTGGAGAGTCATTGCCTCTGGCAGCGTCTCTTCTCTGCTGCTTGGATTCATTCAGAGAGATTCCCAGAGAGCAGAGCATCATCAGTCAGACACAACTGTGTCACCTTGTGTTCCTCTAGATGGTTCAGTCTCCTCTGACACGTTTCTCTGACTGTCATTTATTTACTTTCACACAAGGTGAACCTTCATTGATCATACACAGGTGAACATTTCACTGAACAGCTCATTGTTGTGTCTGGATGTTGAACACTGAAATGACCAACAGAGACATTGTTTAGACTGACAGCATCATTAATGTGGCCTTCACTGAGTCAAGTTACAGTTTCACTCTCAGACTTGAACAGTGTTTTTTTGAAGTCAGTGGGGTCAAACAGTGGAGATTATTGTGGGTTTGTTCTCTGAACCAAAGCACCACACTGATGACAGATTGTCAGCAGTGACACATTCATCACAGTTTGTCTAATGTGTTGTGAAAATCATCAGTGTAATATTAGAGCAAAGTCAATGATGGTCAAAGCAGTGATTTGCTAACATGATGCATCTCTGCTAACTGCAGTGATGTTGTTGTTTCACAGTAATGGATTCACTGTGTCACATCATGAACAGAACAACTCTTCAGTATCAGCTGAATGACGACCATGTTTCTGCTGCTCGCTGTGACTGTGGGTCATTAGTCGGTCTGGTTCACGGGTCGTGAAACGTTCAGGTGCAGCTCAGTAGACTGATGTAGTCTCTTCTTGGACAGGTCGTGAGACGAGCTGTCAGTCCATAACCTGACTCTCATCAGTCCATTTGTGCAGCCTCCGTGCTGTCGATCCTCTCACACACACTTTGATCCATGAGGGGGTTCAGCTGTCTAATACATAGTAAGCGAGTGACAGTTAGGAAATACAGTGTAATAATAATATTAGCAGTCAGTCCACAGTCTGACACTCACCTGTTCACTTCTGCACTCCAAACAATTACATCCATTACACACAGAGTCCAGTGAACACACACATACACCTGCAGCTTGCTGATACGCACACACATTTCTCATCACACCCCCTCACTCGGGCTTTAGCTGTGTGAGTACAGCAGCTAAATTAGCATAATAAATTGATCTCACACTCTTCATCCAGCCTGTACAGCCTCATAGCTCCAAAGCTCCAACCAACTCTTCATCTTTAATGTGTCCCCTGCTGTCAGCATTGTTAGCATGGCTGACCACTCTGAGCACAACATGAATCATGTTGGCATTGTTTTCAACCCTGAGGACGTTAATAGCTACAGATGGTGACCCTAAACACCAGCAAGTAGCACTGAGAGTTGAAATCTTCCAGCGGCATTGTTTGGAAAAATAATTGTGTCATAAAATAATGTCCACATCATGTTTTGTTTAACGCTCTGATTGGCCTGCTGCTGGTCTTCAGTTGTAGCAGATGGTTAACACACAGTGGGTGGATGGAGGACTCTGGAGGTTCAGCTCAGCTCCTCCACCTCCATAAAGCCAACTAACCTTAAACTCCAACCAAAGCACAGACAGACCTCTGATTTAAAGTCCTACTTTCCTCTCTTGCTAATGATATTGACTTGGATTTTATTATTCACAGAACTGAACTGCATCCCCTGCTCACATAAATAAATGTTATGTGGATTCATTGGAAATCACAACACAGCAGAGATTTAGGGAGGTTCCATTTGCTGTTAGTGTATTAACAAGATTTTCATGTTAGTGAGGAAATCAAGAGCTGGAACAAACACAGGATCAGCATCTGTGTTTAAGAGCAAACTGAACTGATCAGAGATCAGCTCTCTCCTTTGCTGAGCTTCATGCTCTTTTACAATAAAAACATCACCTGACAAGCTCTTGAACAGCATCATAGTCTTCTCTGAACAGCTGACTTTCTTTGTTTTGGCTGCGAGATGAGACTGAAAACATTTACTGTCCAAAACACTCACAGTCCAACTCCAGGGGTAAACTGTCTGTTCACCCAGAATGAGCTGTAGGTTTGTTTTAATTATTAAATATGTGGAAAGATGTGCAGAAAACATGAGGGAAAAAATACATGATCTGGTGTTTAATATGAAGAAGAACTGATGAAATGAAAATAACATTTGGACAAAGTTTCTCTTCTCACGCAGCTTGTAGCTGAAGCGTTGTCAGAGAGCTCAACACACACAGATCCCAGACAACAAATGGTCACGTTCACTGTGAAAGGAGCCTTTTATGAGTTTGTTAGTTTTCTCAGAAATGTTGCTGATCAATATCAGAGCACATTTCTGCTCCCACTTGTTTTTTTCCAGATCAAATCATAGAATTGCTCCTTGTTCTCTGTATCTCGATAACTCGGCTTGCACAGCCTTTGTTGACCCTTTGATTGGATGGAGTTTAACTGAGAGGACCATTAGGTCTCAACTCTTTGTGCTTCTCTGTGTCTCATTGCCACATAAGACACTGACTCATCACACAGACTGAGACAGACGTCCACACATCTGCCAGTGAACTGATGTTGTCCTTGGCTTCTGTGGATCATCCACTCCATAACTTAGCTGACATGCTGTAAATGTACTGCTGACGTGTTCTGGGTGTATAGATAAGGAGGTTCAGGAGGTAAATGAGTGTGATTTGAGCCACAGCTGCATACAGTTTCATTGTAAAACTGAGAGCAGTTGGTATTGACGTAAATGTCTGTGCTGCTCATAGCTGAGACCCTCCAAACAATCAGAGATGAATGAGCACATTAATGCATTTATGTTGACTCTGTGTTCCAGTGTGTGATCGTGCATGTGTGGACACTGTGATGCACTGTCCTGCATTTCCTGCTTCCCTTTTTATTCTGCGATGTGTTGAGTGAAATGCTTTGGTGTGACTCTTGGCTGTGGTAATGAGCTCTGTCACTGGGAAAACGACGCTCAAAGACAGACTTGAAAAATGGTAAAGGTTGGAAGGGAATGATGCAAACCTGCAGAGACACAATGATGAAGCTGAGAGACGTCAGCAGGGAGAGAAACATTCTGGGTGTTTATCAGTCTGCTCATATAGCAGTCTGTCATCAGTCTCTCTTCTGGTTTTCACCAGGGTTATTCACTGCTCAAGAATCAAGGCCGGATCCAGGGCACATAGGAGGTAATCCAGTTGCATTAGTGATCAGGGTTTCTCACAGCTTCTCACCAGTCACTCTTTTACAGCCACCTTTCTCCCCACTGACTGAAAGCTTTGGCTCAAATATGAAACCAGCAGGTGTGATTTCCTGCAGTTGTTCATCTCAGAGCTGGTTTGGAAGACAAAATGGTGTTCTGTCACTCGTCCACATAAAGAAGGAACTTTTTCCGCCTGAGCTGTCAGAACATGACCAGTGTGTACCATGCTTTCTGTGTGCAGTGCATGCTGGGAGAGGCTGCAGCCCCCTGTAACCCTGAAATAGAGCTTTAGAGCATGAACAGATTGATGGACTGAAACAGGAAGTGCAAACTCTCTGGTCTTTGTGCTACTGTGTCCCACAACAATCTCGTGAAATACTTGTTGTCCATGTTTGGGGTTAGTGTTGTGGTTGGGATCAGAGTGTGTGCAGTCTCAGAGGAAGGCTTGCTCAGCAGAGTTCAGTTCAACATTGTGTTCAAACTGGAGACAACAAAAGGAGACAGGAGACAGACAAAGAGACATTGAGAGGAGAAACAAGAGGGGAAGAAAAGAGAGACAGGTATTCTAGGTATTAATTATAGTGCACTATATTTGGACTTTAGATGCAGTGACAGTGATACTGATCTTGGTGCCAGACTCTGTGTCTTTTTTCACACAGATGGTGTCTGTCTTATGTGAACTGAGTCCCTCTCAAACATTTTTGTCTCATGGTCTCAATAAAGCCAATCAGAGATCTGCTGCAAGGACTGAGACGAAGATCACGAAGCTGACTCTGAAATCTGTCCTCAAATGTCTTGTTGGAGTGAAGAAGAGTCACTGCTGTAATATGTGTCAATGCAGACAATGTGAATGTTCACTGTTTTTAGGAGGTTGGATGGAGGAAACTGTGCTCAGTGTTAGTTTCTTTATTTCCCTCTCTGTCTCTTCCCCCCTGCAGTGACAGATAGATGCATCAAGTCTTCATTACTTTCTTGCTGAAGTTCTGTATCATTTGTCACATCCATTATGCTGCATTCAGATTGTCTTTTATAAGTAAACTTTGGTTAAAAGCAAAAGAAAAATGAGACTCAGTCCTGGAAATTGGTTTGAGGAGGAGCAGAAAAAAGAGTCAAAGAAGAGAAGAAAATAAAGACTTCAACATGTTTTCCAGGAATATAACAGGATCCATGTGAGATGATGGAACTTCATGAAATGTATGATCTCTGTGAGAGACCTTTGAGAAGTCATTCAGTGTAAATATGCACAATGTTCACAAGCAGAGATTGATTGGTCCACTTTTTGGTTGTTGATAAATGTTGCTTTGTCCAGCTGTCAGTATCTCTCAGAATTTGAAAAGAAATCTTGATTTGTTCATTTATTTTATTTTCTGATTTGTGGTTTAACAGGAAATAAAGGATAATTAGCGATTTTAATGTTGTCTTTGATGAGTTTTCATGAGCTTATTTCTAGTAGCTGCTGTTAAAATGTGATTTTTCAATGAGATTTAGAGCTGAAAGGGAAGGTTAAATCGTCCATGTACTAATTTGTATTATGAGGTGTGTTATTCAGGAAAGCAGCTGGACTGAAGGTTTTCTGTGAGAGATGTTTTTTAACCCACCTGCTCTCTGAAATAGTAACGGTTGTCTGCAGAAACAGTATTCAGGTTGCATTAGTAATGGTTGATTTAAAAAGAAAAGTCTTTAATGGGCATAATCTATAAAAAATCTACAGCAAAGCTGCTTCAGTTATCAAAGATTAAGTGAAATTGAAAGTTTGTCCCTCATGTTCCACCATACTGCAGTAAATCTGATGCTTGAATTGTTGCTGTGTGACGTCCTGCCATCCAAATACCTTCTCCTCCATCAGCACAGGACACAGAAAACACAGCAATAAGTCGTCAGTAAAGGAGGACAGAAGTGTGTTTGTCTTAGTAACAGACATGAGCCTTTAAATGGACCAATGAAAATGTTGCATGTGGTTCTGACGTCCTTTAAGTCTGCAGATTAAGTGTTAATTAACAGGACAAATGAAGCGTGGTGGAGATGTTAGAAGGATCCTGCTGCAGGTTATCAACAGCTGCACACACACACACACACACACACACACACACACACACACACTCTAATCTCTGCATATTGAACTTTGCTGTTTAATATTATGTTGAATAATACATAAATGCCTTGTTATACTTTGTTAATTTGCCCCTTTAAAATTCTATTTCTTTTTCAGAGTATTAGTTACTCTTTACTTGATACTTTGAATAACTAAATGTTGAGTATTAAGCAGCAACAGACTGCATGACGATCATGAAAGCATGGTGACAGCTGGACAGACAGTTGGCTGCTCAGAAGGACGAGTGCACGGGGAGTTCAGGCCTGGCAAGCAGAGCCGTGCTCTCACAAGAGTTCCCCATACCATGAGTACAGACTGATTTATGGAGGGTACCTGGAGCCAACTGACAGGGGGGCTCATTATCCAAACATGACTGATAAGTTCATCTGAACAAATGATGATAAGAGAGAAATCTAGAGCATGAAGCTGAAGAAGAGTCCTGTGCACAAGAGCACAGACGTGTGTGAGGCTGAAACATCCCTGTTAGAAGTGTGCAGGGAGTCAGTCAGCTGAAAGGGAAGGTCTTCATACACACAACAAGCAGTTGTGGAAGACAGCTGGAAGCATCACCTGCTTGTTAGAGTTGTTGCCATAATTAGTTTGAAATGTATTTTTGCTGTGCATCATAAAGTTTGTGTAACCAAGCAGAGCAGACAACACACACTGAGGAGTTTTGAGGGATTTGTGGGCTTCAGGTGCACCTCTGCCAAGTCACCTCTGTAAAGTGAAGAAAAGAGCTCAGAACAAAGGTGTGAAGTCCACTGATGTCACATGAATACTGACATGTTTTTGCTGATCCATCTGAAGAAATTCAGCCTCTTTTTCTGACATTAATTAACAAAACAACATGATGACAGCCAATGTGAGTGGGTTGATGAGAGTAATGTAGGATCGACCCATTGTGCCTCCATGAATGAAAAAGAATCATTTACAGACTTTACAATATGAGCTCTGCCACTGACTCCAACGTGACACTTGTCTTGTTGATGGATCACTGAAACTGTACTACACACATATGAATATTCATGATGAGCACACGCACAGCATGAATGATGACGATGGAAACCAGGACTCATATCTGCAGAAATAAAGTGGAGAGAACAGACAACATGACTTCAGGTCAACATATGTTCTGCTAGATACTAAATATAAATTGTGTTTGAACCGTCTCAGTCTTCTCCAAAGTGAGTAAAGGCTGCAGGTGACAGTAGTTCAGCCTCACAATTCAAATGCAGCAACAACATCTGCTCTTTTTTCATTGAGTCCTTTTCTCCATTCCACCTTAAAGCCATGTATGTTTGTGTGACGTCAGTTTTAAGAGAATCCAGGCCGTCGTTCTCTGTACTTCATGCCCTTTAATTGAGACCGCTGCTGCTTTAATATTGTCTCTGGGAAGCAGCTGTGTCTTCAGGTCTGCAGTGTGATAATAAAATATGGATGCATTGCTTGCTCCCCTTGTCTTGTGTAGCCTCCTGCACAGCCCCTAAAATACTCCATTATTAATATCAATGCAGAATCTCCCACTTGGTGAGATCATGTCTCATCTATATGTCAGGTCCTTCTGCTCTCAGCCAGGCGGGACTAAGCTGCTTCTCTGTGCTAAACCTCATTCAACCTCTGACATTTTACCATTTTCACTGGAGATGAGATCTGCGGCAAAATGTTATCAGCATTTAGAAAATATTTCACACTTCAATTTCAACATTTAAAGGCTTATATTCCAATTCTTACAGTGATAATTTCAAGCCCTTCAGAAAGAGAGACAATTATCAAACTCAGTGTTCAGTGACATTATATTCCAAGCTAGTTGTTGTGCTCAAGTGAGATCAGATGTGAGAGCTGTGGCGCGACAGCAGAAGGTAAAGCAGATAAGACCCAGCTGTTCTGTAGCTGTACACCTGTAGATGGGAACAAACTATTTCAGCAGTCCTGACTCTCAGAAATTATGTTTGTATTTTAGTAAATTGCTTTATAATTTGCTGCCTGGATGATGTTCAGAGACAGAGTTCCTTCAAGTGACTGAAACAATACATTTCTGTAGAGCAGGAGCTGCAGGGATGTGTTTGGGGTGGATGGTGGTCATACAAAGTGCAGGACTGTGACACCAGAATCCAGCATTCAGGTCCAGACTCCTGATTGTGGTTAGGTTCAGGCAACAAAAGTGTTTTGGTTAAGGTTCGAGAAATGTTGTGATTTCAGTTAAATGCTCAAAAAAAAAAGTCTAATGTCTCAAGTCACTGCTGACTTTTTCTGTCTTTTTCTCTTCCCCCGACACATTTCTATCCATCCAATAGTTAAACTCTGGTCTGTTGAAGCTTGAGACAAAATATGAAGAAATATCAGCAGAAAGTCGGCTGAGCTAGAGAGGAGCAGAGCTGAAAACAGTCTGTCAGGAACAAATGAGGAAGTCTTACCCAGTTTCTTGAGCTGGATGTTGTGTCCATGTTGGCTCAGTGAAGATAGAGGAGTGACAGTGAAGACAGTTGTTGTTGAGCTCAACTTGAAACTGTACTGTAGTTTCAGAGTTGTAGTACTATCTGATATAGATGTTGTTGTTACAGAAGATAAATCTGTAAATGTAGGGATATGTTGTATTTTGTAATAGCTGACAGTTTGTTTCCACCAAAGACAGAGACGTAGTCCTCAGTTCAGGTTGTCAGATGGGAAAGAGGTTTTTCTAAAGAGGCAGCTTATAGAGCCAAGATGTTGACGATGATGTCATCATTCTAGAATGATGGTCATAACTGAGCATTCTCATCATGTGTTCTAGATCCTCCAAATTCAAACAAAGCTTTTTTTCTATCAACCATTTGAGCACAAACACCCACAGACAGTGACTAAAGTTGCAACAGAAAATCAAAATAATGACTTTAAGCTGAGGGGAACTGAGCTGATGATAAATCTGTCTGGTTTTGTCTCGGAAACAAAAAAAAAAAAAAAAACAACCTACACAGAAAGTGCAGGATTATAAGTTATTCTTCATGAATTCTTATGTCAAAACAATTAGTATTTATCATTGTACTGTTGCATTTTTACTTCACCGCAGCTAACAGCAACATAATAGCAGACAGCAGGGTCACTCACCGGAGTTTCTCAATGTTAATGACTCGACTCGTTGACTCGTCCGTCAACCATAAGCGTTTGTTTTTGCCACTGACAGGCTCAGGTTGTTAGAATAAATGTCTGATGACATTATAGAAAGGATCCCGACAAAATACCTTTCAACTCCCTACCCGACAACTGAAGCTCTGGAAACAAGTCTGAAGTGAAGACAGGTGATGGTGGACTCAGAGGTCATGACCTTCAGTCTTTGAGTTTGTGTGTAAAACAGGATACTAATAGTATTTGTTACAAACACCAACAACTGAACTGAATGTGCTTTGTGAAAATGGGTGAATTCAGCAGCTTGACCTGACTGTTCAGAGCAGAGGTGAAGTCCTTGAACTCAGCAGATTCAAGAAGAAAATATAAAATCCAGTCAGTGGTTGTCAACAGCTCCTCCAACACAAGAGTTTCCAGATGAACAGGAAGCACAGAGTGACCTCTGAGACCTTCTTTACCCGAGTTCACCCTGAGAAGCACTGGATGGGAAAAAACATGCACACATACATTCAGGATGGTTTACACTCCACAATGACCAGCAGGTCAGGTCCTCCATGTGTGAGTGATTTACATAATGTTTGGTCGACTCCTGAAATGCTGTAGAGTTCATGGTTGGATGTCTGAACAGTTCTGCATGTCCTGGTCTGAAGAAGCTGAAGAAACATACTGTGAATACAAAGATTAGTCTTTGCATTCTGCTGCTTTTACAGTCATTTTAACTCAGATATGTGTTTGAAAACCGAAGTCCTCTGACCACACCGAGCCATTCTACTGTGTGTGAGAGAGTCTTCAGAGCTTTGGTGAATAAATGGAGTGAAGAATAAAGAGGAAAAGAAAAACGGACTGCTTCTGAATGAACAGAAGATGCTGACAGGGCAGAATTTCTCTACTTTCATTTATTGGAGTTGATAACGAGATCAGTCTTCAGAAGCAGTTGATGATCTCAGCTGGACCTCCGTTCAGTAACACTCAGCACTGATTCATGTTCACTCAGAGGGTTATAGATTCAGGGTCAACTGCAGTTCATTTTCTGAGTGCAGAATCAATCGTGGTTGTGATGTCTCTGATAGTTTGATATGAGTCAGTCAGTGACACAGAAGGTGTGAAAGGTTCTGAAGAGGAACCTTTAAGATTCCTCATCCTGAACCACGAGGCTCAGAGACCGACCAGTGTTGTTACCATCATCTTCTACAGTCCACCTGAGCTACAGCTGCCCCAGTGTGTGTCCTGTTTGTGGACTCATGGTTTTCCTTCAGCACCGTCCAGCAAAGGACACTGATGTGATGCTGTGCAATGCAGTTCACTGTGTTTAACCCAGTCCATCTCCTGACCCCTGTCAGCCTCATGGAGCTCAACCTTAGACCTCCTGAGTCTTTATGACATTTAATCAGCCTGTTTCATGGTAGTTTGGCAGTTTAAGGCATCTCCTGAGATGTTTGATGTTAAAGAGTTGCAGTAACAGATGATGGTTTGCAATTTTGGATGATCAGTACCTTCACAGTAGACTGTGGGGAAACAGAGAGGTGCTACAGGAGAGAGAGCAGACATGTAGGTCAGAGGAAAGATTTTAAAGTTGACCAGACAAGAAACATGACGTGGATCAGACTGATGAAGGAGAGTTTTCTCCTCTGTTATCGTTCCTGTTTCCTCATCCTGCTCTCTCTCTCTCTCTCTCTCTCTCTCTCTCTCTCTCTCTCTCTCTCTCTCTCTCCTCTTTTTCTCATCTCTCTTCAGATGTGTGTGTTGCAGAGGTGTGTGAAGGTTGTCCAGTCTGTCTGTGGTGACACACTCTTGACATGATCAGACTGCAGAGGAATGTGGACGATGTTTCCTTCTGAGAGATTTAGTGCCAACTATTAAATATCTGTGACATAAACTTCAGAGTGAGTTCATACTAATGGACCTGAGCACAGTTAACATTTTGTTCTGTCCAAGGACAAAATCTGAACTTGTTTTTAAATCACTGCAGTGTCCTTCTGTCTTTAGGAACAGTTCAGATCACCTGCATCCATCCATCCATCCATCCATCCATCCATCCATCCATCCATCCATCCTGCAGCAGTTTCTTTGTCTCTTAGTGTGAGGAGAGTGCTGTTGTTTGGTGTTTGATCTTGGTTCCTCATCTTCCTCCTCTTGGCTTGTCTGCATATCAAAGCCTCCAGCTGGAGCCCTGCCTGCTCTCTCAGACCTCAGTCAGCGTGTTGAACGTGTTCTTTGCCCTTCATGTGATCTGCTGTTGATCTTTGTTTCTGAATGGGGAGGATGGTGGTGTTTAATGTTGGGGTTTTGAGAATACTTTGACACTCTCACCATAGGATTGTATGTGTCATGTGGTCACCCAGCAGGCTTTCTAATTTTTATGCAGCTACTCTTCCTCCTTTTTTTCTGAAAGAGATTGTGACAAAACAGATGGAGGAGTTTGTGGTGAAAATGAGGAAACAGAAAAGCAGTTGTTTAATCGTCTTTCTTTCAGTGTAACAGAGTGAAGAGTAAAAGTGTTGAGGAGCAGCAGGAACAAGACAAGAAAATAAACCTTCAGTGGTGAACTGAGACCCGTTAGATGCAATGATGAATGCTGACCCCACCTTAAATGATGAGTAACCCCACCTTTAACTCAGTTTGTGCAAACTGATGATGACAAATGTAGAACTTCTCTGAAAGACTGAAATGAGTTTGATTTCTAGCATAATGCTCAGAGGCTGCTGCACAGCAAAGGCACAATGCTGGGAAAGACTCAGCTTCTAGTCTAGTTTGTTCTGTTGAGTCCAGAAGCTGTTTGTAACCAGAGGTGGATGTTGTTTGTGTTTGTCTGTCCTGCCACTCACTGACTGTTTCTGTCTGATGGTGACCTGAGTCAGCGCACTCTGGCCCCGCCCCCGAGCCCCACTAAAGCCATTAGCTTCCAGCATTTGATTAAACATGGCCATCGATTCCCACAGGAAATGAGTCAAGTTCAGCATCACCTGATCAGAGCATTCAGCTCCCTAATGGAGAGAGAGAGAGAGAGAGAGAGAGAGCAGGGGTGGAGAGAGGGATTGTGGGAGTAGGAGTTCACAGTAACAATGGAGGGATGAGAGGTGGGAGAAGATGAAACAGCTTAATGTCAAATACAAACACACACAGTGAGAAACATCCAGCAGCCTATTGTTCCTGAGTCATTGGCAGCTTCCAGCAGCCTGAGGGCTTCACATATTGTTGCTTCAGCAATGAGGAGTGAAAATGTTTAAACATAAAGGCTGCTGATTTTATATCTGCTCTCTCGACAAAGGACGCTGAAAATTCATGAACCTCATTTATTTCTGCTGTACTTCATATTCTGCAGATGCCTTTTGCTCCTGCTTTTACAGTTCAAAATGTTCCATTATGTCCCTTTATTGTCAGATTTAGATGCAAATTCTCTGCTATATCGCTCAACATGATGTCTTCCAATGATGTTGAAAGAAAAAGGTGTATATCATGTTGTTGATTGTGGTTTTAGGGTTGATGAACTGCATTCCAGTGGCTGTCCCTGCAGTGATTTGCTGAGAGCTAAAATCTGAGTGGACACAGTGACAGGTGAAGACACACTATGTGTCCCACCCAAGGTTCACTCTCCACTGATTGTTCAGCATCAGGGTCTGTTGTTTTAATGTTATGTGTCGTGCTGGCAGCGTCAGGAGAGGCTCCAGGAGTGGATGTGACCCACAAAGAGGTGAAGGGAGACGCAGCAGGCAGGAGGCCAG
Organism: Chaetodon auriga; assembly: GCF_051107435.1. Classification (NCBI taxonomy): domain Eukaryota; kingdom Metazoa; phylum Chordata; class Actinopteri; order Chaetodontiformes; family Chaetodontidae; genus Chaetodon; species Chaetodon auriga. Next base: position 20,369,322 of record NC_135080.1, read on the forward strand.
GAGAGAGAAACACAACACAATCCTCTGCCAAGGTTACACACCTACACAGCTGCACACACAGACACACTGCCAGAGGTTACTCAGCTGGCTGCCATAAAGATTCCCACTATTAAAGCAAGTGAATGGCATTAGCAGCCTCTAGCCATGGCAAAGGACAAGGAGCAGCCTGTCACAGCAGGAGAGGCCATGATGGGAACAGTGAGGGAGCAAAGAGTCATAATCTGTCCCAAAGGTAAGATTTAAGACTGGCACCGGCAGAGATGGAGGTTTAAACATGACATCCAGCCACTGTGGAGCTGACGACAGCTACAGACGACTCCTCTCTGCTACTTTCTGCCACCTCCTCATGTTGTGATGGGGCTTTAAAAAAAAAAAGAAAGGGACACATATTGACATCTAGTTTTCTTCTTCAGAGAAAAGTGTTAGAGTAAAAAGGTCAGTTGTGACAGCTAGTCAGTGATGATGCATCATAGATTTACATCTGAGTCCTCAGCAGCTGTTTCCAGCAGATCAACTCAAACACACTGAGTGTAGCTTCATGTCCAGCATGAAACAGCAGAGAGCAGAAGCAAGTGATTGGCTCTTAGAGAAAGTCCAGCATCAACATTTGAGTTGAACGCTGACTTGTATTCATCAGGTGACCAGAAACATGTTGCTCTGTGTCTGCTGGACGGCCTCTCAGTGAATAACTTTAACATGACAGCATAAATATTCCCTCAAGCTGTTCTATCAGCAGCATCACAATGTTTCCTCTCCTGTGTATAAATGATGGATATGTGTTGAAGTCAGGAGGCCTCGTCCTCTCTGCTGGAACTGAAATGTAAATGCTCATCGAGCAGCTCTAAATACATGTAATCCAGCGGAGCCCTGGGGGGGCAGCATTAGAGAGGGAGATGAAACAGACCCTCAGTAAAGAGGCCACACAAGGCTGACTGCACTTCAAAAACATGACGCTCATTGAGTTCACACCAACTGTATCGTCATGTCTTTTGTAGAGGATGGACGACTGTCAGCTGTTTAAAGCACAGCAATGAACAAGAAGCCGGATTATTGTGGACATATTTAAGTGTAACATGGTGTGTGACTGCTGAAATGAAAGACTGTGTAAAAGTCATTTATTTAGCTTTTAGCTCCAAAAGTTGGAGAGTAAAGAAACAGATCCAGAGTCGCTGCTTTTCTCTGATCGTCCCTGTTTGAGTCCTGTTGATCAAAGTTGTCCTTTTCTCTCCTTGGGAAGAAACGGTTTGCAGAGACAGTCAAAACTATTTTCTTCTTCATCTAATTTATATTTCTGTCTGTTTTTGAATTCTCTGTGTTTCAAATGAAGGTTGGGAGTGATGGAGGAGCTTTCCCAGCTTTAAAGACACTGTGACATTATTTCACTGCTCATTATTGGACTTTTCTGCATCATTGATGTGTTCATTGGACAGAAAGAGTTTTGCATTAATGAGTGGAACATGAAATATCAGCTGCTTGTCTGTCCTGGTCTCTCAGTTAAATATTGAATCAAGTTTCTGCTTCTCAGATGAATTCATCAGGTCATTAGTGGAGACTGATTTCATCTGATCAGGATGGTGATGTCATCTGATGGATGTTGTTCTTACTGTGCTTGAATTAGTTTTCACAAGTCTTACAATTAGTTGAAATGGACATTTTCATGAATATAAATCAACTGAACCAACTGTTAATCATCTGTCTGCAGGAAGTTTATCTCTTCTTCATCCAGTTCAATCTGAAGACTTGTTCCGACATCTTTTAATGTTGGTTTGCATTCGATCCTTCAGTTCTCTGAACTCATAATCGCCACTTTTGTCACTTTGTGAGGCAAATTAAAATCTTAAAATGATTGTGATTGGTTGAAATCCTGCCAATTCAAATTCATTGTGTTGATGAAAGCTCTGTGCAACACTGCGCATATTTTCCAAAGTGCACACTTACATTCTGCGAGGACCCTCAACCTTTCTCTTGACTCTTAATTTGAGTTGATGACCTTCATTTCTACATGTTGAGAGCTGATTTGTTAATGAAGTCTAATTATACTGAAGTGTGAGGTGAAAGCTGATTCTTCCATGTCTCCATTGTTGAGAGGCTTTAGATCAGATTGTCAGTTCACGGCTGACCATCTGATGTCCCCCTGAAACCATCTGGACAGACTCCAGATCTGTCTGGGAACCTGCAGCGACAGAGTTCAGGAGGAGAAATGATGTTCACTGAGTGAGATTCACTGACTGAACACTCACCAGTGATCAGATCCAAACATCCTGCACACAGTGTGAGAGACATGAGGGGTTGACTGGTTCTGAAATGTAGTTTCTGCTCTGAATGTATCTTCTCATGTTGTACCTCAATCAACGCTGGCACTGACCCAGCTCTCTGAGCACAGTGGATGTCCATTCAAGGAGAATGTGCAGAAAAAGAAAGACCATGTTGAGGAACTCAGTTCTCATGTGATGTTTTAGGTTTACAACAGTACAGAGAAATACATTTCCAGGAAGTGAACAGTTTCCCTTTGCTGCATTCTCTGTGAGATCATTGAAATGTCATTTTGAACCTTTCCAGTGCAGACCGCTCTGACGGCTTCATGAAGATCCAGCAGAGACTCGGCTCGAATCGGCCCTGTGCCTGGTGTCCAGTGATCCCTGTAGCTCAGCCAGGCTCAACCTGAAGAAACAAACTTGTGGGATCATCACCTGAAAGGTGAAAGAGATTGTGTGTGGGTCCACTGGACACAGAGCAGAGACTGATCTGATGGAGGCTTTTTGACCTTGACCAACCGAAACATGGGAAGTCTTCTCTGTGGTGAGGAACACATTAGAAACAGTGGAGGTGCAACTCAATGCACTGTGCACTGCTTTAAGTACAGTGTTCCTGTTCTTCAGGTCGTCATTGGCTCACTGGATACATGTCACTGGGTGTTATTTGCTCTGCTGTCTCAGCTAATGAGTTCATTTCTGCTGATACACTGATGAGTGTTGGACCTCTGCCACCTGGAGGGCTGCAGTTTGGGAAAAGTCGAGTCATACTGAACAATGTCTCATTGGACTTTACGGTCCGACATCAGCAAAGTGAGCTCAGTGCAAACTTTCTACAAATAAGGGAAACAAATCTCTGCTGTAAGAAGTTCTGTTTTTTATTTGGAACATATTTGTTCCATATTTACATTTTTCCTTCCTTAAAGTGTTCTGCATCAGTAAAATCACCAACTGTTTAGGCACAAATTGGTTTGAGCTTTGCAGAACGACAAATCTGCTCCACAACAAACGCTGGAAGTTTAGTCAATGGAGTTGAAAGATTTCGCTGTGCGATGCGACTCTTTCTGAACGTTGAAGAGCAGGAAGTGACGAGCACATTGTGTCGGTGTTCAGGTGGTCAAGAGGCACCGCGGAGCAGCTGTTGGCCTTGTGTTGTGTGTTTGTTATCAGGCTGCAGGAGATGCTGGATGCTCTTATTTTACACAGAAACCCTCAGCCTGAAACTCTGGAGCAGGTTGGACTTTGGAGAGAGATACATGTGATTAATGAGAGCTGCTGGCAAGAGAGTACACACAAGAAGTGCTCTCTCACTCTGTGTGTGTGTGTGTGTGTGTGTGTGTGTGTGTGTGTGTGTGTGTGTGGTGGGATAAGGTGGGATGCGTCATGGCTGACTAACACAGATCAGCCGCTGGTCTTCTCTCCACCTCAGAGGATCCTGTTCATCTTCTGTCTTAAACTCTCGCTCTGTTCTTCTTCTCTTCTCTCCTCTCCAGCGTCGGATTCTTTCTCCCCACAGAGCGCCTCCATCTTTTAGTGTCTTTGTGTATTTCTCCATGAGAAAATGAGCCAAGGAGGTTGTTTCTTTATCCCACCACGACAGAGTGTTTGTCTGTTTGTCAGTTTGCATGATACCAAAACCTGAACAACACATTCCAGTGAAATGTGGAGGAAAGTCAGAGCAGATCGCTCCAAACAGCTCCGCCAGCTGTCCATTTCTAAAACACCTCATGATTTTCTCAAAACTCCTTACCTGTGAGGTGTAGAGCAAAACCTTGAATTCACTGTTTCAAGTTCATCTTTTAATGTGCGGTAGGTCCATTTCTGCCTGAAGTCATTCACCATGATTCACTTTTTTTATTTTCACAGAGCAGTGGATCAGCCTGACCTCGCTCTGTGCAATTCCAATCAAATTCTGATTAAAGATGCACACATCTGCTCTTAGTGGTCATGCGAATCAAGATTGTAAATTCTAACCATTTTCTTCAAAAGCGACTAATTTCAATGATTGTGCAGCCTTGTTCAAGGATGATCTCTGTTATTTCTAGTTTTATGTGCAGTCGATGATAAATGACTTGTTAACTTGACGCAGTGCAGCACCTGGATGGTTTCCTACCTGTCTGTCAAAGACATCTATTGGTTAACTAGCTGTTCATTGCTCCGCATCATGACGGCCTGCTGGGAGCTCTGGGAAGTTTAACAAGACAGTTTAACACCAGCAAACAGGACAAGTGAAGACAAGGAAGGAGCTGCAGGGGCTGTTCAGGGTGTGTGAGTGGAAAGATGACAATAATGATGAAGAGGCGATAACAGAGAGTGAGTGGCAGTGAAACTCTGTGGTTCTTAGTTCAAATGTTCACATTAAAAACTTCATCATTCAGAACTGCAGAGGAAGGAGAAATAACTGAGACACACAGAGACAGACAGGTGGGAAAACAAAGACAGAAACAGACGAGTAAATGCAGAGAGACAGTGTTCAGTTATTGTGTGAATCTACTGAACTCAGATCAGTGCTGCTGGGTGATTTGAATGTTGGAGGAAGAGCTTTGGAAGAACAGACAGAGTGACAGCAGTGGTGTTACTCTGAGAGCCAATCACACACCGTTTATCCTCTCATCTCACTCTGTCATTGGTTCAGTCGTCTGCTGAGAGAAAACCTGTTCTGTTTTGATTGACGCTGACAGGAGATCAGATCCAAAGTCTGAGCAGAGAAAATGCTACAAACATCATCTGCAAACTTGATGTGTCTCTCCTCAGACAGACAGACAGACAGACAGACAGCAAACAGAGTGAAGAGGGTTAGTCAGGATGGTGTTTGGTGCTCTGAGAAATCAGCTGGCTGATCCATCATCTGAAGATAAAATCTACTGGACTGTATTCACATGAATCTGCATTGTGTTTCAAGTGGAACGACACTACAAAGGCTCCATGAACGTCTTTACAACAACCAGATTAACATTTAGCCTTTCAGCAGGGTTCAGTGGGAGTTGGATTTTACACAGTCGCTCACATTTATTGAGCTTCAGCCCACTATGAACAAACTGTGTGTGTATATCAGTGTGATTCCTGGAAACCTCAAAGCAGGAAATAGCTCTGCAGTGAAGTGGACCATTATGATGAAATTCTGGAGAATAAATTCTCATGTTCTTCTTGGTTTTCACTTCCAAATGAGTGGGTTAGACTGGGCCAAACTGCACCTTGTTAAAGTCAGTCTGAGGCCTGTTTTTATTTATTTATCTATTTTATGGCCAGAGCAGATTCATTTGTGAAGCAGTGCAGCAGATATCTGAGCTCTGAGTGAACACAGATTTAGTTCACTTCATAGATACTGTCTGCTAAAATCCATCAAGCTGGATATAAATAGTGTGATTTCCTCTTTGACGTCAGTCTCTGTTTGTGCGCTGATTGTTTTAGTATCCACTCTATAATACACACACACACATGTTACCTTCAAAGACATCACGGCTTTGAGTATTTCTTCAAACACATGGATGTATTCAGACAGCAGACCCTGTACTGTCGATGGGAGCTGGTCTGAGATCGGCGAACAACTGACATTTCAAATCAAAGAACTGGTCAGTCGAAAACTTGTTTTTAATCAAATTTTGAGTTTGATATCATCACCATACAGATGATGATGATGATGATGATGATGATGATGATGACGATTAGATCAGATGGATTGTAGGATGAGTATACATCTGTAACAGTGTCTGAAATGCCTCTTCCTTGGAATAGATTGGAAAGGAAATAGATGCATTAGAGACGAGGAGACAGAAAAAGGAGAAGCTTCATGTCCACCCTGATCTTTTTTTAACGACTGACTGTGATTATGATGTTTGATTAGGATGTTACTGTGGCTCAATGGCCCATGAGACTCTGTAATGTAGTGAGAAAATGGAAAGGAAATTGTCTTTTCTCCACAATATTCCTCTCGAGCTCTTTGACCCTCCCTCCAAATATCACTGTCTGTGGATTCTCTCAGTCTGCACTGTGGATGAATGTTGACATGAAGTGATGTTTAGAAGCTTCACATTCACATTGATTGGATGCATGATGTGGACTGACTGAACCAAGCAGCCCAAAGCTCAGATTATCAGACTGAAGAGCAGAAGGTTTGTTAGATGAGATGATGAAGAAGTTCAGCACTTGGAAAAAGTGTTTTTCAGCCTGTCTGACAATTCAAGGCAATAAAAACTTTCAGCACTCACAAATGTTCACACAGCTTTAGTACTGAGGCTGAAAAACTCATTTCCTGATCAGCTTTGACATTTTCTGAGAGCTTCATTTGTCATCATTGAGTTTAGGCTGTTTGTCGTGATTCTGTTCTCATCTTCATCAGCTTCGCTTTCCTCCTTAAAACAGTGAAACACATGACACAACACACTGATGTGATCTGAGGAATAAGGAGCTGATGAATCCACTCACTGTTTGTCTGCTGAGGCCGTTTTCAAAGATCGGCCTTTTCATTCTGACTCACTGTGGCGTTCAGAGTCGTTCAGTAGTTTCCTCTTAATCACTGTCTTGTGGGTCTTTATCTGCTTCTCGCTGCTGCACTTAAAACTTTCAAAGGTTTTCATACTGAGCCACCTGTGAGTGTTTGGAAATACAAGCATAGCCCACTCTGCCCGATCACACATTTGTTTTCTGTGTGAAGTATTCAGCTTCTTTCTGATAGAAGAACCATCTTCAATATCTGAACCACCCACACAAGCTTTTCTTCCTGCTGTCAGAATGTATGAGGGGTCACAGTTCAGCACGGAGGAATATGCATTTTTTCTAAAAATAAAATATCATGCGATGCTGTATAATGTCAGACAGCAATGAAATATTTTTATTTGAAGAATTAAATTGCATTTCTCGTTTAACTTATTTAATTTCTGTTTGCTGTACACACATACTCACTCCTTAACGTGGTTAATGTGCTGTAGACTGTACTTTAACTGTGCAAGCTGTGCGTAACTGATCAGGGCTGCTTCTTGCTAAATGCAGCGTTGGCCCCTCTGCTCCTCACAGTCTGTTCTTGGTGCTGTGTTGAAGGGAGGACACTGAATTAAAAAGGCTTGTTTTCTGTAGCTGAATCGTTCCAGTCCTCAGCCTCCTCCTTCATTAGACTGTGTTGAGTTTGACCAGTTGCTGCTTGTTTGTGTTATTTCACCCCATGCAGTGACAGCCATATGGTTAGTTTGTGTTTGTGTGATCAGTTGCATTCATCAGGTTCAGCTGCTTTTGGTGGCAGAGCTGCTGACAGCCTCAACCCAAAGATCATCAGAATAACTGCACACCAGACCTCATTTTCAGAATGCTAAAAAGGTCTGTGTGAGGGCTCCTGTGTTTCCTGCTGTAGGTGGTCTAATGTCAAAGGAGATGCAGGCAGCAGCACAGGTTGTCATTATTCATTAGAGGAGGTCAGATTTGGCCCTGCTGTGACTCTTTAAATTTTGGTCAAGCGGCCTCTTTATTTCTGCTCATGCAGAACAAGCTGCTGTATGAATGCAGAGCAGTCTGTAGTGGGAGAGTTCTCACATAGAAGAAGACTGATGTGTGTTTCTGCCATGCTCTGAAAATACCCACATTTCCTTCTCTGTCTTCAGAATATATATTGAGCATTGTGTGCATTGCTTCATATGTTTACAGGGAATTATCACTGCCTAAAGAAATATCGATATCTCTATATATGGAACCATCTGATGTTACAGCGTTTGCATTTGCTTCAGGCTTCAAAACAGTCGTCCACAAACCAGTGGGTGAGGTCACAGTGGCTGCATCCACTTATTTTCGACAGCCTATGGTTTAATCCCATAGCCTACCAATCGTATGGTTGCACATGTTGAGTGTGGATGCTGTTGCTTCATGTTTCTGAGGTTTCAGTCCTCCTGAATGTTTGCTTCAACTTTAATATCATTCTAAACCAGTGAGAAAGAACACACAGAGCAGAGACTGGACATTGTCCATAACTTGATGCTCTTCTCCTGCATGCACACAGAACATGTTCTGTTGTTCTTTTAAGAGGATGCTGTGGACAGATGGAGTGCAGGACTGTTCCCCATGATGGAATTAAAGAGAAAAAAGCTCCTGCATGGTTTGAGAGTTGAGGTGATGGCAGTGTTTGACAGTTTTCAGGTAAAGCACAGAAGTTACACATCAGAAACACAGTTTGACACGGCCAACAGGGTCAGTGGTGTTAATGTGGAGGGAGGGCTTGTCTGCCAGGAAATGTGGAAGCGAATGAGCTAACAAGTCTGCAGAGACTCAACAGGAGAATCGTCAGGAGACCAGATGAGGTCTCTGCTTTCTGTTCACTCAGTTCAGGAAATTCAGCTGAATCCAGCAGCTGGATGCAGGAGAGAGAAAGCCAAGACTGACCCGGTGTGTAGGTGGAGGGGAACATTAGAAAAGGTTGAACTGTGACTCGGTGTTGGGAAAGATGGTGAAGAAACAGCTGAGGAACAGAATGAGGGATCATCAGTTTGTCAGTTTGCTCACTAACAGGAAGGTTACAAATCTGCAGGTCAGCCTCTGCACCACATTTCTTTTCTGTGGAGGCTTCAGTGACTCCAACCTGACTGATCCACATTCACAGCATACAGGACACAGCCGTGAGCCTGTACAGCTCATTGACAGATACACTCAATAACCAACAAAACAGATGTGTCAAAAGTCAGATGATCTCAGAAGAAGTTGGCAGTTTGAATTCAATCCAGTGTCAGAAGTTATTTTGAGACTCAGGTACCTGTGTGTGTTTTCTGCCTCAGAGAACCAGGAGCCTTTCATGTTGGGTAGCCCAGGGATGTTGTCCTCCGTGCCATTCAAAACAGCCTTATCAAAGGTTTGCATCCTTGTTGCGGGAAAACACACAAACATACTGTATACACACACCCTCTCCCACCACTCTGAGTTGGAGGAGAAACTCTTGCTCTTCCTCTTCTCTTCAGTCTCCAGTAATTCACTGTGTTATTTTCCCTCTGACACACAGCAGCATCAGGAAATGTCATCACAGCTTCACTGTCAAGTTAAACACAAGTAGACAATCCAAACACAATAATAATCTGAATAATTTATCTTAAAATTGTATTAAATGCCAGTAAGTATATTGAAAATGATAATTTAATGTCATCATGTTGAAGAGCAGCAATAACTTTTCGATCACGTGACACAGAAAGGGAGACAAGCTGAACCAAGAGAGGGAGAGATTCAGTCCTCTGGCCGCCGTGTTCAAACCCTCGATGTCTGTGAGCTGCATGAAGAATGGTGGTGTGACAGTTTAATAAAGTTAAAGGGTTTCTGCTGAGCAGCTTCAGATCTACACTTTAAGCTTTCATGGTCAGACATCTGTCAGAGCAACGCAAGACAGAGAGGAGGAGGATGAAGAGGAGAGTGTGAGAGAGTCACCCGAGAGAGAGAGAAGAACATATCTGCCCTTGAAACATGATCAGTGTTTCACGTATTCAGTGGAGGCAGAGAAATATTTCCACACACACCACAGACTGCACACAGTGAGCTCACACAGCAGTCCTGTTTACTTTTTCTATGCTGGAAATGATGCTCAACAGAAATGGAAATAGACAAATTAGAACAGGAAACTATTTGAGCTTCTGTCCTGCGTGGATGCTCTGACAGTGACAGAGGTGCTGTTTACAGCTTCCATGTTGCTGCTGACTGTGACCATGATGCCATCTGTGATGCAGCGGAGCCCCAGAGATCATCAACAAGAAGCAGAGAAAGCTGTTCTGGAGCCCGACAACCCCCCAAACTCTCTCACACGCAGCGGTAAACAGCGCTTAACGACAGGCCCACTTTAATAATTTATGGGTTACAAATCATTTGGCAGTCATTAATGAATATTTGATCATGTGAGCTATTCCAAAGTAACCGGGGGATGCTAATATTACCAAGATGTTAAAAATGAACTGACACTAATGCTTTGATTTCAGCTCTGAAACAAGTCTGAATAATAAATATCAGCAAACAGCAGCTTGACATTATTTCTGGAGGACAGCTCTTTACCTTCAGAGTTCATCAGTCACATGAGGACACAGAGCCTGTGACGGCCAGGAATCAATGGATTTATCTGTCGCCTTTTGTGTGAGTGCTGTAGTGTGAGGATTGTTGGAGCAGCACACAGCAACACGTTAGCCAAACATCCAGATGCTCCACGCTGCAACACTGGAGTCTTATTTAGTCACACTGAATCTCTTTTCATTAAATTCTCTCTGGCCTCACAGATCTCTTTCCACTCCAACCATGACTGTACTAATAGAGCTGATTTAGCCAATCTCAGGCAGCTGAGAGGTGAATCAATTAGCTTCTTTTGTCTTCCCACAGGAACACACTACCTAGAAGAGCACACACCCTGACCAAGCATATTGGATTCACTTTAACACTGCTCTGATGCTGGCAGGCAGCCTGGATGGTGTGAAGTGCTGGATGGGGAGGGGGAGAGAGAGGGAGAGAGGGGGGCAGAGTGTGGAGACAGTGTGAGGGGAAAAGGATGGAAAGAGACAGACTGAGAGACAGAGTGCAGAGACAGAGCAGAGAGGAGAGAGAGAAGAAAAAGAAGAAGGAAAGTGAATCGTTTCTTTTCCATTTGTGATGAGACATCAGCAGGAAGTGAAGCTCTGCAGCACCTTTCTATTGTTCTACGTTCTAGAAGTGACTCTGTGTGTTTCACTGTCTTGTGCCAAACATACACTGTGTTTCACATCAGTGTCCTGAATATGAACGAGAGACTGAAGACAATGACTGAATGCATCATTGTGAGATAAACTGTGACACCTCTGTTGTTTCCACAGAGCAGACAGTGAGAAATGATCTGTCTCACCAGAGTGTCCCTTCACTATTACTGAGTGCTTCTCTTTACGCTCTTCTTCTTTTCGTTCAGTTCATGTGGAGTTTATTTCCTGTCCTGAATTTGAAGCTGCTGCTGAAATGTTTCTTCTCAGAGCAGAGACTTGGGAGAAGTTGTCTTTTCAACCTGGTGATACTGTGAATTCTTTCACATGGTAGAAATTACTGCCCGCCGTCTGCAAATGAACAGATTTCTCATCTGACTTTCTCTCCCATTCTGATCCTGGCAGCTCTCTAAAAGTCTAAACCCAGAGACTCTCATCAGATCACACACAGTCATCTTGGTGGGTAAACAACAGGTGACTACTTCCATCTGATGAACACAGTCAGTGAACTGTGCTGTCTGCTGATGTGCCTCATCACTGAGAGATCCATCAAGATGATGAGAGGATGAGAGCTGGAGATTTAGTCTGATCACACTGAGATTCATCAGCTGCTTCTGCTTCCCTCCTCAGCTCAGCAGCTCATCCACACACATACACACACGTACAGACACGCTGTGTGTGACTCCATGTTTGTAACACTGAGTAACACTGCAGCTACTGTGAGCTCTGTGAGAAAGAGGATCCCCACCAGCTTTCTAAGAATAACTCAGTCACATAAAGACCTTTGACTCTGTGTTACTTCTCTGCTTGTTGCATATTTCATAGGTTGACAGGCTGTGTTTGCACACACACACACAAACCAGAGAAAGTAAAGCAGCATCAGTGTGTGTCAGAGATGAGATCCAGCATGTACTTTAACCACTGAGGTCCTCTGAGGTGAGGAGCTAAGTGATATTTGATGACAGGTTGTAGTTGTTCTGTCCAGTGTGGACGATCAAAGTGTCCTTGTCTTCTCTGGCTGCAGCTTTAAACAGGTGAAGTGCTGTGGAGGTTGTGCTTCAGTGAGTCGGACATCTTTTAGCTGTCAGAGATTCAACCTCGACCTCTGAGAGCCTTTGACAGGATGAAGATGTCACTGATGGAGGCTTATTTTCTTCTCTTAGACTGAGGCCTTGACCACACGTATGCACATATTCAGCCAAACAAACCTCTTCCTCTGTGTTTGAGCCTCTCGTTCACATGCAAACAGCATTTTAGGTCACGAAAACAGATTTTTAAAAACACCTCCTGAAGTGCAGATTTTTCAGGACTCCACTTTCTGTGTATCGTTGTCGTTGCAGCCGCCTTCTCATGACACAGATGTCTCCTGTTATGTTCTGGATTTGTTTCTGGGTAAAAAGATGGTTTCCTCTGTGATGTGAAACCTTCGTCCAATGCTGCTTCATGACTTAGAATTGATCGCAAAGGGACTCAGTGTGTGGGAAGACAGGAGCCCACAAGTAGAGATCTGTTGTGTAATGACATCAGGGAAGAGCTTTAAATGTGTTCACTGAACACGTTTATTAAGACCTCTGAATATCCACACTCATCCTGGAGGCTTAATGGCTTTTGGGACTGCAGCAGCATCAAGTATCTGACACTTTGCACACAATATCACACAGAATAAAAACAGACATGAAATCAAAGCATCAGAATGTCTCTGGAATGAATTTGTTTGGCTGATCAGGGCTTGTCTGACAAGAATAAAATGCAAATATTCAATGTGTGGATTTTAAGGTTGTATTAGACCCTGTGTGTTCTGGCTCTGTTTGAACAGCTGTTTTTTTTTTTTTTTTTTCTGGACTCTTGGAAAAGTCTTTAATGGTACATAGAAAATGCTCTTTGCTCATGTTTCCTTCCATATGTTGATGTGATTTTTCATCCTGAAATAATGTGGATGAAGTGTTTGTGTGGCATGAGCTTATCTGATGATCCAGCTGTGGGCCGAGACTGAGAGAGAGAGAAGTATGACAGAGACTGATGGTGAATCCATGAACTACAGACGAGAGGTGAGGATAAGGAAGGACTGTGCAGCAGAGAAAGGGAAGTACAAAGAAGGAATTAAGGATGTCAAGAGCTGAGATAAGCTTGATTCCTGAGGGATCAGAGCTGTGCAGAGAGAAAAGACTCGATGCTGAGATTCTCACTGACTCTGGCTTCTATTCAGTGACACCTGAGGATTTAAGTCCTGTTTGACACCAAAGCTTCATCTATTCTCAGTCTCTGAAATGTTAAGTTTCAAGAACTTTACATTTTCTGAAAGACATTTCCCCCAGAGACTTTTCTCCTCTTTGACGATGAAATTCAATTTGAGCCATAGATCAGACCGAGCTGAGAACAAGCTCTCCAAGTGGTGGAAAGATGGAGAATTTCCCCTCAACTCCTCTGCAGGCAGCTGCTTCACGGTCACAGCTTGGATCACATTTCAGGGAAAGCAGGCAGATGTTTCAGCACCAGGCTCTCCAGAGATGTGCAGCAAAGCCGGAGAGAGAGGAGCAGAATCAAAGCGTCAGATGTGTGTCAGACTGTGAGAGTTTGTTAGAATTTGACTAAAAAAGAGGTTGATATTTTTCAAGCGCTCTGGAAGTGACAAACAGAGGAATTTACTGTCTGTGGCTCAATATTGAAGAGGAAGAGTTCAGATGAGTTGATGTGTTGATGAGGTCAGTCCCACATTGAGTGTTTAACCATTTACTGCCAATAGTTGTGGAGAGACTGATGGAGACTCTTGTGTTCTGTGACGCTCTCTAATGTCTCTCTCTCTTCTGTCTTGTCCTCGTGTCTCTTTGCTGCCAGCAGAGTCGTTGCCACAGGACCACACAGAGATCTGTCCAATAATGTGGCTCAACAGCAGAATCCGTCTTTGTTCCTCTTTCATCTTCCATCAGCTCCTCTGTGATGAAGCACACTCACACCAGTGAACCGCTGTCACTTCTATCAAAGGCTTCAGTAAATATAATCTGTGCTCACTGGAATAATTCATCCTCTCTCCCTCTGAAGTCTGTCTGGACTGTCTGCTGACTGTTAGTGGTCAGAGCCCGTCTGAGACTTGGACACTGTTCTGTCCACGCAGAGACATTGATCTCGTCAATCTTGTCCTTCCTCTCTCTCTCTCTCTCTCTCTCTCTCTCTCTCTCTCTCTCTCTCTCTCTCTTCACTTTTGCTCTTCATCATGGACTTTTGCATGTTTGTCTGCTGCACACTTGAATGTGTAGGAAGCTGCCTGTCACTTTAAATTGCTTCAACATCTTTTCGTTCTTCTCTCATCATAATTGTTCCTGACCTTCATTCTTCTCTTCAGTTGTTTTTGACTTTTTCTGCAGTTGTTCTGTTACTGTGAAGGTTTCTGGGATGTCAGCCTGTGTTTTGAAGTCATGTCGTGCTCTCCACAGTGATCATCAAATGTTGCCCCATCTAATCTTAATTAAAAAAGCAGCTTTACTGCCTCTGTCTGTTTGCTAATAGCTCGTCTTTCTACTCACACTAATGTGATGCTAAACTTGTGACTATAAATCAATGTTGTCTCGACTCAGTCCAGTGAGCCTCCATGGCTCAGTGAGCATGTGGCTTTTAGGGAACCATTGTTGGACTAATCTGATCTGATGACTGCCAGTAAACGTTGAAAGGTCTGGAATGGAAAGGTTGATTCATTTGCCAATTGAGTAAGATTCAAAGACTGATGTGATGGATATTAAAATACAAACAGGATCTATCAAATCTACCAAAGCTGTCTGGTCAAAGCAAACCTCCACATCCAACATGCTGACTCTGTTGAACATGGCCGTCCTGATCAATTCATGACCTGAAAAATCTGACTCTTGTTTCTCTGATATGTTTGTGCACTGTAGAGTACAGTCACATGAGAGGATCACTGAGAGAAAAGAGGCTTCATGTGCTTCAGCTGCATCACATCATCTGCTGTTTTGACACGCTTTTCTTCTTTTCACGCAGCACATTTCACAGATCAAAATGAAAGACTCTTGGAAAATATCCTCAGTGTGCAAAGAAGATTATGGGAATATGAAATCTCTCTTCACATGACTCACCTTGAGTCAGTGCTGGAGGAAGCTGTGTCAGCTGGCTGGGAGCTCCAAGCTGCTTATGTGTTTTGTAATTTCTGAGGAAACACGTTCTTCATAATAAGAGACAGACATTTCTGTATATTTGCATGAAGCTCTTCTGACATTCACTAAACAAGGAAAGTTTTGTTCTGCAATCCAAACAGCTGCTGCTTTGATATCGTCCTGTTAAAAGCAGCTGTGTCTCAGGAGAAGAGTGTCCTCATAACATTTTGACTCACTTGTATTTTGGCTCCTGCACAACCAGCTGTTCCTAATATGCTCCATTATTTTGATAAATATTATAAATATGTAAGACCTGAAGCATTGAGTCTGCTCATGTGGGATGATGCTACTCTGCCTCTCTTTCATTGTTTGTAAAGTACTTACACACGTTGGTGTCAGTGGGAAATGTAGTGTTGTTTTTGTTGCAGTAAGAATGTGGAGTTCACGTCTTCACATGAATCACATCAACATGATGACAGAGTGGAGACTTAAGGACTAATAGTTTGTATGTGTAGGATTGTCTGATCTGGTTAAATTGCTGTGTTGTGACTATGGACCAGTATGGAGCCCATTTTCCAACACGCTGTTCCCAGCAGAAGGACACTGTGTTTGCTCTTCAGGGTGTTTGTGTGTCAGTGAGGATTCAGTGAGATAAAGTCAGAAAATAATTCCATCGTTTGTGTGTTTACACTGCAAACTCTTCTGCTCTGTCCCATCCTTCCTTTTTCGTCGTCTCTCTCTCTCTTTCACAGGTTCATTCAGGTTGTTCAGTCTCTGGGTTTGTATCCAGTTAATGATTTACTGAGCTGACACACTCCTGGACTGATTTGTTGCATTTGGAGTCCAGAGGAACCTTTGTGAGAGACGGACAGAGGCACAGAGACAGATAAAGACAGAGAGACTGTCTAATGTGATGGAGAGAAATACATTTGTCTCCCTCGAACAACAGCCACGTGTACTCTCTCAGCCTTTCTTCCTCCCACTCTGACCACAGGCTTTTAAAATGAACCTTGATAAGCAGTGGCAGTTATTTATATGGTAATTCACCAAGAAACACATCACACATTAGAGGAACCTCAGTTTAGTGGAGTGGAAATGAGATATCCTGTGTGTGTGTGTGTGTGTGTGTGTGTGTGTGTGTGTGTGTGCTGGTTGCTCCACATCGACCTTGTGGTGATATTATTTGGGGTTGAAGGTGTCGTATAAGGAGGACGACTTTAAATACACACACACATCCTCACATCTCCCGTTACAGCAGCCAGGTTTCTGAATCATGGTTTGGTCCAGACTCACCACTCCTGTGTGCCAGGCCCTCAGCAGTGGATCAGATGTTGAATGATTCTTTCTCTGCAACATTCAAGATACTTTCAGTCTACTTGTAAAATAGTGAGGACCATATTCCACCTTTTTGCCAGCAGCACGTTACTGCAGAACTGCTGATGATTCTCTCCATTCATAAGACTGAGGAGCACTGACACACAACCTTTAATGAACCCCTGGCTGCACTGACCCACATGTCTTTGGACAGCTGGGGGACGCTCACACAGACAAGTAGAGAACATGTGACACTGTTAGATTTCTTTAGTGGCTGTGTGGCTCGGTGGGCTGCTTCTGTTGACAGTGAGTGTCGTTACACTGCGTGTCTGTTGTTTCATCATGTACTGCATCACTGTCACTTATTGAAATGTATATTATTACGCTGATTTATTACTGTTTTTTCTTTTGTTTTTTTGGCTGCTTCCTGGTGTTTTAGACACCAGATGTCTGATTAAAGGAAACATTATTTGACAGAAGCTTCCTGTTCTGACCTCAGGCTCTTTAAACAAAGTCTGATAAGCAGTTATTTATATGGTAATTCACCAAAGAGACACATCACACACAACTTGAATTTCAGATGAATGGAAATTACATTTGCCGTGTGTGCGTGTGGGTGTGCGTGTGTGCGTGTGTGTGTGTGTGTGTGTGTGTGTGTGTGTGTGTGTGTGTGTGTGTGTGTGTGTGTGGGTGGGTGGGTGACAATTATTTGATTAATCAATAAGTCAATCAACACTTAATGAACAGATAAAAATGTGAGAATCAGTCTGTTCTTTGTCATCAAAGACAAACTCTCTCTGCTTCCTGCTCCTCAGCTCTGTGGACTTGCTGCTTGTCTTTGTCTCATGTGAGGAGCTGTCCACGGTGCTGAACCACACTGTTTTCATCTTTTTGTCTCTTTTGCTGCAGAATGTTTTCACTTCAGCTTTCACTCAGTTCCAAGATGTCTTATTTTGACAGAGACTCATTTCCTGCCTCTTCCTCCCTCCACATAGCATCACCAAATAACCAAAACAACAATGTACCAGTTCAGTATAAACTATGTGCCTTCAGCCATGGCCTCCTTATTGACTGCAGGACTTTAGTTCCTTGAATTTGGCTTTCAGAGATTTTTGTTGTTGAAAGCTTTGTTTTGTCTGTGCTAAGTTGATTATTTGTGTCTCCTTATTCACCTAAATTAACCACTTATAAAGGCTGACGTGTGAATGCTCACCACAGTGGAAAACAGACTCCACAGTGAGAAACCTGCAGGATTATTTGGCAGGCGGCACCTTTGCTTCGTCTTATCTAAATGTTGCAGGGCTGAGTGTGTGGCTGTGAGTAAATCACTGAGATTATCAAACATGCACATGAGGTGTGTTTAACACCTTTCGAGGGCTCAGCGGTAATATCTGACATCCCTCAACAGCTAAAGAGCTAAAGACTGCCACACTTTGCTCATCTACATGTATGATTATCCCTGGCTTCCTGCATTAATCAATATTTTATAAACCTCCTATTGATTTCAGTGACAGGTAATCAGCAAACTAATGAGGCCCTTGGTGTGGCTGTCAGACTGAACTGATTCAGCTCCAGTTATAGTAAGATCTAAAAATAGCCCATTACAAGTCTCTTCACCTGCACTGTCGATGATGTTTCACTTCTGTCCTCCAACGAACAACTGAAGTGAACAGCTGTGGTTAATCTGTGGTTTTAAAGCAGAAGAACTGGCCGAGAAGTCACTCTTAGTCTGGTTCAGTGTTTTGGCAGCATTGTAACATCAGTGTGAATAAAAAACATTTGTCAGCACAGCTGGACATTATCTCTGTTAGGATGTCCGTCAACTGGAGCATCCCAGCAGAGATAATGTCAGAGGGGTGGCCATGCTCACTTATCTTTCCTGTTTGATGTTTATCCAAGGCAGTGCACTGCGGCCCACCCATAAAACCCACGAGTGCCATCAGCCTCCAGCCATTTGATTAACTGTAGCCTTCGAGTACAGCATCATGTGATCAGAGCTGCTGGCTTTCTGACAGGCGGAGAGAAGGATTGTGGGTGGAGGATTGACGTTTACTACAGAGGAATGGAAGGTGGGAGGAGATGAGACATCTTCATGTGAAAGAGAAACACAAAGCAAACACCAAACACTTGTAACCCTTTTCACCATCGGCTCGTGAAATGTGAAACCCTTTACTTAACACTAAATAAAGAATTAAAGCTCCTCAAACTGAAATTTATACTCATATGGTGAAAGAGACATCTCAGTGTAAATTAACTGTCTAGGGTAAATTATGACTCTCAATGTCTTGAATATATATTTAGAGGCTAACGGGCATACCTCTGGTTTTGAAACCTTATAGTAATGTAAACAGAAATACATAAAACACCAGAAACAAGAGGCAAAAACACACAAACACTGAATCTCAGTTTAAAGAATGTATTGACAATATTTAAATACAAATGCCAACCCTTTAATATGAAAAATAAAAAATAAAATACCCGGGGTTTCTTTGATAATTTGTCTTAGTTTCTGAGTGCACTCTTTGTTTAAATTTGATTTAGCAAGCTTGCTTTTGGATCGTTGGCGCGCATTGAAAGTTGGAGCTCAGGCAGACAACAGTACCTCCGTGTGGGGAAATGGAAACGGCTCCTACCGCAGGGAAATCCTCCTCTGGTCTCTCGTCTGCAGCAGCAACAGCAGCAATGAGCAGCAGCATCCACAGCCTCTCCAACCAGGGGGAAAAGTCGGTCCTCGGCCCTCAGCACACACAGCCACAACATCCGCTGAAGCTCCTCAGCTCAGGCAGCCTCCTCCGACGTCCGTGCGGGGAAAGGAATGTGACAGCGTCTCTCCCACGATGGCGGTGGCGGCTAAGCCAGCTCAGCTAGCTCAATTTGCAGCAGAAAACAGACACGCTCGGTCTGCAATTCACAGTCCTTAACTCTG
This sequence comes from Chaetodon auriga, assembly GCF_051107435.1. Lineage (NCBI taxonomy): Eukaryota > Metazoa > Chordata > Actinopteri > Chaetodontiformes > Chaetodontidae > Chaetodon > Chaetodon auriga. Next base: position 20,388,586 of record NC_135080.1, read on the forward strand.
TAATTTAAGAGCGTGTCGGCTGGCGAACCGTTAACAGTCTAACTGAACAAAAATAAAAAAAGTATAAACACGGGGTAGTCTGTCTCCTCACTCTCTTGTCTGTCTCCATGCTCTACGCCATTGTCCTCCTGCTTCTTCTCTTTTTGCGCACTTTTTTCCTACTTCCTCTCACACCCAGGTGAACGGGAAATGAAAACTTTATAGATCATTACTACAAAACTCAACTTTTAACATTTTTAAAGTATCGAACCAGCAATGAAATACATTTTTAAAGGCACATATTTTAACTGTAAATTAAATATATTTTAACCTCTTATTTATCATGTGAATTTGAATGTAACCATGACAACTGAATAGTAATCAGGCATCTCAGCAATAATTGAAAATATCCACACATTTAAATGACAGGAAAACAATATCTAAATATAACTGATATTTATCAGGTTATTACACACTGTTCCTGGGTCAGTTATAGATCCCTGCAGCGTGTGCCTTATGTGTCTCAAACGTGGGACAGGTCTGTGGACACACTGACTAAAGCTTGACTCTCCACAGGTTGTTCAGCATCAGGGTCTGTTGTTTTAGTGTTGTGTGTCTTGCTGACAGAGTCAGGAGAAGCTCCAGGAGTGGATGTGACCCACAAAGAGGTGAAGAGAGGCACAGCAGGCAGGAGGCCAGGAGAGAGAGACACACATACAATCAACTGCCACACACACACACACACACACACTGACACACACACACACACTGACACATGGGCAGATGTTACTCAGCTGGCTGGCATAAAGATTTCCACTGTTGAAGCAACCAGCTGGCATTAACAACCTGCAGCTATGGCAAAGGACAAGGAGCAGCCAGTCACAGCAAGAGAGGCCAGGATGTGACCAGTGAGGGAGCAGAGAGACATAATCTGTCCCAAAGGTAAGATTCAAGACTGGCACCGGCAGAGATGGAGGTTTAAAGTAACAACCTGGCTCTGTGGATCTGACTCAGCCCCAGAGGAGGGACACTGGTGAGACGAGGCTGAGAGAGTGGACCACATGGTGACACAGGATGTTTTATTCAGGACTTGCAGAGCTCTTACAGAGAACCTTTTACTGTGCTGTGATCAGTGTCGTCCCTCTGCTACATGCTCTGATAGCCCTCTGGCATCCTGCCTGGAAGGACGACACGCGGACCAGACAGCTGTTAGAGAAAAACTGATGTTCTCAGCGGCATCGCCTCTGACTGAGGTCTGAAGTTTGCTGTTTCAAAGCTTTGTGGAGGCAGTTTACTGTATGTGAAGATAATTAGCTATTATCTATCCTGCACACTAACGTTAGCAGTTTCAGCACTTTTCCCCAGTGAATGTTTGTTTTTGTCGCTCATTAAACAAAAGAATGTGCAGGACGAGAAGTGTGTTCATGTGTGTAAGTCAGGTAAGAAGAAGGAGACTTTAGCAGAAAGCTGATGTGGGTTTTTGTTCAGAGTCTGTGGCTCTTATGTGGCGGGCTGCTGTCCGACAGGTTTTTGTTTGTTTGTTTGTTTGTTTTACTTCTCACATAACTTAAAATCAACACATCGTCTGCTATGGCAGAACGGTGAAATTGCCACCTTCCACAAAGTTTTTGATTGGCTGTATGAAAACAAGTATTTGGACAGAAGTGATGAGATTCTGTCAATTCAATGCAAAAATAAAAGGAGAGGGGGGAGTCCATAAGTCACCAAGACTGAGAGATTCATGCAAAGCAGCACATTAAAGGTGAATCAGCTCAGGCCAGAGAACAAAAGTCTGTGGGCAGGAACATGTCTCCACTCTTCCAGTGTGTTTTTATTCTATGTTTATCAGTTCTGAGGAGATCTGACAGACAGGCATATCAAAGCTCCACGCTGAGCTGCAACTGTACGACCCAGCATGAAACGTTGAGCATGAACATTGTTTTCCTTCTGCCTGCTGTTCTGCCTCCATCATCACACAGCGACTTTGTTCTGGAGCTGTGGGAAGATTTATTTGATAATGTGTGTGAATGTCATTGAAGGAAGTTTGTAAAAGCTGAATCAATTCTCCACAACAAAACACGACAGTGTTCCAGTCTCTCTGGTCCAGCTGGAGACGAGTGAGGCTGCAGACCCCGTGGTTCAGTGTCCATGCGGAGGAGACCCAAACCTTAAAAGCCTCAGTGGTCGTGAGGCTTGATACGGAGCTCCAGGTGTGCCTCGTCCTCCCCTTCCAGCTCGTGCCTTTGCCAAACTCTGCCATGGATGCTGTGGATTGTCCCAAGAGGCTTCGCTGTTACCTTCATTTTCAGGAAATGTGTCGTTTTCACAAGCAGGAACGTCGGAGTGGAGCTCCACTGACCTCTCTCACACCTCTCCACTAAATATTTATGAGGACATTTAAATAATATGATTGTGTTCTTCCCAAATATTGTTTGGAGAATAGAATGGTGGAGAGTTAGTTGGTGCAGAGAGATGTCAGAGTCTATTCCTGACCTCACCTTTAAACTGAGCAAAACAACAATCCGTGGTGCTCTGGACACTGAACTGTGATGTGTTATTCCCACAATTTGTTTGTTATTGACAGTGGTGGAGGAAGTTTTAAGTCCTTTGTTTCAGTAAAAGTATTAAAACCACAGTGTAAAAATTCTCTGTTCCACGTAAAGTCCTGCACTGAAAATGTTCCAGAAGTAAAAGTATGGAAGTATCATCAGGAAAATGTAGTTAAAGTATTAAAAGAACTCAGTGCAGAGAAATGTCTCCTGTGACTGGCTGTTACATATTATCTCATTAGATTGTGATCAGTCGTGCGTTCATGTAAAAGCAGGATTTTCCTGTTGTCGTTGGTTGAGGTGGAGCTCATTTTCAACTATTTTACAAAAGACTGCAGCTCATCATCATTATACCTCCATGTGGCCAGAGGCAGCATGTTTTTGGGTTGTTTGTTCGTCTGTCTGTACATATGTACATTTCTTGGATTTGGAATAAAATGTGGTCTGTTTTTTTTTTTTTTGGCTGAGCTCTGAGGAAAACAGAAAGGATCCAGACAAACATTATTATTGGAGTTGTTTTCTGTTGCCTCGTGTAAAACTAAGTGAAGACAGAGAACAGTTCATTATCCAGCAAAGGTGGCATGAAATTCAGTTTGTTGATGTCAGAAAGTAAATACGACACGTTTTAACAAAGAGTGAAGATTGCGTTTGTTTCCAGGTGGAATCGTGTGGAACATTATGTGACTTTCTGTGTTTCCTGTTGTTGAAGACGTGATGTGGATGTAGAGATCATCCGTCCCACTTTCATTTGTGATTTAATGGATGAGTTGCTGAATGATTTCTTTTCTCGGTTAGTTAATCTGTGGTCGGCTGCGGTTTTCTCAGCTCCGAGCTTCTGACTTTAATATGTATTCATTGATTTAATATGAGCCTCTTGGCCAATATCTGTCATTTATTTCCCTCCATGAATGTGTTTACAAGGCAATACGGTGACGCGATGAGCTGTGTAGACATTCAAGGTGATGGAACTCTCTGCAGTTCTTTGTCATCTTGTCAAATATATTTACTACAGGATCTTTTTAGCACGATGAGGTTACGGCCACACGGAGTTGTGATAACAGTGATCACAATAAACAAGGTGTTTAGTCGTTGTTCTCATATCTGTCAGTGCTCAAGACTGCAGAGCAAAATACTGTAAGCATCCCTGCTTTAATGAGATTGTTTCCAGACAACAAGACCACAATCATGTCGAGTCAATCATGACTACAAGTGCTGAAAGAGTTGCTGGGACTCATCAGGTCGACTTTAATGATGCCTGTAGGAGAGAAACTGGAAATGTTCATTTTAAAGCTGAACTGTTGGTCATGAGTCCTGCAGTGTTTCCACACAACACTTATACAACCAGCTGGAGCACATAAAGCACAAAACAGCAGAATGTGGATCAGATACAACTGCATATTTTGTTGATAATGACTAAGTTGTTACTCATAATGTTCAACAATTCGACATTTAAATGTGCTGCGTTCACATCCTCCTCACTGACAGTTACGAAGGCGTTTCTCCATAATAAGCTCACCTTTTGCAGAACTGCCTCAACTCCAGAAACTATTAAGACTTTCAGTATTTTCAGTGATCGAAAATCTGAAACAACTTGCATGTTCATCAAATATACAGCAAAGGCAGAATCAGCAGGATTTCCACCCTTCAGTCAGTGGAAACATTTCCTAAAATCATCCTCCTCAGTCCTCATCGTTGCTAACTGTTCCTGTGTGTCTGCAGAGATCCTTCCTGCTGCCAGGGTTTGTAGTTTCTGAATGTTCAGGACATTTCTGGGTGTTGTGTTGATGTGGTGATATTTTTGATTTCTTCTTCAGTCTTATTAAATCTTAACCTGATTTGTGTGACAGCAGATGTTTGACTCTAGATAATAATCAGACTAATGACATAATGGCTGAGTTGCATGGTCAGCCATGTTGGAGATGTCAGCGAGAAAGCTGTGTGCAGCATGTGCTCCACTTCAAGACGCACACAGACATGAACTGTGACCATGAAGCTGAAGGTCTGAAATGGGAAACACATTCTCACTCCCAACTGGTCACATACAGACCCTTGGTCAGGACTGATATGTGAACGTGTCAGGAGACTTTTAATGTTGAAGGCATTGCTGCAGGCAGTGGTGGAAAATATTATGAGCTTTTAATTGCAGCCATGTTTACTGCTTCGCTGACACAGCAAACAACTAATGGAAAGTTTTCCTCAAGACTCCATTAGGAAGAGGCACAAACAGAGACAGAAGACAGTTGGGAAGATAGTGTTATCATGGGAGAAGCACAGATACTGAATCTTTTCAATGAGTAATGTGACTGATAACATTTAAACACTCTCATCCATTACATCCACTGATTGAAATTCTCCCAGAGATGAAATCTGGTTTGAGAAATGAAAAGAGCAGTTCTGCATGAAGGAAGCTGTGAAGTTTAAAGAAAGCTCTGAAGACTCCAGCTGTGCTGCAGTAAATGTTAAACTGTCGGAGCAGCAATCATGTCATAGATGTAACATTTCCATTGAAAGTTGTCCGTCAGGGCAGCCACAGTCTGCCTGTCGCTCTGCAGGAGGAGCAGCAGACAAGTTCTGGGACACTTGTGAGTTTCGGTCATGCATGCTGTTGTGTTCAGGCTGCAGTGTGTTGTGTGTGCTATTTTTAGACATTAACCACGAGGCTGAAACACAGGAGCAGGTTGGACTTTGGAGACAGTTACATGTTTGTTCACAGCCAGCAGCTTAAAAGAACTTTTTCCATGTTTTAGTTTCATGTCTGTTGGACCAGTGTGGTGTGAAGAGTGTGTGTTGTCCAGCAGCACTGATGATCCCTGATCAGCATCATGTTGAGCTGCTGAATATCTGAGTGTCTGTGTGGAGATCTGTCATCCTTCCTGATCAGCTGAATCTTTCTGAATGGAAACAATAATCATCTGGAGCTTCTCGCTCTGGTTGCAGATCTGCTGCTGTGACTGTGATCAGGGCCCAGTATGCTGCACAAAGACTTCCTGCTGGGAGATCTGAGAGATTACAAGGTAGATTCAAGGAGCTACATCAGCCAGTAATGGAGGATAAATGACGAGGACGAAGATCAAATGTAATCTGTAGCAACAAGTGCAGGAATTATTTCAATGATGATAAAAGCAGAGAAAATCTGAAAGGGACAAAAAAGATCCTGAATCTTTGCTCTTAATGAAGGAAGCCATGTTTTCAGTGGAGGTTATCTTCAGAGGCAGCTTGGTTTCTCTCCTCTGTTGTGCATGGTGGCACACAGATGATCCAGTCAGTGCCTTTTCCACACAGTGAGAAGTTGAAATTGACTGACGTGTCTTGTGAAATCAGCTCCTCTTCAGAGGAAATACGAGATAAACTGAAGCAACGTTGTGTTGAAATTGTTCTGCTTCAGTGACACACTGACTCAAATATCTGACTTTCAATAATCCTGTGGACAGGCTGGACCATCACATTCACACACACACCAAGAATAAGACACATCGATTTCCAGGTGAGGTTTGAATTTCTGTCCAACAGGAAGTTTTTCATTTTTTTCCATTTTTATTTCCCTCTATGAATGTATGTACGAGGCAGTAGAGTGACATGATGAGCTGTGCAGACATGATCTCTGGAGCTCTTTTTTTGCAACACTGCATCATGACTTTCTCCAATTAGTGCCAATTTGTGTCCAAGTGACTGTGGAGACGATAAAGTCTGAAACTGTTCCAGTATTGAGTGAGAGCGCTGCAGCCAGCAGCTGTGAAACTGGCTGCAGTGTAATCCCTCCAGGTGTTTGTTCACTGTCAGTGTACGCCCACTAAAACTGTTTGTTTTCACCACTGACAGGCTCACACTGTTATTTTAAGTGTCTGACAACTTTATGGATGGATTATGGGGGACACCAGAGACCAGCGGGGGAAAACAGAGTGTAGAGCCAGAATATTTTTACATTTTACAGATTTGACTTAAACAGATTCTCCTCTTAAAAAAACAGGAAGTACTCGTGTGACGTCTGTCTGTCATGTCAGGTCATTCAGTACAAAGCAGTTCTGTCCAAATGTCTCTTCTGTAGACCAGAACCCTGCAGTCCTCAGTCTAAATGAAGACCATGTCCTCACATGATGTGAACTCTGTGACTCTGTGAAGTCAGTGTTTGTCCTCTTGGTAAACCAGAGGGATGATGTGTGTCCCCTCAGTGTCCAGTCCTTGGTCCTGTCCTCTCATGTCTTTCCATGTTCTCCTGTAACTGATCCAAAGCTGGACAGCTGTCCTCCCTCTTGTGTCCTTTAAACCAGGACAAAACTTCACGTCTCCTTCAGTCGTGTCTTTGTCTCTGTCCTGCTGTCTGCTGCAGCAGATTAGCAGAGTTTAAACAGGATCCATCACATCTGTTTGTTATATTTTACTGAACATGTTCAAAGTGTCAGGAGTCATTTGTTCAATTCCTCCTGATGAAACTTTATATATTTATATTTCCTTCTTCAAACTGAAACCATGACTCATGTTTTCTTTCCACTGTGAACTGGTTTGACATGTAATAATGTGGTGATGAAGCGATGATGCAGGTTATCCTGCAGCATGGAGAGCTTTGTGTTTCCAGTCAAGCATCAAGGAGACAAAGTCAAGTCAGAGTTAATGATGGCTGGTGACACCATCAGTGTCTTTAAACCATAAAGTGTTGATGTAAACAGACAGACAGACTGTGACTGTGTGCTGATGAGCTGTTTCCTCTTTGGAAAGACTTCATTCTTCACCTGCTGTGTGTTTTACAGCAGAACAGAAGAAAAGAGCATCACTGTGCCTCACACAGCTGGACAGTGGTATATATGCTGACTGCAGCTGAGACTTGGGATTCTCGAGGTGTTTGAGTCAGATGTAGAGGAAGCAGGTGTGTGTCAGATATATGGTGGACATGGTCAGCAGAATGGCAATGAATGAGCTAACAGGTCTGCAGAGTCGGAGCAGGAGAATCCTCCACAGAACAGCTGAAGTATGCAGGACTTGTGTCAGTGACCCTGTGGAGCTCATTGAAGGACGCGTTTAATAACCAACAAAAGTAACGTGTCAAGTGTCAGATCTTCTCAGGAGAAGTTGGCAGTTTGAATTGAATCCAGTGTTAGAAGTCGTTTAGAGATTCAGGTATCCGACCTGTGTGTGTTTTCTGCCTCAGAGAAGCAGCAGCCTTTCATGTTGGGTCGCCCGGGGATGTTGTAGTCTGTGGCATTAAGAGCAGCCTTATCAAAGGATTGCATTCGTGTTGACACACACACACACACACACACACACACACACACACACACACACACAAAGCTGTCAAGACGTCACCAAACATTGTGCAGCTCAGAGTTTGAACATGCAGTCTGAGAATGAGAGGGAGTTCAGTGGAAGTCTGTCTCCTTTTATTTTCTCGTTCACTCTCGACTTCCTGTGCTGCTGCTGTTTGTCTCTTTCTCATGAGGTCTTTGAAAAGAGTCTCATGACATTAAAATGTATTTTAAATAACTCATGATGTTAAAGAACACATAGTGTCTTTAATCATGCATTGAGCTTTAGCAGGTGATCATTCAAATGGTTCATGTTTAGGATCCTGATAACTGGCACTTCAGAAGAGTCACTGATTGGTTCCTGGTTTCTCTTCACTCTTCAAAGATTGGGTTTAATTTGTCGACTGTGAGAGTGTGTGTGCGTGTGTGTGAAAGGTTAAGAGATGACCTTTATTCAGCATTAAACCTGACAGAACAACACAGAGCTGACTGGCCTCTGGAAGCCTCAGCTGATGTGAACTGAAACTAAATGAAGCTTCATGTGGAATCAGAAACAGAGAAGTCTGCTGTTCCACTTCATCAGCTGGATAATGAACGATGCAGAAACTCTGAATGCTACAGCAAAATAATATGATAACACTCCTTCGGGTTTATAGATTTCTGCCTTTATCTGTTGACCCGACACTTGTTCTTCTCAGTGAGGTCAGGTTAGCTTCAGCTCGTTTGCTCTGTTGCATGCTGGGAGTTTCTCTTTATACCTAAAGGTGCTGCTGAAGGTACGCTTGTTTTTCATCGACACCCTCTGAAGCCTGAAAGTTACACCCACCCCATGAAACTGGAGGGGCGACTCCTGAAGGCTCGACCCCAGTTTTCAATGGTCAGGAGTTTGTAGTCTTGAGTCAGAGTAGTCAGAGAGCTTTATACAGGGAGGTCAAAGGTCACCATGAACACAGACTGGTGCTCACTGTCGTCTGTTGCAGACAGTGGGGGGTGGAGGGGGATCAGTTCCTTGCTTCTGTCCCTGTAATGTTCACACAGACGTGAACATGTGCTGCCTCGAGCTGAACGGAGCAGAAAGAAAGCAAAGTGCATTTTGATGCTCAGAGGAACAGCAGGATGAATTCTGTTTCTCTCCTCCATGAAATAACACCACGAGACGACTGCACATCTCTTCTCTTCTCTTCTTGTGTGACGTGTGGTCGTCTCTCTTTCTTTAAAAGTCTGATGATGCAGTTTTAATGTGGGATGTGTGTGAGACTCCAGGGTGTGGACATGCTCGTGTTCATTTATCCAAGTCAGTGAAATAATTGGTCCCACAGAAATAAGAGCAGCATGAAGCATTAATAAATCATAAACTGTCACTTTATGTCGCGTTTGTCCTCACACACACAACAGTCTATTACTGGATACTGTAACACAACAGTACAGAGTTTAACTGCACTGATCTACATACTTACTGATCTCGTAGTACAACAAACACAGTGAACTTCACACTGACACTGTCTTCCAGTCATTGAAAATCTCTTCCAAATGAATTGATCGGTCTGTTCTCATTAACGTCACAGCAGACTACAGTGAAATCTAGTTATCGACTCGAGTCCAGAAAGGTGATGTGATGCACTTTGGTTTAAAAAGGTAAAATGTTTTTGTCCTCAGTCTCTGAGCGTCTTTCCAGAACAATGTTTAAACATGGAGTTTCCTGTCATTGATCTGTGAGAGGTCACTCTCTGCTCTGGTTGTTAGAGGTGAGAACTGTTCCTCCACTTTGTCTTGTCACAGTGGTCAGCGTGATGAACGCACAGGAAAAGGCTGCTGTGCCTGCAGTGTGTTGCCAAACTGCTCTGAACAGAGAAGAAAGAGCTGCTGTTAAATCAGTTTATAAAGGCTGCTTATTAAAAATAAGTCAATCAGAGGAGGACAGAATAAAAGGGAACATGATCCACTGCAGTGAATAATGCAGCTGTGTCTCCACAGCAGTGAGCTGCTGCACTGTCTCTGTCCACAGTGGGACTGGCAGCAAACGCTCGAGTTATTTGTCAGTGATCCAGTTAAAGTCCTCGTGAAAGAAGGAGTTCACTGAGTTTCATTTTTCCTTCAGTCGTTTTCTGATGAACATTAAAAACAGGCCTGAAAAGTGAAGCCATGCTTTTAAATGTGGCAGCAACTTGTCATTTGTCAGTTATGGCTGTGAATTCATGATGATCACTGTGGTTCACAGGATCATTATCACCACAGCAGCAAACTGTTTCACTGCACACTGTGTTTCTCTAACAGGTTTGTTTGCTCATTTATCATCACTGTTGTTGTTTGGCAGAGAGGCTTTAATGAGAGGAAACAAAGTCGAGGAATTAAAGAGAAAAACTCATTTTCAAATCACTTGTTCTCCATAACAAACACAGGCCTTCAGGTGCTGCATGTTTATATCAGTGTTTACCAAGAGATGCTGTTGTTGTTGTTGTTTTTCGTGTTTATTGGAGATGGTTTAAAGGAGCTTTAATGAAAATAAATTTAGGAAAATAAACAAGGAAAGCCTCCTCACCTCCGCACACAAAATAAACAGAGGGAATAAAATGTTGTAGTTATTTGTTCGTCCCTGCAGTTCCACAAATGCTTCATCCCAGTGGGAGCTTTGCACTGGAAATCAGAAGCAGAGGCTCATCTGAACTCTGGTTCCAGTAAACAGGAGTAAATACGCTGTTATTGTTCGCCTCTGGCTGTTTGATCAGACTGTACATTTGTGTGGAAAGGACAGCAGGGCTGTGATGAGGCTGAAAAGTGTAAAACCTGCAGGAGAAATGAAAGCAGATGAGAGACAGCAGACTGCACAGTGCTGAGGAGCTTTCTCCTGCAGAGCCACGTGTTCACTTTGAATCACGGCTGTGAGACGAGGCCACTTACACAACATGTGAGTACGACAGCTACAGTGTGAACATGATCCACTTCTCTCTGCCGCTCATCTCACAAGACATCAGAGCTTTATGTTCAGCCATTAACACGTGAACAAGGTGCTCAGAGCGTCTCGTCTCCTGGCTGATGAGGACATAATGCAGGACGAGTGCTGAGGAGGTTCCTCACATTGTTGTTACATGACTGACACGACTTCACAGCTCATTTCATTTCTCTGCTTTGTCCCTTTAACAGAACAGCTTTCAGGTTGACTTTGACTTGTTGAACAAAGACAGTTTGTGTTGTTGACATTTTCATGGTTGGTTACAGTAAACTGTTGTTTTTTCTCTGCTTGCCCTCAATGACTCCAGTATTCCTCCACAGATGCCCTTACCTGAGGCTGCTCACCACAGTGTGAGTTTGAATAAAGTCATTAATCTGCTCAGCTGGATGTTTACTGGAGAGATGAGGTCGAGCGCTTTGCTTGAGGACACGACAGCAGGAGTCTGAACAGGAAATGATCAGAATAACATCACAGTATAACACAACAGGAGAACAACAGTGAGTGGAAACAATGAGTCAGCAGCTCCTCGTCCTGAATGTCGTCCCATTTGTCCAGTGTTTGTCTGAAGGAGACGTGCTCAGGGACAGACAGTTAGTTCACAGGATGAGCTGATCCTGATCTGAGCAGTCTGTGTGTGACCTTCGTTTGACCGCTTGAATCAACATTTGAGGAGAGTCAATGATTGGACACCAGATCTGCTGTCTTCAGCACCAAGTGTCTCTCTTTGTCTGCTGGTTGTTGCTGGGTTGGTCGTGTTCAGTGGGTTTATTTTCTGAAAACAATGCTCGCTGCTGCTTGAAATGAGGTTAATGAGAGCAGTGAGAGTGGACCACACAGTTCATTTGAGGGTCTTTAAATCTAACAATGAGCTGAATGAGGCTAAAAATGAATTTTTCATTTCAGCCTCTTTTTTCTTTTCTGGCTGCTGGAGAGGAGACCCCAGGTTCTTCCCTTCCAGCTGCCTCTCATGACTCACAGTCAACATGAGCTGCTCCAGCATGTGATGGACTTCCTCTGTGCTGTTTTCTGCTGTGACTGGACCCTCAGGATGGACTCTGAGTGAGAAAGAAGCAAACAGGACTTATATACTGTGAGCCGCCCCCACCTCTCAGATCCAGTCAGTTTGGTTTGACGACCCACCCGAGCTCCTGTAAAAAGCAACTGAAAGATGGAGACACTTTAATTAGGTTGAAAGTCGTCTCCTCCCACTTTGCATGACTAGTCTGCCTGAATTTGTCTTTGCTGTCTTCATGTTGTCTGACTCTGGTCTCTGAATCATTCCTGAATCATTCCAGTCGTCCTCTCACCTGCTGTGTTCAGGTCACACCTGCGGACACACAAGAAACCTTGTTGAAGCATTTTTCTATCACTCAGTTTGGATCAGGTGTGTGACCCAAACAGAGTAACATTTACTCAGGGGTTTATTTACACAGTCCACAGTCAGCCAGTGAAGAGGACAGTGGCACTTTATTATATATCTGCATGCTGTTTGCTGCAGAGAGAAAGTGTTGCACATAATGAAGAAAAACACTGAACTGATTTGTTAAAGGTTCCTTTGGTGCAAATGCAAAACTGATATATTTTCAACAGGGGCAATTAAATCTGAGTAACTGGGAAGCTTTATTGAAGCAATAAGCCTAAAACACGATGTGAAGGGTATCAGCTCTTTGATAATCTTTGAAAATCTTTTTTCTCTTTTTTTTTCCTCATTTTTAGAATATGTTAAAAAAAAATTTTAATGAGAATTTTTTTTTTTTCTCATTTTTAGAATATGTTAGTGTGTTATAATGCAAAGACACATGAATCTTTCCATTTCTTGATTTAACATGCATTTTGTGGTTTACTTTATATGAAAATCTTTGAGGTAAACATGTGGGACACAAAGGGCACCGAATTCAGAGAATCACCCACAGTATTTACTCCAGGTGGACTAATGTGTCTTTTCTGGACATAAGTGGAGCCGGTCTGGCCTAACGCTCTGTGATGCTACAGAAACCTGCGTTGTGTTGTGTGGGATGAGAAAGGAGGTGAGGACAACTTGTCTCTTGCCAGGAGTGGGGGGATTTATTCTCTCCTCAAAGCGTCCTGTTTCCGACTGTGTGTGAAACACGCATATCATGAACAGCAGGTGTGTGTGCACGCGCGTGCACGTACACGCAGGAGCCACCACACATCACATAGTTGACCAGCTTGAACAGAAAAAAAAAGTCGAGAAAAAAACACAGCGGCTCCCAGGCTCACAACGCTCCCATCGTTTCGTTCGCGACCGACACACCACTAATTCCTCTACCTGTTGTAAAAAAAAAAAATAGAGAAGCAACTTGGTGGGCGTTATCCTGGTAATTTCTCTGCGTGAGAAATACAAGGTGTGACGTGTGAGCGTGTGAACGGGTTAAAATGCGTGTTTCACGTCCAGTGCGTGAGACTTGAGAGCCTTGTGTTGTTTTATCTGACCCAGATACAATCGTGCAGCTGATTGACTATTGTGTAGCCCGCCCCTTTCCCTTTTTTTTTTTTTTTTTGTTTGTTTTGATTGACAGTTGAGTGGCAGGCTCGGCTCAGAACTCCATGGGAGACGTGCTTGATTCCTCCCGGTTCCATATCGACAGCGACACGCCAGAGAAATTTATATATTTATATTAGAATATTTTTCAGCTGAGAAATACAATGTCTGGCGGCAGTGCGTGACAAAAGACCGAAAAGCGTGACTGTCACGCTCAATGCGTGAGACTTGAGAGCCCTGCAAAACAACTCCATACATATTTTCACTGGGGGAAAGAGAGAGAACAGCGGACTGCATTAGAAACCATCCCGCTGCTGTTAGCCTAACTTTACCTCGGGTAGCTAGCATGTTGCACGACGGCGCTGTGCACGATATTAAACACAAATACACACTTCAGTAAAACTACAACAACAGCAGACAATATTTGTGACATATACAGAGTGAAAATGTCACTTTTGTTGAGCGTTTTACTCTGTTTTACACATAAATGACAAATGTTCGTATAATTTCACCTCTCCTCTGCAGGTCCTACTCCTGACTGAGGAGAACGTCGCAAATAGAGAGCAAGTGACGTCATCGAAGTGTAAACGGTGCCTTATCAAAATAAAATTAGTTAACAAAACAAAAGCTCCCCAAAATAAACTTATAAAAACAGTTGTACACATTGAAAATCGACTAAATGTGAACAGAATTGGGTTTTTGATGAAATATAAATCTATTATAAATATACATGTGCTGCATAAGCACAGCAGAGACAGACTGGATGCAAAAGGAGCAGCTGAACATCCCTCCCTGCAGGAAGCTGTGTCAGAGCTGACTGGAGCTCCACACAATGATTCACTCCACTGGGATTTAGCCCACCAACATGTCCTCCAACCCCCCTCTGATCTCACCTGGTCTATTTCCTGTCCACCTCTCTGTGATCTGAGCATTGACAGTGAATCTCAGGATAAACCTGCTGATGTGAAATGTAGGAATGCAGCAGTGAACTTGAAGAGTACAGGAAGTGGGAAGTGGGTAATTGATTATTTGTGTGTATGTACATCTACAGTTTATAGCAGCATACACACACTTGCATGCTCAGTCATGTGATCATTTATTTGCACTCGTCTCAGATGTTAATCTGCAGAAATCATCAGGGGATGTAGATTTAATATCTCAGACAGATGATATAAATCTCTGTGCTGTGAATCACAATTAATGAAGCTTCATCTGCTGTTTACTCCAAAATGCAGTAATGAGGCTTTTAATATGTTACAATAAAGCATGTTATACATTATTAAAGGATTCATCTACTGGCTCCGTCATTTTTAATGAATAAACTCAGAGTATTTGCATCTTGTAAATTCCCACTCAGTGGAACCTTGTCAGGATTGTTTGTTTCCAGACTGATGATGTGTCAAAGGGAGGAGGTGTTTGCTTTAATCTGTGGATGAAAGCAGCTGATGTGGTTTGCTGTGACTGATGTTGATGTCTGCATGGAACAAAAAGCTACGCTGTGGATGATTTGGATGCAGGTCGGTGCAGCCGTCCATGAGGTGATTGTAATGTTTCTTCAGGATGTTGTAAGTCTTGGTCCTCATTGTGTCAGCAGCTTTGACAGTGTGGCCTTGGTGTGCTGCTGCTCAGCATCACTGATGTAGAGGGAGGAGGAGGCCGATGGAGCTGCTGTATCCTGGTTCTCTCTGTGTACATTGAGAGCAATTAGCCAGTGTGTCACTGTGACAAGGTGGCGGCTTCTTTTAGAGGTGAATGCCAGGAATCAGTGTGACGAAGCTGTTTGGAACCAGAGAGTTTGTAGAAACACCTGTTGGAAATGTTGATGATGTCAGTTCACACCATCTTGAGCCACATGAAGACCATAAATGTTCTGCTACATATCTTTTTTCTTAAATTTACAGTCTGCTCAGTGTTGTTGGGGTTAAAGTATCCAATCTGTGAGACTGAGCTCACAATCTTTCCTTTTTTTCTGAAGGATTATTTTCTCTCTGAAGATGAAGAGATTGGATATTTAGGCCCTTGCAGATAATAGAGTTTGCATTACTCAGCTGTAATGATTTATTGATTTCTGAGTACGTTAGATTGGTACCAACTGATTCAGCCTGGAAAAATGTTCGACGTTAAATGGCTTTTATTGTGTTTAAATCTGTGTGATTATATATTTATCTCAGAGAGAGAAAGCAGCAGAAGCTTGTCCAACAATCAGCCAGCAGTTTGGAAATTATCGACTCCTTGTCTTCAATTTCAGTGAGCAGCTGTTTAAATGCCCAGACTGATCAGTCCAGTTTAAAATGATCTGAATGAAAAGATGAGAGGCTCAGATGAGTTTGTGAACTCTTTTTTTTTTAGGATTTCTGACCAAAACGTCAACGGTAAAACTTGTGTATTCAGACAAAGTTCGCAGCATCATGTTGAGGCTTGGTTAAAATGCACTGAAGAAAGAAAGAAACAGCAACAAAGAACCAATGAAAGAACAAATGCGAGCAGTCAAAGTGAGCTTTCAGAGCCTTTCCACAAGAAGCTGCCATGTGTTTCTATTGTTCTGTCTTTGCTCTCTCCTGTCAGAGAGGCTGTGAGTGCTGCTCACTGTTTATGCACTTAATGTTGGATTGAGCTGTTTTACTCTCCACTGAAGGAGACTTAAACACACACACACACTAACACACACACACACACACACACGTGGACAGGGTCGTGCTGGCTGTGTTGTGGGTTTGGCCACAGTGTCAGGAGAGGCTTCAGGAGTGGATGTGATGCTCAGAGAGGTGAAGAGAGACACAGCAGGCAGGAGGCGGGAGAGAAAACCACGACATGACTGACTGCAGACAGAACACACACACTGTGTGTGTTTGGACTGTGGATCAGAGAAGAATTTCACTGCTCAGGATCAATTTGAAGTTTATTAGTATTCTGCTGAAGCTTCTGCTGAAGTTGGACTTGTTTGACGAGACAGACGAACAGACAGAGTGGGAGATAAAAGAGCTTGTGTTTCCTGTGTCGTCCCAGTTGTCTCATGGGAAGCATGACGATGACTTTTGAAATAAAGAATAATATTCTGAGACCTTCTGTTTCACATTGACACCAAATTATAAGGGGGTAAATAACAGGGATAAAGGAGTGTTCTTCTCCATGTTATGTCGACATGGAACAGCTGCTGGATGTCATGGAAATATGTTTTTTCCTCTTCTGTGTTTTTATCAGGGGAAAGAGGGACGGACAGAGAGACCAACAGATTTGTCCAAACGGCCTCACAGGCCAAACTCAGCTGCCTGTTTACTGTCAGCTGGTATCCACTTAATGCATGTGGCTCAATCCTTTGTCATGCTTGGGCTTTTTCCAACTCTCTCTTTCCAATTAACTAAAATAATCATTTCAGGAACTCTAATTACAGCCTTTTGTTGAGTAAACAATAGTCCCAACTGTAGAAACAGTACAACCCAGCAGCTTCTCGGCTGTGTTTTCACAATAATGTCCAAATGCTGGAACAGCACAGCATCGCCATTCAGCTCAAGCTGTAAAACACAGAATCCAGTAATAAAACCAAAACTCTTCCATTTGTGAAAATACCAAGACCAATGAGGAATAAAATATAGACAAGAAAACAATGATGGGACAATTCCAGCAGTCCACCATGGACAGAGACAGACAGAGACAATCACTGGTTTCTTATTCTTCATCTCTCTGTATATTTCTACACAAGTCTCAGGCATTGTCTTTTTAGGATGCCCTCCAGCTGAAACATGGATGTCTGCGCTCATTCATCTTTGATCTGTGACTCTGACCTCAGCCAGTGTCCTCTGGCCTCGTCCCCAAACCACAATAAAGCCATTAGCCTCCAGTCAAATACAGCATGAGCTGATCAGAGCTGCTGCTCTCTAACAGAGTGACTGAGGGTGGAGAGGGACTGTGGGAGAGAGAGGTCGACTCCAACAGAGAGATGAGAGGTGGAGGAGATGGAAACAACTTCAGTCCAAACAAACACTGACAGAAATTAAAAACTGTGTTGTTCATGATGCACTTCCAGTTCCCAGCAGCCTCGGGGCTTCAGTACGTTATTGTTTGAGCAACAAGCAGTGAAGGATTCAGATTTTCTGTCTGTTGCTTTACAGCAAACTGAAGATTCATAAAGCTCAGTGACTTCAGCTGAGTTCACCCTCTGCAGGGACCTGTGAGTTTGATGCCACGTCTCATCTCTGTCACGTCAGATTTAGAAGCACAGTCTCACCTGTCTTGATCAACATTATGTCTTTAAACTGTGTTGCTCCCTGACATGAAAAACAAAGGTGTGTGTCTGATGACTGACTGTGTTTTATGTGGTGGGTGTGTGCAGCGTATAGCTTGTATGACATCATGTTGTCAGAGTCAGGAGAGGCTCCAGGAGTGGATGTGACCCACAAAGAGGTGAAGAGAGACACAGCAGGCAGGAGGCCTGGAGAGAGAAACACCACCCACTGCCAAGTTACACACCTCCACAGCTGCACACACTGCTGGCTGCCAGAGGTTAGTGAACAGGCTGGTAGAAGGATTCTTACCACTGAACCAACCGAGTGGCATGAACAGCCTGTAGCCACGGCCAAAGACAAGGAGCAGCCTGTCACAGCAGGAGAGGCCATGATGGGAACAGTGAGGGAGCAAAGAGCCGTAATCTGTCCCAAAGGTAAAGATTCAGGACAGACACAGGCAGTGAAGCAGGTCTAACATGACAACCTGGCTCTGTGGGTCTGACTCAGTCCCAGAGGACAGACACCGGCTGGACGAGGGAGAGAGAGACGGGGAGACAGAGAGAGAAGAAGCTGCTGTCACAGATGTACAGCTGATGTGTTGTATTGAGCTCTTTGCACTGGTCTTACAGATAACCCCTGGCTGTGCTGTGATCGCTGTCATCCATTTTACTGGATCGCTCTGATGTCCTTCTGGCTTCCTGCCTCGGGGTTGAACACACAGAAACCAGTCAGCTGTTGGAGGAACTGATGATCTCCTCAGTGGCTTTTCCTCTGAGATCTGAACTCAGATCTGAAGTTTGGTGCTTGAAAACCTGAATCACAGCAGTTGTGATCAGCTGTGATCTGTAACTTTACAGGCATTGTATCATTGGCTCTTTGTTTGTTGGTGTTTAATGAGACTGAAGTGGAACAAAAGAGTCAAACTTCCTGCAGATTTCTGCCTTTAATGACGTGACTTGAAATCTGAGTTGTCCCACAGTGAGTCGACTGGTCTGTGTGAGGACAAACTTTTGCTCTTCCAGCCTTTAATTCTGGCAAACTGATTCAGCGGCTCCACTCTGACTGATTTCATGCTGCATTTCTGTTTGGGAACAAACATCAAGGGAAGATGAGGAAAGATCTGATAATCAGCAGATCGTCTGTGAGTGTTTGGATGGTACAAAGTGGACGTAGGAGGAAAGCAGTTATCCACTTCGATAACAGCAACACACACACACACAAACACACACACACACACACACACACACACACACACACACACGGTGACAGCTTCAAATTAAAATCTGCATGATGTGATTAATAGAATGATTCAATCTGCTCGGATGATGTTGAATCAGCGGTTATTAAATCAGTCTTTTTGATTCTGATGGTGAATTCAGCTCTCACAGCTGCTTCGTCTCAGACACTCGGCTCCTCGACAGTTTGTTTGCTTTTACAGTGAAAACATTTCACTGACAGCAGCAGTGTGAATCTAGAAAAGCTGATGTTGGTCAGTCTGTGTGTGGTTTGATCCAGAACGATGGTTTGGATTTTTGGATTTTTGGACAGATGAGCTGCTGAGGGAGACACAGACTGGGAGAGGCTGGAAGGCTCATGTGTGAGGACGGCTGCTCTGCTGTTGGAGGTTGTTGGATGATGTATTGCTGTAACTTGGTGACATTTGGATTAGTGCTCATCACAGACTGAAAGCTTTTCTTTCAGAGTCACTCAGATGGAAGCTGTGTTCCAGACAGAGAGAGAGAATAGAAAGAACGAGGACAAAGTTTAAAAAGTGGCCATCGGAGGAGAGAGCAGAGAAAATGAGATGAGGTGATGGTGCTCAGATGAGTGTTTCTCCTCTCAGGGGGAGAAGACATGATGAAGACAAAGAGGCTCTGAGGGAGGGAGAGCAGCTGAAAGAGGGAAGATGTGAGAGAGGTGTGTCGTCTGCTGTCTCTGCCACCTGATCTGAGGATACTGTCTAGTTTTCTGGTTGACGGGTCTCAGTGTCTCCCAGAGGGAGACGCAGCTCAGGGTCCAGGAAGAAGAAATCCAATCTCTCAGCTGGGATAATGGTTCCACACTTTCATGATGCACTTCTTTCTTCACGCAGGCGTTTCTCTTCCTCCAGTACCTCTGACATCCTGAAGGTGGAGCTGTTTTTGTCTCTCACAGTGTGAAAGTGGCTGTTCTGCTGCAGCAGAATGTCATTTCTCAGTAATCAATACGAACCACTGATCAGCCTCCACTGCTGATTGACATGGCAGATGAAGCTCAGTGAGAGTGGGCTGTGTTGGAGGTTGGACTTGGCAGGAGCTGAACTCAGTGGACCATGTCATGAGAAAATGCTCAAAAAATGAAATATAATGTTTTGTTTAAGTTTATCTGGTTTTGCTGTTTGAGTCATGAATAAGGAATGAAGGAATTTAGTTTAATTCATGTTTGAAATGTTTTGATTTTTCATGTGGACATTTTGAAACAGCTTCCTCAGTGACCTCCATTTATTCATGAGACCTTTGATCAACCAACTGCTGAATGACAGTGTGGAGCAGTTTTTCTTGTTGGAGTGAATGAAGAAAAATCCCATCAGTCGACCTCAAACCAGCTGAAGTTTGTCTGCTCTCTGTCCCTGGCAGCTGTGCTCAGTTGAATTTAGATTCAGTTTTACACACTGAGGAGAGAAACATGAGCTCGTCTGCTTTGACATTAAAATGTTGTGTGTTGTATTAAAGCGGTGTAAAGTGATGGAGCTTCAGGTTCTTGTCTTTCCTCAGGCCACATTAAAGGTCGTGTTACCGTCACTCCTCTGTTTTACTGCTCATCTTTTCTTTGGCTCTGACCTACAATGAGATATTCTCTGAACAGATTCAGTAAATCGACTGTTCTTCAAAATAATTTCTCTCCATGCTTCTCTCTTATTTTCTAATTTATTAATAAATCAGCTGTTGCTCCTCATTGCATCATATTCAGCCTGTCGTAAATAAAAAGGGTGTGTACTTGTGGACTAAACAGCCTTTAGTTTGCTTCACTGACCAAACATCCACCAGTGAAGTCACATCAAGAGACAACAGAGACACAGAGTGTGTGAAGTGTTGCTCAGTGTCTTTAATCAACCTCTCCATTAAACTAACTCTTGCTGTGGACGCTCCAAACTGGAGCCTTTATCTGTGAATGAATGTGTGCTGTGTGACTCCAATCAGTATTCAAAATAGAAGCAGTCGTGCTCTTTTATGTGTCGGCTGATGAGCTGGTGAGCCGTTTGTTTAACATGAGTGAGTTTCGACTCACAGAGGTCGGTGTGGTCGTGTGCTTTTCTTCATATCAGAGTTTCACCGTAAAGAGCTTCAGTCTCTTTCGGCTCTGACTGCTGTACAGCTGTAATAACCTGCATACACAGCAGAGAAAGGTGATGTGTGGCTCTAACGCTTTGTGATGAACATGCCTCTATCAGTCTAATGGCTCTGTCTGTGTCTGATGTCTCTGTGTGTCTGACTGTGTCCTTTGCCTCAAAGAGGAAAAAGGATATTTGGAGTCTGAGCTGTGAAATGAATACAGTGTCTGTCATTTTCTCTGTGCACTGGGCTGAAACATTGTCTGTAATGAGTCAACGACCAGCCTGAGTTCACATCACTGACATTCAACTATTTTCTGACTCGTTTCTGAGTCGTTTCAGAGACATGACTGAAAAGAAATGATGTCTGTGCCTTTAAGTGTGAAAGGAAGGTCAGTCTGATTAAAACGTCCAACGAGGCTACAGACTACAAGGGGATTAGATGATGTGGAGGCAGGTTTATTTCCTTTGAAAGACTTTTAATTAATACCTCACTGATACTCACTAATCACTATTTCTACCATGAACGTCTGAAGCTGCTGTTGAGGTCGTTCTTTCGGCTCTGTGACTGATATGAAGATTTTAATGTGGGCTGAAAAGGTTTCAGGATCTGATGATGATTTTATCAGAATGTTGACGTTTTGACATCTTGATGTTAATGTGGTTCAGAAGAAGCACAGATAAAATAGTAAAATGTTTCAGACTCTGTGAAGATGATGTATTTGTTTTGAAGATGCTTTATCTCCATGTTAACTGAACCTGTGCTTTCTGTTGTTCTCTCTCTTCCAGGTAAGTGCTGCCAATGACCTCCGTGAGAAGAAACAGAGAGAGAGATTTAACAAAGAGCCTCCACTATCTCCAGCACCATTCACGTCTCAGAGGGTTTGTTATTCTTTGCTTTCATAAAGAGGAGAGAAGTGCTGTCTGTGATGACCTTGTAGTTCATCTTTGTTGTTTGGATTAGCTTGTTAGCTTCCTCAGCTCCCCTTGCAGCAGAAGCCAGCAGATACCTGTGTTAGCCTTGTTACCAGCAGAGTGTTGGCCTCGTGTTGGAGCTGACAGGTGAGGCTTTGTGTTATCAGACTGCAGCAGATACTGGATGATTTGATTTCCTACAGAAACCCTCAGGCTGAAACTCTGCAGCAGGTTGGACTTTGGAGAGAGATGCATGTGTTTGTTCAGAGCCAGTGGCAACATCTCATAGAAAGCAACTTTTCTCTTGGTGTGTGTGTGTGTGTGTGTGTGTGTGTGTGTGTGTGTGTGTGTGTGTGTGTGTGTGTGTGTGGTGCACTTTGTGTATCGTGGGATAGAAAGCACCATCTGACAGGAACAGTAATCAGAAGAAGAAGATTGATGAGTTGAGAGTTTCAGCTCTTCATTGGTCCAACAGCCACATCAACAGGTGAAACTAATGAACTCTTAACGACCCACCTGACACTGTCAACGTCCTGCCTGCAAAAAGAGAAGAAAGAGCCCGTCAGAGTCCCCATATTATTGTTTCCACGTGTAGATTGAAGCCTGACAAACATACTGAATGTGTTTCAGACCTTGTTCAAACGTTTGAAGAAGCTTTTTTCTGAATGTGTTGAAACCTGTTTTTATTTCCAGTGTTGTGTGATTGAGTAGTCGTCAGGTGACCCAGTTGCAGGTGTTGTGCCTGCTGGCTCTCTGTCATGGCTCACTTAAATAGAGCAGAGTCCTTGTTAGTGTCAGCAGTGACTCTGGTGCTTCTCCCTGCTGTGGCTCTGAATTCTACAGTATTATTATGTCAGTATCAGTTACACATAAGTAACTAAAGGCTGTGGGAGGGTTGCTGCTCTGCTGACTCTGCTCTGCTCATCAGTGAACTGACTTCATTTATTTATTTATTCTGAATGATTGTTGACAGACTTTCTCTGTGTCCAGATGTTTCTGCTGGGTGTTTCGTAGTTCTGCTTTCTTTAATTGACCTGTGAGCTCATTATTCTCTGTTCTATTAAAGCTGCTGTGGATCTGCATCATGCAGTCAGTATCATCCATGTTCTGTGTTCCTGTATCCTTGTTATTAATGTGCATTAGAGAGAATGGAAGCTTCCACATACAGTAGAGGCTGTTTATCCCTCACGGCTGATGATGGAGGTCTGATCTTCCTCTGCTGACTCTGGTTCTGGTCAGACGTTCAGGATCCTGTGACAGTAATGGTCTCATGTTGTTTTGGCCTCTGACACTGAGCCTCACTTCAGTTATTTCTGTAAACCAGAATGAGCTGATGTCAGATCAGTGCTGGATGACTTGAACGGAGGATGCAGCAACTTGAAATCAGTGAGTGACAGCACTTGTATTACTCTGCCTGTCAAACATACATCTCACTCCCTCATTGGTTCAGTCATCTTGGTAGAAAAGCTGTCCTGTGTTGATTGAAACTGACAGGGGATCAGATCACAACTCAGACAAGAAGAAATTCTCCAAACAGCATCAAAGAAAAAGCCACAATCTTGGATGAATATTTTCTCAGAGATGGACAGAATAGTGAAATAATTAAAGCTGAGATGGAGATGATAGTCAAGAGGATGTTTGGCTCTGAATTATCAGCCTATTAAATCAGATTTCCAGATGAAGTGTGAAGGTTTGCTTCAGCTCTCTGATGAATGACAGCTTCTCTGTGTTCATGACTTTCCCATCATGCAGTATTCACACACTGAACTTGAAGGACCTGACAAAGGTGTTGTTACTGTAAACTGGATCTTTCCAGCTTCTGAGTCTCATCTGTTGTGGTCTTCCAGTTTCCAGCTGCTTTGGTACCATGACATCTGTGAGTCCATCAGCAGCACCAGTCTGCTGCACAGCTGAACACACCAACAACACTTTGTGCTGCACTGAGACAGCAGATGGATCCAGCTGGAAGGAGAGGAGACACTTTGATGGTTTCCTCTCTGTGTTTGTGTCATTGCTCACTGGCATTTGGCAACTGAGCCATCCAGTAAGAAAACGTGATGAGAGGATTTTAATTCTTCCTTCTTAAAACACGCACTCTGTTTTTACTCACTTGAGTTTTTGCTCGTTTGTCAAACATTGACTGACATTCCTGCAGATCGTCTCACTATTAGAGTGAATAAATGTCATATTTTCCATCTATTTTTGTCCATTTGGTGACAGCTAATATTCCAATATGCTGCTGATATGCAAATGAACAAGCAGATATAATTGTGAACACTGGCTTTCAGATGACATTTAATGTGTTTGATGAAATGGGAACATTTCTCATTTGTGACAGCAGTAAATTAAGATTGAGGGATGAAAACATTTGCAAAGTTTCACAGTCTTGTTTTTCTCTGACTTTATTCAAAGTGATATTGAGTCTGTGTTTTAATTTGAAAACATGTTGTTTATCTGACAAATGATGACGAGCAGCCACCATCAGCAGTGAATCTGAACACTCATCTCGACTCCACACAGCTGGTTGGTTATTGACAGCAGCTCGTCAGATAACGTTCATGTCAATCATTGATTATATGATGCAAATATATTCAAAGCAAATAACTGTCAGTGGAACCTGCTGTTAAACACAAAGCTTTCAGTCTTTAACCCTGATTTTCTTGATAGTTTCTCTCTGATCTAAACCTTTTGGTTTAGTCACCTTAACTTTCACAAAAAGTGTCTCATTCAAGCAGCACTGCTGCCATCGTACATTGTTCCTGTCCTTGTTTTGGGGATCTGACTGATGAAACAGAGGCTGCAGGTTTCACAGCTCATCAGTGAACCTTCTGGACTGCTGTGGTCTCTTCAGAGAGAAATATGAGACACTTTCATGTCAGCCTCAGCCCTTTATGGCTGACCACAGTGATGATGTGAGACTCCAGTGTTGGTTATTACAAAGGCTCAATGGTCCATGAGAAAGCTGTAATGTAGTGAGGAAATGAGAGGAACATGGGCCTCCCAGTCTAATATTACTCACAAGCTCTTTCAGCCTTCCTCCAGTATCACTCTGTGTGAATGTGTGTGTACCCAGTCTGAAAGTTGTTTTGAACAGCACAGTGTGAATCCACAGATAGTGGCTGGTTGTTGTTTCTGCTATCAGTGTCTCTAATTTACTGAAAACATCAGCTGTCTCTCTGACCGGTGAGCAGGAAATAAAAATAATGAACAGGTTGTTGAGACACATCATTTAAAGTTTGCTCTTGATTGATTTCCCTGAAGTCTGTAACAGCAGAGCAGCTCTATTAAACTGCATCACATGTGAGCCAGTACCCTGCAGTCCTCAGTGGAGATGAAAGTCACGTCTCCTCACATGACGTGAAGTCAGTGTTTGTCCTCTTGCTCAGACAGAGGGATGAAGTGTGTCCCCTCAGTGTCCAGTCCTTGGTCCTGTGCTCTCACATCTTCCCATGTCCTCCTATAGAAAGCTGGACAGCTGTCCTCCCTCCCAGCCTGTCTTCTGTCAGAGCCAGAGGGCTGGAGCTGCTCTCTTGTGTCCTGTCAGGCTTTTCTTGGTACAACAATAATGACACTTATGTTGAGAGGAAGAACTTGTATGTTTTTGCTCAAAGGACAGACGTGCTTTATTTGTTTATTTGTTTGAGAAAGCTGTGATAAGAACAACATTAGTTTTCCTGATATTGGCTGTAAGTTGAATTAATGAATCGTGGTACCAGTTGCTTGGTTTTTACATTGGGCTGCCTGCCAAGATTGTGTTCTGCATAAACACTCTAACATCTCCACTCTTGTTCTTTCTAGAATATTAATACATTTTCATGAGGCTCAAACATCAATCTTTAGATTCAGAACCACCTCAGAAGCAGCTTCTGTGTGTTGTTGATCTGTTGTTCTTGTTGCAGTCAGCTGAACTTTGAGACCAACAGTCTCAACGAAATCCCACGATTCTCCTTTAACTGACTGCTGAGTTTCCTTTTTATTTGACCAAAGCAAAAGGACGATGTTCACTGACCTCCATTCACTCCATATGTGTGATAGTGTTGTCAGTGATTCATGAACTTCTCTTTCTCTCTCAGACAATAGTATTCATCTTTAGAATGTTCACCCTCTGACCTCATGTACTATAAGAGTAAAGCTCTGACAAAGATCTCTGTTCCTGGGTCAGTCTCCATCTCTGGAGATTTACATGATGGATGAATCTTTGTGCTGGCCAATACACAACATTTAAAGATATTTAAAGGCATTACATCACACAGGAGGACTTATAATAAATCACATTAAATCACATGGGAAATCCAACAGACCTGTTTTTTTCTCTTTGAACTGAAACTTCAGATATCAGATGTCAGATATTTGAGTCTTTTTCATCCTAAAGCAGAGTGTTGACACGTTCTCGTCTTGCTTCCTCTGACTGCAGCTCTAAACAGACACAGTGATGTTAAAGTTTTGCTTCAGTGAGTCTGAATTCTTGTAGCTGTTGAGGATTCAGCCTCAGTCAGTCTGACAGAACAACATGAAGCTGTAAAACATGCTTTGTTTGGCAGGACATTAGAGGCTGATAGACTGTGTTTACTGACAATAGGAAAGCACACAGGAAACAAATGGAAGCTGCATCTCATCCATTATGACACTGTCAGACGCAGGTTTGAGTGTCAGTCCTGTAAATATCATCCTTGTTTCCTGA
The DNA here is from genome assembly GCF_051107435.1 of Chaetodon auriga. Classification (NCBI taxonomy): domain Eukaryota; kingdom Metazoa; phylum Chordata; class Actinopteri; order Chaetodontiformes; family Chaetodontidae; genus Chaetodon; species Chaetodon auriga. Next base: position 20,414,933 of record NC_135080.1, read on the forward strand.
TGGCTGTCAGAGTGAAGAATGTGCTCTCTGGTTCTGACTCTCTTTCGGTTTCTGACCTCCTGAGATTGAACTCCTGAGCTGCTCCACACTGAAAGAGACGAAAGCTTCGGGGAGGAATCATTTCAGCAAAGCTCTCTGTTTCCTTGAAAGCTGCATCCTGTTAAACAGAACTCTAATAAATCGCTCCGTCATGAAGCACTCATGAAATTACTGGACTGCTGCGTTGGAGTAAAGTGGGACACATTTCTTGTTTAGATGTTGCAGAGCTCTGAGCCATTCTGAAGAATTAGACAATCAGAAAGTGAATTTGGCCTTTGATGAATGTAATTATGTGTGTGCTTCAAATGGCTCCAGGTCTGTGTGGAGCAGCTCGTATGATACATTCTGTTTATGGCTGTTTACTCTCAAACTGTGAATATTTTGAGCTGACTGCATGAACAGAACACAAAAGCAGTTTGTCTGAGCAGATAGATGAGACACTAATGTGTCCTCTGACACTCATATTTTAAGATGTAGACACACACACACACACACACACACACACACACACACACACACACAATGATTAGTTTATCCTTTTGGAAAATATTTTCTATTGAAAACAGCACAAAGACAATATATTGAATGTTTTACTTCACCAGCTTCATTGATTTTTGTAAATATATTCTTGTTATAAATTTTAGAGACTGTTTGTGCTTCTTCACTGATTCTTATAATATCTGTGACAGCAGAATAAGTGCTCAAAAACATGTCCTTGGTTATCTGAAAGTTTTCTAGTTTCCCCACCTGTTCAAGCTAAACCCGTGTTACCTGGTCATGATGCATGAACCGTCCTTCAGTCTGACCACCAGAGACCAGCAGACAGACAGAGATTTGCACTGAGCTCACTTGTCTCCTCCAGGACCAGCAGCTTGCTGTGTTTTTGGGTTATTGGGCCTCCTCAGGCAGATAAACCCACATTTTTTGGCCTCATCTCTCTGGAGGACACAGCTAGCTGTCAGCTTATATGTTATCAAAGCTACCAGAGAGACGTGAGAGCAGGACTGAGAAACTGGCTGAGGTGGACTGAGGAAGACAGGACTGGAACTTTATCCTCAGGGCTCGAAAAATAAATAAAAGTTAAAAAAAAAAAGAAAAGAAAATAGTCTCCATCTTGGTCTTTCATCAGCCCAGATGGAGGCTGCCAAGCTGCTAAATGATGCCTGTTTGTCTCTCACTGGCAGCAGCCTTCATGCTGAGAAACACACAGATTAGCTGCCACACAAACATACACAGTTTCATCAGATCTCTGGACTCATGAGCCTCTCTTTGTTTGGAGTGCACATAGAAAGAAAACATGTTGTCTGAGTCTGTTCTTCTGCTCCAGGATCAGTTTTCTCCCTAAAGTTGTCAGTGTCGGTGGCTCTCAGGCTCAGTGTGACTGTGAGACTCTAAATATAGAAGTGGTTGGATTCCAGCCACACAAAGCTCTGCTCACTGTATCGTCACTGGATCCTTTCTTTGACTGAGAGCCCTTTAAAATGGCCTCAGGGAAAACAAATGATTGTCACGGTCAAACTCCAAACAGACAAACACAAACACATGAGAGGCTTGTTGTCTTCAGGAAGCGTTTTCTAATCTCTGTAGTCTCCCCTGTTTCTTTCATGACCTCCAAACCACGTCAACAAGTAGAAACTGAAAGGTCGAGTTCTCTTTTCATTGATCTGATTTTTACTTTGTCATTATAGAGCAGAATTAAAACTTCAACATATGATTGTGTGTTTGTGGTCATTGAGCTGCTGACCTTTTTTTTCCAGCTTCCCTCCACTGATTCATGTGTTCCTCACACAGACGTCCTCACCTGAGGCTGCTCTGCACAGCTCAGTTTAAATGAGAATAAAATGTATCTCCTCAGCTGGATGTTAGCAAAGCTTTTAGGCTGAGTGCCTTGCTGGAGGATTCAGAGACAGAGCGCTCTATGAATCATCAGTAAAATGAAGGATTTTTACATTAATCAGCCAGTCCAGCACTACTTCAGTGCTCCTTGTTGTCTCATTAAAATTACTGGATGAGGTTTGGAATTGAATAAAGTAGAAATGGAGGCACATTCTGAAACCTTCCTTTCTTTCTTCCTGTGTTGAAGCAGAAAGTAGTTTCTTATTCAGTGTGTGCTGCAGTCTGTCTGTCACAACCCATTTACCTCTAGAAAATGCCAACTGACACACACCTGTGTGTGTGTGTGTGTGTGTGTGTGTGTGTGTGTGTGTGTGTGTGTGTGTATGTTTGTGTGTGTAAGCCTTCCTGTGATTCTTCCATTGGATGGTCAGTGAACTCTGGGCTGAAGGCTGGTTGATGTGGCTCATAAAGTCAGTTGTACAGTCTCATTAACAACTACATGACACAGAATCTCATCTGAAGCCCTGACCTCGTCATCCTGCTGTGTGTGTGTGTGTGTGTGTGTGTGTGTGTGTGTGTGTGTGTGTGTGTTTCAGAGGACATTTATCTGTGTAGTCATGTCGTACAGTCTTGTCAGCACAGCAGTGACCTCAGCTTTGTTTCTGTTCTTCCTTCCAGTTTGAATTTGAATGAGACCAGAGCTGAACTGAGCCTCCTGCAGGAGCAGTCAGGAGGACCCGAGGTCGTAGTCAGTAGTCGTCAGTAGTAGTAGTCATACTACATTCACGGGCTCCTCGTGGCCTCTGCTGGCCTCCTGACAGTCGGATCAGTCTAAACTCTGGTGGACAGCATCCTGCAGGGTCACAGCAGCTGTCTGTGTTTCACTCTGTCGCTGTGTGTTTGTGTGTAATTCACACTCGATGTCAGTCATCCTCTCTTTGGTTGAACACTGATATCTTAACACTTTGTTTCCCATCATGCTCGGCTCATTTGCTGCTCTCTCTGTGCCAGAGTAGAATGAGAGTGGAATCATCTGTTCATCACATATTCTTGAGTTGAGGAACCAGAGACATGAACTCCCAAAACAGGCAGCAGGAGAGGAAGAACAGAAGGCTGCAGGTTGAAGAGAGATGAGGGGATGTTTGCACAAAGTGGTATTTGTGGTTGTGTAAATGCTACGCTCAGCTGTTTGTCATTCAGTCCTTGTTTCATCATTTCCTCCAGAGACCACCTTAAAGTGCAGCAGAGGAGCTCAGAGACATGGAGCTCAGGGAGGCAGCGCCATGTTTACTATGATATTAATAACACGTATTTCATATATGACACTGCTTGAGCATGTGTGCAGGTTGTCAGTGACCTGAAATCAATTAGTATTTAGTGACCTCAGTGCTTCTCTCCTCATGACAAAACACAGCAGCTCCTCTACATAAAACACAGCTTTCTAAAGGCTGTGCAGCACTTTGGTGGGTCCATCTTTATCACTTCCACACAAAGAGGAAGTGACTTTTCACACAACTGAAGAAGAATTAAGCAGCTTCATTTACATTTGCTAATTTACTTTGAATCTTTTTTGCCAGAAAATGTACTTATTGCTAATTAATGTTCCCTTTAAAAGCTTGTCCTCATAAAGGAGGGGCTAATGTGATAAACTGTAAGTACTGAGAGCCGAGCTGGGCCTGGACTGTGTTTGCTTTCAACATCTGATTACTTCACTTCTGTCAGTTTAATCAACATAAGACCAATTATATGTGTGATGTTTGGAGCCACTGGCTTCTTTAACCTCACAGCAGCATAGATTTAATGCAGAAGTATCACTCAGGCTTCACTCTGACAGTGACGTGTTGACTCTTGACAACATGCTGTGTCTCTCTGCAGTCTCTTGACTCCTCGTCTCTCAGGACATCCTGTCATTCTCTCCTCTTCGCTGACCCTCCATCTCTCTCTCTCTGTTGATGAATGAACACACACACAGTCGTGGTTCTTCACAGATCTCTGCTACATTAAAACAAATGCACAGTTTTATTTGTTACAGCTGAAATCTGCACAGATTTGAAATGAATGCATCATGGATTAGATAATAATCAGAGTCGCACTGAGCCAGAAGCTGGACCAGGTCCGAGCAGACAAATGAAGCACAGTCTGGGAGCTCATTCAGCCAGATCACAATCTGTCTGGATCCTGGATCAGATCATGTGTGAGCTGAACTTGTGTTTTGCCATCACCAACTGGACTATTAAGACTGTGAATGAACTGCTGCTTTTATTAGGACATGCTCTGCCCTCTGACAGGCTTCTCTATTGGTCACCCTCTGTGACAGATGGCTGCATTTACCAACCAATCAGATGCAGTGTGCACTTTGTGCAGGGTGTCCTCCAGCTGAGGTCCTCTGCTGCAGCATGTGCTGGATGTCTTGTCTGTCTTTGGAAGCAGGGCTGGGCAGGTTTCCCCTGAGGCCACCGCTCATCTTAACTGTGAATTGATAACAAAATTAAAGTGGCGTTCACTGACTGACGCTGACTCCATTTCCAAGGAGGTAATGGTTTCTTTTCTCTCAGCCAGTTTATTTAATGTGTTGTGAAAATCATCAGTGTCATATTGGAGCAAAGTCACTGGCAGTCAAAGCAGCTATTTGCTAACATGATGGATCAGTGCAAAGTGCAGTGATGTTGTTGTTTCACAGTCATGGATTCACTGTGAAACATAATGAAGAGAACAACTGTTCAACTGAAGTAGAGCTTAGAGAGTGGACACACACACACACACACACACACACACACACACACACACACACACACGCACTGTTGACAGGTCTTTATATTAGCTGTCAGTCCACATCGTAACACTCACCTGTCCTTCTTCCCTCTCACGCTCCCTCACACACACACACACACACACACACACACACACACACACACACACACACACACACACACACACACACACACACACACACTTGCAGATCCTCATAGGATTCAGTGGTCTGATACGTCCTGAATATGAGTGACAGATCAGAAATGAATCATAATAATCTTTTCTCACCCAGAGGTCTGGTTCAGTCTCAAAGTGCAGTGAACTAATTCTGCATTCTGGACACAAACTGCATTTTGTGCCATGAAATGTTTGTTAAATAAAATCCATTATTTGAAAGAAATGCACAGTCAGCACATCACTGGTCTCAGCTGTCAGATGTCACTTTAGTGCCACAAAGTGATGATTTTTAGTGCTGTTTCACACAAATAAGAAGTCAGGCTATTTTCTGCCTCTTCTGCTCCTGAACAGTGAAGTGGAGCCTGAAAGAGGTTTTACAGACACACTGAAAGATTTCAGCTCCAAAAATCATCTTGTTCTTCTTTTTTTGTGGCTCAGAATACCAACATAATTATTCTTGGCTTCATTTTGTAATGATCAAAACAACTTTGCTGCTGAAAATATTGACATGTTTTGGTTTTTTTTCACAATGGGGACGACTTCCTCTGCATGCAGTCGATGGATAAATCTAATGGGGAATCAGCAGTGACAGTTTAGTCAAAGAGAAAGTGGCCTGTTGTGTCGTAGATTTGACCTCTTTTTGAACGCTGCTGATGGTCCAAATACACTGTCTGTTACCAGAGGACTCAGCAGACATAAACCCCACAGAAGACACTGGAATTGGCCTTTTTTCCTGCTTGAAGACACTAATATAACACGGATGGAAACTGAAGTTCTTTATGGAGGTTTTCTCACATTCAAAATGAATTATGACCTTTTAAAGAACCACTGGAGACACAACACATGCGAGCTCTGCAGTTAGAAGCATTTGGCTGTGCTTGGAAACGCTCCTGAATGTATTTAGCTTCCTTCTGGTCAGGGTTGGCTCCGCTATTGAACAGATAAACTGTCTGCTGCTGCATTAAACTGTAATCTAACTGAGGAACATGACTTTTGTTATACTGAGACTTCCTGTATTCAAAGATAAAAGAAGATACTCTTTGACTTTGTGTCTTTTTATTTTAGTTTTCAGTCATTGATCTGGATTTGTTCCCAAGTGTTTGGCTGATTCCAGCTCTTTCTTCATCCAAAATCAATGATGCATTTTTTAATTCCACATGTGAAGCAGCTTGAATTTCTTCAGCCAGCAGCTTCAATAAGATCACTGAAAATTCACACTTTAATCTGACAATAATTAGCTCATAATTGGCCTGCTGACAGACTGTGTCATAATATCCTGAGAAGAAGCCTCTGGCTGTGAGGACGAAAAGACACACACACACACACGCACGCGCACATGCACACGCACACACACACTCTTCTGGATGACAAGCTCTGCTGGTGTGAAGCTTTTTTTTCTTCTGGGTAAAATGTCAGACTTCTTCTCAGTGTCTCTCTCTGCTGCTCTGTGCTGTGACTGATAGAGTCATTACTCCATCAAATGCTGCAACATCCCTCCTCATTTTAGATTATAGTCCTAAAAATATGTAATATATCTTAAAATTATGCTGATATTATTATATTTCATACAAATATTTCTGCTCTTTCCAGTGGAGTCACTGTTCATCCTGAGTGTTATTTCTGAGTTCTGCTCTTTCCAGAAGTCAGATTAGACTCTCTTGGTGGTTCTCTGTCAGTCTGTTTGGAGGCTCAAGCTGCAGCAGAAGGACAGTACAGGTGGGGGGTGGGACACCACTGTGATGTAGGGATCAGGTAAAGGCTCCCAACCAGAGGTCAGGACCCCCTGATGGTTCCAAGTCTGAAGGTTTGACAGTTGATTAATGTGCACATTAATATCCAGAAGACACAAAACACAATCCAATCCAAAGGAAAGTGTCGCCTCCAGCAGCATCACTCTCAGTTTGACTGACAAGTTCGTTCATTTGAAGATGTTTTCTGAAGTGTAGTTTCAGTGATGTCAGCAGTGTTTTTGCACCTTTTCCTTGTTTTCAGTCTCTTCTGTGTTTTTCTGTCTTTTTAACAGCTGATTCTGTTGTGAACCTTGTGCCTCTTATCCTCACACCAAATGTCTGAGCGTATTATTGGCTCCAGTGTCAAAATGAGAACTGCTAATGTGCTCATTAATCTGGGATTGCTTGGAGGGTCTCAGTTATGAGCACAGAGCAGAAATGTCAGAGCAGCCATGATCACTGTGAGCCAGGTTAGATAAATCACATGAATCATTCCTGCTTCTGTCACACTCTGATCTTCATCTTCACACCTCAGTTGCTCTGCAGCATTCAGACACTTTCTGTTCATCTGAGCTTGAACTTGAAGCTGTCACAGACATCCACACTTGGAGGGTCACAAAAATGTCTTTCCATCACTGATGAATGAACTGGTCAATGATAATCTGTTGATGAAACTCTTGTTTGCTCTTTCAGCATGTTGGTTTTGGCCTCTCAGAATCCTCAATAGAGAGAAGCTCCACTGCATGTTGTTGAGGCAGAGACTGCTGTCTGACAGGAGGAGAGTTGAGGAAGCAGATGGAGAAAGTCAGGTGGAGGAGATGGTGCTGGAGAGTCAGAACAGTGGAGTTTATACTGAACAGCTACTGGATAACAAGCACGTCTGCACACACCTGGAGCAGCTGTCAATCAAACCAGCACCAGCTGTCACAGCCATCACTGTCATTTCTACAGTACACACACACACACACACACACACACACACACACACACACACTGGACCATTTATTAACTTCACAGTTAACAGATCACATTAATGCTCTGACAGACTCGTTCTGCATACTAAGTGCTGTTCACTGTTCTTTCTTCATCTTATTTCAGAGACAAACAGCTGCAGTATATTTACTGGACATATTGTCCTTCTAATGAGTTTCTTGTCTTCTGTAAATGATGAGCAGTGTGAAGTTTGTATGATACAGTGTCGGGCTCAGTGTTGGTCACTGAGGCCTGTCTGTAGCTCTGATCTGCTTCACTGGAGGGAGAATCTCTGAGGGTCAAACTCTGATTGGCTGTTTGCCTCTTTGTCTCAGTGCAGTAATACAGACACGCTGTAAGACGTGTTTCCATCTGTAAGAGTCACTTTGTTTCCTCTTTTCATTCTTTACTTCACTTAGTTTCTGCTTTCTTTCTTTCCACCTGAATCTTTTCTCTGTCTCTTTGTCTCCCTTCTTCCTTGTCCTCATCTTCTTGTCTGTCCTCATGTCCACCTGCTACATCAGAGATGAACTGTCTTTCTACCCATCTGTTTTGAGTTCCAGCTCCACGATGTCTTCACTCCACAGGGGGAGACAGAACACGCTGAGCCCCTTTTGACTCGTCCTCCTCAGGCTTCACCTTTCATCTCCACCTGTCTGAACACACAAAACACACATTCAGTCTCTTCAAAGGCCTTTGCAATGTTAGCTTGAGAGTCCAGCCTCTCCTTTTCTACCTGAGGAGAACAGACTCCAAGTTCTCTCCATCCTGCTGTTTCTGATACGTTCTCTGTCTCCATCCTCAGCTCTCTGCTCTGAGCTTAGACTCATATCTCAGATCAGACTCAGAGGAAGTGCTCACTGTGTGTGAGTGAGTCCACTGTGTGAGTCCACTCAATAATTAATTGACTCCACAATATATGCACTGGACATCCCACCCATGAGGCCTGTTTTATGGACTTCCAGGGACAGTATTATAGAGAGACTCCACAGAGAGGTAACAGTGTGTGAGTCAGAATAACCACCATTAAACTTGTGTTACCCCCACCTGAAATTAGAAAGTAAAACAAATTGGAAAAAAACATACTTAGAAAAGCATATAAAATCTTAATAAAGGCTTTATTCAGTAATTCAGGAAGAATGTGGCATCATCTGTGTCCTGCAGCTCATTTCACAGCTCATTTCACACAGAAGTCTCTGTGCTTCTCGGGAGCTAAAAGCCAAAATGTTTGATGAGGTGCTGCAGCTTCCCTGACTGCTGGGTGAAGAGCAGCAGCCCTCAACCAAAGCAGCATAACTTCACTGTAACCTGGTCCATTTCTACAACTGGGCCCCGTCGTGGAGGCAGAGTGACGAGTTTCTGTCATCAATGACAGCTGGGATAGTAGCCAATGCCATTAAGGCAAAAAGGCAGGCGACATCATTCAACCACCCTCTCCTTCCTAAAAGCCTTTGGGCCTAAAAATACACAGTTGTCATCCTGCTTCCTGCCCACTCATGTGCAAGGCAGACTTGATGATGCCCCCACCCAAAACCCACTTGCAATGTCTCACTGTTCTGCTTTTTACCTTTTGCAGACGAGGCCAAACGTTGTAACTCAGACTGGATCTCTGAGCACAGACACGTTAAAATACACACACTGCAGATGACGTTCAATAATGGAGACATTTACAGTGACACAGAGACACTGAACCTGACAGAATCCTGTTCATTCATTAATTCGGACTTTGTAGATGTTTCATGTCAAATGTCTGTTAAAGTTCCTCCTCTCAAAGGGTCTACAGGGTACAATATTTATTTAAAGTTCTACCTTTATCTCTGCAGGTCATGAGCAGTCTGAGGATCATTGTGATTCCACTCGAGTGGAAAAATGAAATGAACTGAATGTTTGCTGCTTTAAAATCTTCTTGCTCAGCAGGTCCCTTTACAGTCACATGTCGTCCTCTGTGAGGAATAATATTCTGTCTTTTCATAAGAATGTAAAATGTTCCCCTGTGATTTATTTCACCGCTGTTCTTATTGTTGTTCCTGGAAAGCAGCAGCTGTATCTTCAGGACCGTCGTGTCTGAATGAAGTCTGCACTGCGTGCTTTACTTGTCTTTTGTAGCCACAGCCTCTTAAACACTCCATCAGTAATATCAATATTTCAGAGTCCGCCACAAGGGGAGATAATGTCTCATCCATTTGTCAGGACGTGCACACACTGATGTCATTTAAAGGATTACAGTATACTGAGATTTGAACACGTTACTGCTAAATGTCAACCATCCAGCCTCAGAGACACATATCGGTCTCAGCATCGAGCCTCATCACGTCCCTTTCTGGAGCGTCTTTGGACGAGCAGAGACAGATGTGAGAGATGTGATGTGACTCCTGCTGCAGGGGATGAGGCTGATCAGAGCCAATAAAACTCGATGGCAGCTGCTCTGTTGCTGTAAACCTGTAAAGGGAGAAGAATGAGTCTGACTGGAGTCCAGTCCATGACAATGATCCCGTTCACCCTCAACACAGTGTTGTAACATATTTGTGCAGTTTGGTGCTCAACATGTGGATCTTGTAGAGTCACAGTGTTTCTGCTTGAACAGCATGAAACCTGAAGTCCCTTCAACAAACACCAAGTGTGTGTTTGTCCACTCTGTCCAAACTGGCTTCCAGCACAGAGGGATAACTACATGTGGTTTAGTGTCTGCTGGAAGAAGACGTTCAGAAAGAAGATCAGTTCGTGGAGTTAAAGCAGCCTGTGGTTCAGCTGCAGATCATGTGATTACTGTTCTGTCTGCAGACTTCATCACAAATGAGTTTCATCCACATGAGTCAGTTATAACAGCAGTGGAAGCTGGTAAAGAACTCCATTATCCAGCACACACACTGGAAAGTGTTTGAAACACTTACTTGATATGAAACCTGATGAATTTCCTCCATTTCAAAGTCAGGGAGAGCAGAGATTAGAGACCAGAGTCGTGGACAGTAACTTCTTTGTATCTCTTGATGGAAACTTTGCTTCTGTTCAATGAAGGTTTTCCTCCAGCAGGATGGATTTATTGTAGTGGACAAAGAGGAGGGTCAGTTCTCTTCTTCGTCACAGGTCAGCAGGTTTAACAGCTCCCTCCTCGCTGTCACCTATCAGCTGGAAGAGTTTCTATATGTCTGCTGGACAAAGCTTTGATGTGGATGAGGCTGTGTGGTGCAGCAGGGTGTGTCACTGCAGTAAAGACTGAGTCCTTTATATCAAAGCACATCTAGCTGTCCATGGATGTTGTTTCCTGTGTCACACTGACGTGTTTCTTCAGGTGAATTACATGCAGTCACTCTGTTCACTGACATTTATTGTGCTCAATAAACATTTTCCATCTTCTTTCTGAGAGAAATATGATAACACAGGCTCTGAGCTCTGAGTTTTTCTTTTTTTTTTTTTTCAGAATGAAACTCTTCATAGATCAACACAGATTGATTGAGACAGTGTGAGATTTCAGCTCCACAGCTTTGCTTTGTTTTTAAAGTGATTGAGGATTGATTTCTCTGTGGAGCAGAATGGACTGAATATTTGGGCAGTGATAGATGTAATCAGTGAGGTTTATGAGAGGCCTGTTTGTGCAGATATTACATTTTCATATCTTAAATCTTTGGATTTGCAGGGAAAACAATCTGTGAGGCAGCAGACGATGAGCATTCAACAGTAAAGTGTCCTTTAATAAGTATTTGAATCCAGCTCTGTGTCCCTCGTCTGTCCTCTCATCAGGACGCCTCTTTTGTGCTGCTGATTGTCTGTTCAATGAAGCTGACAGCTGAAAACATGATATGTGAGAAGAGAACATTTTGACAGTGGATGGCAGAGCTTTAGAGCACAAATTCATGATCGTCTGTGGACAACTGGCTCAGCTGAGAGACTTTTGTTTTTTACCTGAAGGTCTCTCCAAAGAGTCTTTGAAGGACAGCTGCTGGATTCAGTTATTTCCTCCCTCTCTCACTTTTTATTTCCTTTTCCACAGTGAAAGAGAATCAATAACAGCAATTACATTCAGCTTCTGTTTGTTTGCACGTGTGGTTTTCTGCCTGTTCATGAGCCGAGTGGATATTGTTATTAGAGAACGAGGTGGCTGTTAGGAAGATTTAACGGCTTTCATGGAGACTTCAGTGATGTGATTTGTCAATGTGAATTACAAAGACATAACTGAAACACCACAAGGAGCCGTTTAGCTAAACGGTCGTGTAGCTGTTGTCTTTATGGTCAATGAGGTGAGAGAAAAGGATGGATCATGACAAGAGGAGTCCCTGTTGATCACTTTTACTGAACTGTTGTACAGTGACAGACGACAACACTCACAGGAGAAACAAAACTCAGGTTGTAAACAGTTGGAACATTTCTCATGTCTCAGTCTGAGGACGCTGTCAAACAGAACAGACTTTAATGTTGTTGCTGCAGACAGTTACAATGACAGCAACGATGACACAGAGAATAATGAGATCTCTGTAACATCAGGCAGCAAATGAACTTCATTAAATGTCTTCAACTCTAACACGAAAAAACAAATCTCCTCTCAGCACTAATAAATAACAGGCAGGGAGTAAATATGATCCATCTGAGCTCACTATTGAATCCATTTAATGAACCATCTTTATTTTAGCAAAGTGCTGCAGCTCTGGAAGAGAAACTTTGATTTCAGAGTGAACGTAATGGATCAGTGTAACCTGAGGTGGACTTTTAGAGACCACATGTCTCCTCTCTGACAGCTGAACAGTGAAGCAGATCCAATCAATAGTTACTAAATATCCCACCTACAGCTTATGGAACAATAAAACAGCTTCACATAGATTTAAACATGATAATTAGCAGGAACTTCCTGACGAGTGGATCCATTTTTATTCACCAGTATTTTCCCAGCAGCATCGGTCTCGGCAGAGTCCTCCAGACTGTAGTGTCTGACCATCTCAAGTCTCGCTGGCTGCTGCTCAGTTGGCATTTAGCAGACTGAACACAGAATCTAACCTTTAGCTGGAACAATTCAAAACAAAGATTCACCTCATCTCAGACGCCATTTTCATCGAGTGTCCAGACACAAGAGTGAAAATACAGAACAGCCAGGAAACAGCCTCCAGGAAACTCAGAGCTCCATGGCCCATTCCTCTGTTATTGAATTCATTTGAAGTGTGACGGCAGGAGATGAGGAACACATTGTTTTGCTGTAGAGACGCAGTTTGGCTTTACAATACCAACACAAAGGAAGGTGAAGGATCTTCTCATCTCTTGTGGTCATGTTGAGCTGGTGAACGTCTGTCGTGTCTCAGCTCTGATTACTGTCAGCTTTCTCTTGCTGTCAATCTGAGTCCCTCCTCCTGTAAGTGGGAATCATTTTGAGCTTCCAGCTCTGCTTGTTGCCAGCAGGGCAGATCTGCAGGTCTGAGTGTGAACTGATTGCAGCATGCTGCATCAGGAGGTCCTGCTGAGACGGTTCCACAGTGCTGCATGAATACAGGATGAATGAAGAGATGACAGGGCTGCAGTGAGCCGTCAGGGTGTTTGAGAGTCAGAGTCCATTATTCTTCTCTTTGTCTTACTGTGACTGAGGAGATGCTGAACTGTGGAGCTGCAGAAATAAGAAGCAGATTCAGAGTGAGCTCCTCTCCTCTCTGTCCTCCTGGAGTCTGAGAGCCAATCAGACTCTGTTTATCTTCTCATCTCACCCTGTCATTGGTTCAATCCTCCACTGAGAGAAAACCTGTTCTGTTTTGACTGACACTGACCTGAGATCAGGTTTTCAAGTTTTCAGGTTTCTGATGAATTATCTTGTGTTGTCCTTCGTCACTGTCGCTCCTCTTCTGATGGTTTGTGTATTTAAACACTGACATCAGTGTTTGTCCTTCAGAGTTGTGCAGAGGCTGAACTGAGCTGCGTCTCTCTGTCACAGTGAGGTGGAAAGATGCTCTCATGAGTGTTTGTCTGCTGGCTGCTGATACAAATGACTGTCAAGTGTCTTTGTGTCTTCCATCAGTCCATAATAAGTCCTCTCCCTCTCACAAATCCTCCAAATGAAAGTTTGTCAGAGGCAGAAAGTGAGCTGCTTCATCACTCAGCCTGATGACTTCAGATGACTCCACTCAGACTGTTGACTCTCTTCTTCTTCTTCTTCTTCTGTTGAACAGTTTACATGTCAGCTTTGAGCCTCTCAGCCCTCTCTTCTTCTTCCCTTCTCCTCTGTGCTCATCAGTTAGTGTTAATGAGCTGCCGATGCAGCAGGTTGTGCATTTAGATGTAAATACAAACATGTTCATCTCAAATACTGCCTCATACATCATTTATCAAATGCTGTGTTTGACTCTGATTCATGAAGCAGCTTGTTGAGTCTGTCCAAAATGAAATTCACGCATTCACAAAGACTCCCTGCATCCTCAAACAGCCTCACACTCACACACCTTCACACCCTCACAGTTGACACAGAGGTTTCATGTGTGAAGAGACACATGAGAAGAGATGCGTTTCAGTGCAGAGTGGTGTCAGTGGGTTCTTCTTCATCTCTCTGCTCTGATCTCTGCTTCATACTTCTGTCACTTTGCTGGATCATGGACTCTTTCCTGTTACTCTTTCTTTGTTCTGTCTCTGTCTCTTTCTCTCTCTTCCTCAAACTACTTTTTCTGTTGCAGTCGATATTATTTTCTGTGTGAAGTGTTCATCACTTTTTTCACAGGCCGCTCTGGATGTTCATCCTCATGCAAAAGATGAATGATGAAGCTACGCAGAGAATAATTCAGACTAAATGATGTTTGATAAGGACCACATACGACTACTGCTGCTAATTATTGACTTTGCAGAGCTTTTCTATATTTGTGCAGAGTTCTGCTGCTGAATGTTGAATCCCTTCTATGAAATCTTTCTTTTCATCCCACTGAGCACGAAACATCAGTCCATTCAGCCTCCATCTGCTAATAGACTGAGCCCTTTTCACCTGATGTCAGACCTGACCTCAGGCCAGCGTCTCTTGTGCTGCCATGCCAGGCAGAGCTGGCACACACACTGTCTCAGCCTGGCACAGACCAGATCCTGTCAGCCTCTGTTCCTGCAGGAGACATCAGTGAATCAGGCGACAACAAAAGACACAGAGAGAGACGAGTTTTAAAGATGCTGCTGCTAAATTCTCAGTCTTGATGAGCTTTGTATCACTTCCCACCTCTTACATGATGCATGATGATGCTTCATTTTAGTGACTCTGTGAATCTTTGACACTGTTGAACCTCTGAAAGTTAAAATATAAGCTGCCAAAAACACACCTTCAAATAACAGTCACACCTGTCATCTGAGAAGATGATGAAGGAGGGCAGAGTGCTGATGGAGGAAGTTCAAACTGACACCATATCATCTTATTCTGGGAGGAGAAGCTGTGAAATGTAACCAGGCAGTATGTATCATTGAAACACTATTTTCAACTATTGGTATTTTTGTCAGTGTGAGTCGAGAGAGAACATGATTCGTTCTTATCCAGATGAAGTGTGAGAGTTTACGTGTCGGTGTGTTTGTGTATCACAGTGAGGTCAAGGTAGTGAAGTGAAGATGTTTGTGTTTGGGGGATTTCCTGCATCTGTTTGTGGATACAGACAGAGAGAAACAGGCTCTGTCACTGTGTGACCTTCTCTTCTGCTCTCACACCCAAAGCAGCTCTGAACTGTTTTCACATGTGAGCATGTTTCTGGTGTGAAGTGTCATGAATTCATCAAGTGTCAGTTGAACTCATAAGTCCACACAGGCTGTGAGTGTGGCTCAACAATCTGCATTTGAACACATGAAGTGACTCGTTCTGAAGCTCATCACACAGAGGGACAATGATTCTTCATTGTGGTTGAATGACTGACATGGAGAAGGTTTTGTTGCTGGATGTGTGTTGATGGAGACAGAATGGGTCAGAGCTGTCTTGCTCTCTTCTGGTAAAAATCTTTGCGAATTCTTTCTCTGCAGCTGTTTGTGAAATGGAGGAGTTTGGATCGAGTGGAGATCTAAAGGTGTTTTCAGCAGCATTTTATTTGATTTGCTTTTAGATGCATGTTATTTTTTCAGAAATAAATTGTTGAGTGATGTTTGAGGAGGGTCTGATGTGGAGAATATAGGTTTTACTGCACTGAGCTTTCAAAATGCTGTTGTGGGTGAGCAAGATACAATTGGTTTCCACTTTTTGGTTCATTTGTGTGCATGAGATAATTCACTACACTGAACACAAAGGTAGACTATCAACACACAACTATGCTCCTCACATGAAACCACCATGTGAACAGACACACAACTCACTGTTAGCTGTCCCAGGAGACAGGTCTGGAGCATCAGCAGTGTCTTTACATACAATCAGGGAATCTTAACTCATCCAGTTTATTCTCATCTTGTTCAGAACGAGCAGCAGGAATCATTCCAGCCTCTCCGTGCTCTCTCCTCATGAAACACTGCAGACACAGCATCGACTTCAGCTCAACAAGCTCTGTACTGTCAGCAAACCCTGAAGCACTTCAGAGAAGCCACATGTTGTGTTTGGATCCAGATACACTAATGAAGTGTCTGAGCATTGTGTGGTGAACCCAAACTAATGAAGAGCCAGTCATTAGACTGAGCCCGTTATTTTCTATGTACCACATCCAGCCAGGCGTTACCTTTAGTGCTTCATTTGTCATTTTCTGTGATTGATGTCCTGATTTAATGAATCTGTCCTCATTAAAGGTTCTGATCTTGACATTCACACCTCCACATTTTAATTTGACATCATTGTCTGAATGCATGACTGTTTGTTTGAATAACAACACTTGATAAACACACACATTATATTTCCTGGACCTGTACAGTCCACTGTCAGCTTTTTAAACTCCTTCACACACAAGGCTCCCCTTGGTAAAACTTCACAGTCAATCATGAGCTTCTCATAGCGTCTCCTCAGAAATTAAAGGAGTTTCACAACTTTTACAGTCAAACATAACAGCAAGTTTTTATACTGACATCCAAAGTTTAGCTGGGGGACAGAAACACTGAGAGCTGGACATTAATTATAAATCAAGACACCTCGAGGTCAGGAGCTTTCAACTGAGTGTTCAGTAGAAGACATGAGCTCACTGCATTAATGTGAACTTTCTCTTTAATGAGGGAGTGTAATGAGGAGGACTTGTTTTCCCCACAGTGACACGATTCTGATTGCAGAGCTGTAAAACCCTGAGGAATTGTCTGTAATGACAGATTTCACTGGACTGGTGGGTTTGCTGCTCAACTTGTCTTGTAGTGTCAACTGTCTGTGTGTGATGTTGTAAAAACTTGAATCTTTTGTAGAGATTATTCTCACATCGGCTCTTTGAAGCCAATTAGTACTGATGTGTTCAAGATGTCACCTGCCCACAATGAGATGAGTCATTATCAAACCACGACCAGATCAATATGTAAAAGTCAGCACACATACAGTAAAAGTTCTCCAAAGAAATCAGCTGGACTCTCTTTGAACTGCAGCAGAGACTCGAGGCAGAGGAACTCCATCAATCCTGTATTAGCTCTGCAGCGCTGAGAGGAGATCACTCTGGCATCCAAACGTTCATTCATCATCATTTTGTGCCGTGTCATGTATCACACAATGGTTGGAGTGATACGTCACTTATCATATTTAAGGCGGTCAAATATTCCACATGATCTGTTTCAGTCATGAAGTCTGAGGTTCAAAAACGTGTTTCAGTCTTCATCATGAAATTGAATCGAACATGTTTCCATGCTGACAGGAAGTTTTCTGCTCTTTGTAGTTGTACTCTGTCCATTTAGTGCCATTAGTGTTTATTAAAGCATGAAATACCAATCCTCTCCAGTGGACCATAAAGCCTCCACCCCTCTGACTCTCTTCCTGTCTGAGATTCTTGTAATAACGTGTGAGCAGAGTCAGAAGCTGTTAAGTGTTCTTGGTTATCTGAGTGTCATCAGTGTAAAGTAGCTTCAGCTGGCTGAGTTTCTTGTACAGTACAGGATGAAAACATGCTGCTGGTCATATTTGAGACTCTGCTGCTCTGCTGTTCTGATGTCAGCAGTGACTTTTTGTTCTGGATGTCAAGTCATCGTCTGAAAGGGGAAAACCTTCACATTTCTGCACACAAAGAGAAACTATCCACAGACTGCTGAAGGTGTTTTGTTCGTTCCTGCAGTCAAACACAAACTCTGAATCCCAGTGGGAGCTCTGCTCTGCAGATCAAGAGGAGAGAAACACTGAATCCAGTTTAACTTCTGCTCTGCTCTCACTGTGCTGTGATCAGATACACTGTACATGTCTGAGGTGACGACTGCAGGCTGAAATATGGAACAACACCTGTTGGATAAATAAAAGCTGAGTTTATTTTCCTGAAATGCTCTTTAACATTTACACAGTTTGAGCAAATACTGAGCAATGAAACATCATTCAACTTGTACACACACACACACACACACGCACACACACACACACACACACACACACGCACACGCACACGCACACACACACACACACTGGGTAATTGCTCTCATGGGGTAATTGTGGGTAATCAGGTATCTCCTCTAATCATCAGGTTCAAAGGCTGGCCACCCAGTTGCATCCTGGGTCATCACTGAATCATTGTCAGTTCACTCAGACTAAACGTATTAAATAAATGAACAAGTTGCAGGAAAACAGAGTGAGTTTGGATCAAAGAGAGACAAAGAGGCATTTTCTGCAGGTGAGAAGAGAAGCAGCCACAAATTTACAGATGTGATGATTTACGTTCATGTTTTCCTCTTTAAGGACTTCGAGTCCTTTGGCTGTTTCTACAGAAACCTCAGTAATAAACATCTGAGGACTGAGGAGAGGAATGGTTGTGTTTCCTCAGCTGCTGTGTTCTCACCACAGATGCCCTCAGCTGAGGCTGATCCCCACAGTTTGACTTTGAATAAAGTTGTTCATCTCCTCAGCTGGATGTTTACTATGGCTGTTAAATTTGGTGCCTTGCTCGAGGACACAACAGCAGGAGTCTCAAGACTAAATCATCAGTAAAATGAAGCAATATGAGAGCAGCCAGCTTCAGTTGTTTTTGCCAGTTTTGGTTTTAGGTTGGATTCAGAAACAAATAGAAGCAACTGAGTGTTTGATTCATTGATCCATGAATCAGCTTCATGGAAAGTTCTCATTAGTCTTTGGCAGACAATGCTCCACAGGAGTCCTCAAGCTCAAAGACAAGCAGTGACAGAAATGTTTGTTTTTTTTCTCTGATCAGCATCCTGTATTTCAGTCTGGCTGTAAAGTCAGACCAGCACAGAAAAAGCAGTCGGCCATTTGAAGCTCCTGCAGAGAGCAAAGCACGTTTTTGTGTGGAGCTGGTGGAATAAATCTTTCTGGGAGGACTCCCACTGGTCTACACTGGAAGTCTGGCTGCTAAAGAATGAGTGCGATGAAGAGAGAAATGGCTGCAGTGAAAGAAGAGAGGCTGCTGTGTTGGCAGAGTGGGTGTTGTACAGTGTGTGATGCTGAGAGTGTTGCCTCAAACCAGTGGAACAGCACTGGTGAACACTGTGGTGCTTTTCCATGAGCTAATCTGACTGTGGAGCTTTGAGAGGGTTTCAAAAAGCAGAGAGGCTACCTTTCTATTTAATGTGTGTGTGTGTGTGTGTGTGTGTGTGTGTGTGTGAATGTGAGGATGTAAGGATCTGTGTGTCCTCTGGTCTCTGTTCTTGTCTTCAGGGTCTCGTGGCTACATTAGATCTATTAATTATGTCCGTTAGAAACAGAGAGCGAGGAGAGGATCTGACAGCTCCAATGTCATTTTTATCAGTCAGACACTGTTTGAACTTCTCCTCTTTACCCTCGGCTGCCTTCCTGTTGAATTGCTCTTCTTCAGTGGAGCTTCTTCCTCTTCTCCCTCCAGAAGTAGCTTGAAATGCAGCAGAGCAGCTTGAAGGTGTGAAGCCTGTGAGGCCACACTGCCTCGAGGAGGATTTACTGAAAACCAGAGAATTCATGAGCCGACCTGCTTCACTGCTGCATCAACACTAAAATACAATAAGTGTCAGGAAAATTCTCCTCCGATCAGCAGATTCTAATTAGTTAATGTTCAGAGTCTCCATTATAATCACAAGAGGTGTTCCAAAGTCATGAATTCATTTTGAAATACTGAACCAATGAACAGGAAAAAAGACGACATCATCATACAGTATATCACCTATCAGAGCATTTCATTTGTGCATTGGTGCCTGAACGCAACACATTATTGTAAAATGTGCAGACGTGGTCGAAATAATGGAGACATTTTAAGAAATTAAACACTTAAGCAGTTAAATCAGATAATTTCATGATTTGATGAACTGGCAGTTGTTTTTCTGTTCTCTCGGGTATTTAAGTGGATTGAAAATGGTACAGATGCTGTAAATCAGCTGGACGGTGAGTTTGGGTGTGAAATGGAACAAAAAGAAAACTGAAAAAGTTCATGTGGCTGAAATCACATGAGATCTGGTTGTTGAGACTGTGACTCTGCTGCAGTGAAGTCGTTCTTCATTTGGTTCATTTCTGATTCATCTGGAGTCAGAACCTCTGAAGGAAGTGAACTCTGAAGAGTTTTTGAAGGTGGAGTCCTCTGGTCTTCACATCTGTCTGTGCACCTTGAAGAGGAACTTGAAAGCTCTTCAAGTTGAAGTGTCATCCACTTCAGTCCAGTGGAGAGCAGGACGTGCTGATTTTAAAGTCACTTGCAGAGATTTCATTGGATGCCTGCGAACACTGTCCGTGTTCAGTGAAGTTTCATCTGGATTTTGATTCACACAGCAAAGATGCTCCATGTTCCTCCTTTTTTATACGAATGAGCAAGTTGGAGAGTTTTGAAGCTTCCCTGAGTTTTTCTTCTGGCATATTAAGACAGTTCAGCTGATGTCAAGTGCAGATGTGGACAGTCTGTCTCCAGTTCAGAACCAGTGAATGTGTGATATGTCGCTCTGTATCTGCTCGTCATTGTCACAGTGACATCAGAGGCTTGTTGGACGTTATGTTGTAATACACACTGTGATAGCAGGTCGAGGTTGGCGCCTTGCCGCAGTTTAAACTCTCGTATGTGCTGATGTTTGTGAAAAGATCAAACAGAATCTGTCAAATCCAAAGTGATCCTGCTCTCTGCTCTTCAGCCAAATGCTTCACATTTCTCTGACTGACACAATGGCTGCCTTTCCTGAGGCGATCACACACCATGGAGACACATAGATGGAGCCCTGAGGTTTAAAACTGTCTCCCTTACTGTGTCTTTCTCTAGTTTCTCTCTTTGACACTGTCTTTCTCATTTCGACCTCTGAGGAAATGTTCCCTCTGGCTCAGCTGTTCCTCCTCACAGCCACCGTCACACCTGCTTCTTAATGTAGTCCAATAAGAAAGAGGGTTTAGAATAGACGAGGGGTCCACTGATTGTCCTCTAATGAGATGCTGATGAGAGGTTGATGTTATTGTCCAGAGCCTCTCTCCTCCTCTTGGCTCTGTGTTTGATAGCAGTAACCTCTTTGGGCCAGAACTGTTGAATCTTTATTGTCAGATGGATTTAAACTGTGTTAGTTTCTGTTTCTCGATGTGTTGTTGTTGTTAAATATACAGTTAGTCCTGTTGTCTTGCTGGTAATTCATTGAGAGACACTTGATGTGGTTTGACAGATGGCTGAAAGTGACTTTTTCCTCATGAAATTGAAATTACAGTAAAATAAATCAGCTGGAGTTGAGGATGTCACTTTGTAAAAGTTTGGCCTGTTTTTATCAGTAAAGTCTGCAGAAGTGATGCACAGCTGAATTTCTTCATTCTGTGGTTGTCGGCTTTCTCACCTGTTGGTAAATTGACTGATTTCCAGCCTCTTCACTGGCTGTCTGTCACTGTGACGTCCTAATAAGATCTAAATCCTTCCAGCTCCATTTGAAAATCATCCAGCTGCTGTCAGGAAGGACAGGACAGGAAGTGCTGCCGTGGTCTGATCCGTCTGTCTGTCCAGTATGAACTGCACCTGCATCAGCCTGGTTTCAGGCTCTTCTCTCATTTCAACATCAGTCACTGTTCAGGCAGTGATCTGATTTCTTGTTGCTCCATAAATAGATGCTGGGATGTCTGATTGTGGAGCTCCTCTTCTGCCATTTCCTCCACTTGAGTAGTGATGCCCCACAAACCTGACTGTCCTGCTACAGTCACAGATCTCCTGACATTTGATATCCAATCCGATTGACTGGCTGCCACTTACCACTTGTGTCATATCAGCGTGAGCTTGAACCTCTTAAACAAACATCGTGTTGATTGTAGACACTCACAGAGTGAAACCTCAACAGTCTCTGTGCTTTTGGTAGAGAGCATATTCACACTTGATGCTGTTTCCTTTTGTTGTTTTACTGTATTACATTTATTTAAATCTCTTGTGAATTATAGTTAGAGGTCTGTCTGCACATCAGCTCCAGCACACAACCTGTATTCAACCAATAAAAACTGGGGAGTGAGCAGAGAGAACTCCAAATAAAACAGTGAATTAGCGAAGCTGCAAGATGAGCTCCTGTACCTGCTCCAGTGTTGGAGACTGACTCTTAAAACCATCCATATCCATTCTAATTAAACAGCAGGAAACAAACCTTCCTCAGTTAGAGACTGGATCTGAAATGCTGCTGATTTCATTTGGCAGTAAATCAGGTTGGGAATTAACAAGGTTGTTGTAAAGGCAGTTGAGCTCCAGAGAGATTCATTCAGACAGAGAGGAGGTGATGAACAGAGACAGAAAGTGTGAGGACAGAGAGAAGTTCCACACCTTTAATCATTCACCTGTGTTGTCTGACAGGTTTCTCTCTCTCAGGTTTAAGCTGAGTCATGCTCTGCTGCCAGACACCAGTCAGCATTAATAATTAGTTCATCTATCCAGAGACTCACACTTCTCCCCTCTCTGTATTAAACACAGACCTCCTGCAGCTTCTATACATAATGCAGACCTCTCCAGTGGCAGCAAAGCTTTGTGTCAGAACAGCTGTATGTTATTACTCACTCACAAAGAAAAGAGTTTCAGCAATTTACTCAAGCAGGATCATGTCTTCATTTACATTTGGTGTGGAAGCTAATTTTCCTCCAATGGATTCTTCTGGAAAATCTAATTAGTGCTTTTTATTGTCCTCATGAATTCATTGTCCTGAGTAGAAAGAGCTTTTGTGAGTGAAGTGCTCGGGGCTCAGCTGGTCCTGGACTGACTTTGCTTTGCTTTCTAAATCCCATCACCTCTTTTCTCTGTTGTTTGAAGCTCATGTTACTGTGTCATCGGGAAATTCATGAATTAAAATTCAGCTCGTATTAAATATAAATCATCCTTTCAGGACTTAAATGTCCTGATGGACTATAGATGCTCTGCATGCTTTTCTCTGGCCTGTGCAGCCTCTCACACAACCCACAGCCTCTAAAATCCTCCATTATGAAGATCAGTGTTGCAGAATATCCCATCAGCTGAGATCATGTCTATTTCATGCTGGTCTTGCTGATCTCAGCCATGTGGGACTAAACTGTTTCTCATTCAGCCTCAGTCAGTTTCCCATTTTCACTGGAGATGAAATCTGAGATCAAATCATTCATTTTAACATTGTCTGTTTTTTAAGTTCTGCTGCAGTCACATGACCAAATTTATTGATGCAACAGTTTTTCAATGATAATTTTGACTCACAACAAAGATTGTTGTTCACTTCAGCTCTGAACCTCATAATATCTTCTCTAGTGAACATTTTTTTAGGATTCTGGACACAGAGGGCGTCCTCCATCATTGTTGTGTTGTTTCCAAGGGCAACAGAAATTGGAGGATGATGAAGGTGAAGTCAGGGATGAAGGAAGTTTAGAGCTGACCTTTTTCTTGTTACCTTTCTCCAGCTATGTTTGTCTTTATCTTTCCCAAACTTTCCTCCACAGCTTGAACAGAAGGAGAGGCAAAGAAAGGAGGTGCAGACAACAGCAGCTTGTTTTTGCTTTAGCAGAATGGAGGTATTGTGTGGCTGAAAGTTGAGGGTCAGTTCGGTTCTCTGTCACAGTTCACCAGGTTTCACAGCTCCCTCTCTGCTGTCAGCGAGAAGACTTTCTGTCTGTCTGCTGGAGAAAGCACCATTGTGGATAAAGCTGTGTGTTGCAGCAGGTTGAGTCTGAAAACTTTTGTAACTTTCTGAAACACAAAATTCCTCTTTCCTGTCTGCTTTCTGCAGTGATTGAGCAGCTGTGAGTTGGTGTGAATGTGGCCATAAGTTTGTCCTCAGTAAATTTTGTGCTTTGCAAATTCTGTTTTACCTCAGCCCTCCCAGTACTGACTGTGATGAAGGAAAGTGGGATTCAGGGTTTTCTTGGACACATCTTTAAAAAGGCAAACAGTTGGAGAGCAGCACATCCTGTGTGTGTTTGCGTGATGGAAACTGTGAGGAGGAAGTCAGCAGTGATCCAGTAAGATCACAGCCACACACCCACTCGTCTTATTAACATGGTGACAGCTTTGCCTGCTAATCTGCGTGAGGAGATTAATGAGGATTTGATGCAGAAGAACACGATTATTATCATTATTCAGTCCTCTCAGATGGCTGTTAGGGATAATAAAATAATGATTTTAATGTTTAATTCTGCTCATTCTGTTCACGCTAAGTGTTGGTTCAGGTTAGCTGCTCTGTCCACATTCTTCAAACCTCAAAGGAATGAACTGAATATGTATGTGCTCTCTGACTGATGGAGCTCTGAAACCACTGAAGTTACTGGAAATTCTTGTCAGTGGATAAAAACAGTCACTGTTCACTTGATTTTGCATTCAAAATGCTGTAGAATCAGGCTTCTGATTGGCCAGCATGACTTTAGGGTTAGAGTAAAATCACCGCCTGTTGGTTTGGCATCACAGCCCTTCAGTTGTGTTTTCACATGGATGGAGATTTGTTTTAACACTGCTTGTGTAGGTGGGATTTTTCCTGACAACGAAGGAGGAAAAAGCCTGTTTTCAAAGTACGATGTGTGTGTGGACGACAGGCCTGATTCTGTCCAACAGCACAAACATGAGAGAGGAGGAGAGAGCAGCAGATGCACAAACTCTACAATGTTGAACAAACGCTGATAATCTGGCACGAGAGCTGAATCACTGTCAGCAATAAACGTGTGAGACATGAGGGACAATAAATGTCTCAGCTGAAGTTGTGATATGAAGCTTGTCTTAATGCCTCCAGCTGAAATATGTTCAGACTCTGCTGACAGCTGGTTTCCAGCAATGTGCCTCCACCTGCACAACATTTGTGATCTTTAAGATGGATGGTGGATTTTAGCAGATTATTAGGCTGATTGATGTGACTGTACAGTTTGCCATTCAAAGAAATCATTCAGAAATCTCTCTCTCACTTTCTCTCTCTGTATCTCTCACATTCAGTTGTCATTCAGTTGCATAATTACAACAAGCAGAAAGGTGGAAGTAGAAAACCTCGCCTGGCCTCCCTCATACCTCATCATAAATATTTATGAAGACATTTGAATAATGTGATTTTGTCACAACAAAATATCATTTGGAGGAAGGAAGAGTAGAGAGTGGGAAGTTGAGGAATGTCAACAAGCAGAGGAGGAAGAATCTGCCACAGTTATAGTTTGGTCTTCTGGGGCTGATGAAGGAGACGCAGTTTGGATGTGAAGATTCACATTTTAGTCGCAGTTTTAAACATTAACCCTCCAGAACAAGCTCCAGCTGAGCTGGTGGTCAGTGGAGATTAGAACAGAACAAACAGAGGGTCTGAATGGTAATCCTCCACTGTCTGTTCTGTTTGCTGGAATAGAAAAAAGTCAATAAATAAATAGAAGCGTCACATTTTCTATGAGCTGATGTCCACGGCACGCAGAGTCACCAAATCTATTTCCACAGAGATTATTCAAAGCGGAGAGGACTGTCCTTTTAAAACATGGATTATATCTTCCCCCTGTGAGGACGGGATATTCCTTTGTTTGCGTGTGTTGATATCAGGTAGAGCTGAACATGTGGTGAGGATGACAGGACCTGAAATTCACTTCTCAGCACAGCAGCAACAGACTCTTTGTGACACATTCAGAACAGCAGGAAATGTGCTGGAGATGAATCTGCTGTATGTGTGGATACAGAACAGGTCAGACACGCTCAGTGCAAACAAGAGAGGCCTCTGGACTTCATTACAAATCCAATATGCAGTCACACACAATGAAAAACCTGCAGGTTAATGTTGGAATATTGTTTCCATCTTTATTCTACTTGTCATGTCAGTTTTTCACTGGAGGTTTAGATCATAATGTTTGTGGATCTCTGAGTGACTGAGTGTCCTTGTTTGTCCAGTTCACCATCAGATATACAGGAAGTTTACTCGACTGTACTGAGTCTGATGTCTGGCAGCATGTTCAACATTTACTGCTCTCCTGCTATTTTACACACATGTGCTTCACATCTGGAGCTCAGGAAACTGTCATTGAGATGAAATATTCCAAAGTTTTACTGGTAACAAATGATCATTGGTCCAAATCATTCAGTCTGTTCCTTGATGTGGAATTAAATGTATAATTAACATGTTTGACGGATTTCTTTCTGCATGTTAATGCAAATCTTATATTCATTGTGTGATGATGAAATGAGGTTTTTCATCTTTCTTTCTGCTCATTTATATCCATCAAAGGTCTCAGGCTGCTCCTGTTCTGCAAGCTTGGCACATTTTACAGACAAATGTGTCTAATTTATGTATTAAAGAGAGGATTTTTTTTTTCTTGGAAAAAGAACAGATAATAATTTCAGTGATTTAAATAATTGTAATTACTGAAGCTACTGGATAACACTCTGGTGCAGTCATCCATTCAGCACAGTGAAACTCCCTCAGAGAGAAAACGTGGTTCTGGCCATTACACAGAGCAGTTCTGCTTATTAAACAGAAACATTTTCACTTCTCACTGATTCATTTAAAGCTTTTAACAACATTTAGTTTGAGTTTTGTTCAACAAGGCAGCCTCAGTGGAGCAGTTTCATTTATTTTCAGTAGTGGATTTGTACAACAGCGAAACAAGTCAATAAATGTGTGAGTGTGCCTCACTGAGCTGATATTCTGTGTGCAGACTGTATCAGACATATAAGTGGGTGAAATGTGGATATCCTAGAAGTCAAAATGTCTCGTGTTTGTTCAAATCCAGGCATGCCTGCAGATTCAGATGCAGTAATCATGACAGGAGAGACGGAGAGTTTCAAACATAAGCTATAATCCCAGTGAGAGCTGCTCCTGAAGTGTGTTTGTGGAGAAGCTTTAAATCCTGTTTAAACGCTGTGTTTTCTCTGTCCTCTGTCGCTGTTTCAGCCAATGAAATCAGCCACTAAATTCTGATCAGATACTCTTTATGTGACAGATCAGCCATGAGATAATTGCTGATGAAACCAGGGGATTGTGGGTAATCAGATAAGTCTTTTAATCAAAAGGCTTTAAAGGCTGACCACCTAATTACATGCTGGGTTATGACTCTATTATCGTCTATTAGCTTGTATTAGACTGTGTGCTGAACAACAAGCTGGAGGTAAACAGTGAGGATGAAAACAGGCTTTTGTTTCAGTCGAGCAGCAACACTCAACAGTGTCAGCAGAGCAGAGAGCAGCACTTTATTTTACTGCACAGCAGGTTTGTTGTGGTCCAGTAATACAGTGGTTTGTGTTTGTGATCAGAGGCTGATCGATCGAGTGGAGCTCTGCTGTCAGTGGACAGACTGTACGTTGATCTGTTGGTCAGTCTGATCAGGTTTCAGGTCCAAGTGCCCCTTAAGAGCCCCTCAAATCACCCAGAGTGCCATTCAGGAGTGAAAAAGATCCAATCTGTGAAATATTGTGGCCCTGATGAGAATCTGTGCTCTCCACTGTTTCTCATCTTTTCTGACCAGTGTTGAACAGTTTGACCAGGACTCTGCTGTTAATTCAAAGGCAGAAAGTCCAACAGTTTCAACAGGAAACTCATGTTCTTCTGAGTCTGTGCAGAAAAGGTCGTCGTTTTGTTCATGTTCCACATCTGCAGACTGAACATAAACACTAGATCCTCCTGACTCATCTTTCACATCATTATATTTGACATGTATAACTGGGCCATGTGTAAAAATATTCCAGTGTTTGACTGTATCAGGGTTATATATGCTGTCCATTAGGAGGAGTGTGTCCAACACCACATCTGACAGCTTCAGTGTCATTTTAATCAGTCAGCCACAGTCTGAACCTCCCTCTTTAACCTCTCCTGCCCTCATTTTATCTCTTGTTTCGCTTCTCATTGCTAATGCAGATGATAAATGAATTATTGAAGTGTTACCTCTGCCTGACGCCGTGTTAAAGCATCTTAATATTGTCCACTTTCATCTTTCCATGTCTCCAGTAACTTTTTCTTGACTGACTTGCTCTCAGTCTTGTGTGGGTTTGGTGAGCAGTTCTCCTCTGATCTTCATCACAGTATCTGAACACAACTCATCAGGGACAAATGAACGTGTGATTCATTCTGCGGCTCATTTGCTTCGTACCAGACTGTGAAGCTGCAGCGCTCTAATTGAGAGCAAAGGCAGGATGTGAAACATGTTCACAAGAGATTCATTGAGAATCGAGTTCACTGTCTTCAGACATCGTTCACCACAGTTCAGCAAAATGCAAAGTACAAACACTGAAAGGGTTTGATCCGTGAGACAGAATATACAGAATAATATCTGTGTGAGGAGGCCATGGTTTCCCTCCATCTCCATCACAGCTTCCTCCTAATGTCGTCCAATGAGAATGAGGCGTAAAACTGGATTAAACTGCTCTCAGCATGTACAGTTTGGATCTAAATGTTCGGTCTCTGGAACACAAAATAAGATCTTTGTGTCTCTCGTCTGTAATTTGTCTCGTTTTTCTCTGTTCCATTGACACAGTGTTTAACTTTGTGCAGTCAAGAGTCTTTATGACTAATAACCTTAATCACAAAACGCAGCTTTAGTGCAGAAGACAAACCTCTGCAGTCTCTGGAAAAGCTGTTTGGCTGAATCTGTGTTTATTAAATTCTCACAAAGAGAATCTTTTTTCTTCATCCACTCAAAGCAGGATTATATTTGATGTTCTGCAATTATCAGTCATGAAGTGGCAGAAGCTTCTGTTCATGTTCTTTCTGTGCTCTCTGTTGGAAAGTCTAATTAGAGCTTAATCTTGTCCTCTTGAAATGATTGTCCTCATAAGAATGAGCTAATGTGATTAAAGTTCTGGGAGCTCAGCAGGACCTGGACTGGCTTTGCTTTGTTTTTCCAAATCTCATGATGTCACCTCCCTTTGGTTAACTTTGTTCAGTTTTTTTTAAAGAAAATGTCTAAATGCAGTCGTCATTTTTCATAGAATAAACATACATGAGTTCCTGTGACAGACAGCTGTGATGGCGCTGTGCTCTGCAGCTTCTGTCTTCATATCATAATGATGTGTTTGAGTTGTTTCTGCTGCTGCTCGTCCTGCTGATGATGCATCTCACCTCCCACCAACAACCAGCATCCATCTGTCACAGCTGTGTGCAGCTCATCTCTCTGTGCTGTCACTTCCTTTAAATGATAGTCTGCACTTAATGAACTTCAACAGAACAGAATATGTTAATAACATGTTGACATCCAATATGTCAGCCATGCAGCTGGAATGTTGCCTGTTAAAAAACAAACTTGAGCTCATTCATGTTTGATGTTAGAGCACGGTGTTTCATCCAGTCACATCGTCTTCATGGAGCAGTTGTACCTCTGGAGAAATGCTGTGCTGTCACTGAATAACAAGATGTTTTTGCTCCGTTGATCTCAAGCTGTGTACTTCCACTGTCAGACATGGCTGTGTTCAGCTTCAGCTGCAGTAATCCCTGCATTTACAAAGTCATTCTCATGTTGAGAGCTTTGCTGCGTTCAAGGCCGCTGAGCCGTTGACTTCAGCCTGCATTGACTCTACAGTGTCATGTTATGCAGATGAAGAACAATATTTGTCCCCTCACCATAAAAGACAGCGAACAGTTCTGCCTCACAAACATGTCCAGCTTGTATTTTAAGAACAGCCTTTTATATTCACTGAAGACTCAAATATTTGAATTGAACCTGAAGCCTCGAGCTCAGAAGACAACTGAGAGATGAAGGGTGCAGCAGCTCTACATTTCAATGAGGACTCCTCATTTCAAAAGGTCAAATTCGGACTTGAATTTCAATTGAATCTTCCAGCAGGGAGAACTCTGAAGAAGTAAACAGTTTCCCCAAGGCCACAACAACATGAGCAGACTGAAACTTTCCTCCCTGGAGAAGATTGGAAGAGTCTGGTCAACACATCTGGCTGCTATTGATCAACTTTTCATTAAATCTCCACTCCAGATTTTTCCTCTCTTTGAAAGCAGCTGTTGAATAACCAGCTGGGCTGCTCAGGTAGAATATTTTCATTCTTCAGACTTTTGTACAGCAGAAAAGTAAATACACTCTGGTCAATAGTGTTCATGAAGCTGAATGAATGAACTGTGAGTGTGTCAGGATCACAGAAGGCAAAACTAATGTCGTTTCTCATCCAGCACTAAACGATTTTCCTCCATCTCCACCTTTTTATGAATACTAGTCAAAAGTCCCACTTTTCCACTTCTGGTAATTTACATGACTGAGCCCATTTTTCCAAGAGTTCTTTGCTTTTCTCAAACAAAATGGAGCATTTAAATGACAAAGCACAGCCACAGAGAGGTTCAGCCTTGTCTGCTGGTGTTGTGGACAATAAATTAATCTTATTTTGAAGACAGTAAATGAAACATGAGCAGCACACTCCTCATGATTCAGCCATATTCCCTCTGTTTATCATAGAAATGAAGCTTTCTCCAGTGATCAGACTGGGTTCAACATGAAGTAAATGAGTCTGTATTCTTTACAGGCGTCACACTAATGTGATCTTTTGTCTTTATTCCATTAAATCTTCATCTCACATAGCGCACGTCCCAACATTAATCATGTACATCTTTGAAGGAACTTCACTGCAGGTGTTTACATGATTTTCTGCTCTCATATCTGAAACGACTGTCAGACTGTTTGCAGGTTGATAATCAGCCTGAAACAAATTGAACCTCACTCCCGATCAGGTTGTTCTACCAGAACTGTCACAGTGAATCACAGATCTCTATGGAAGATTAAAGTCAAGCTCTCTGATAGGTTTAGCTGTGCCTTTTGATTTGCATATTATCTCCAGAGTCACACAAACAGAGTTTTCCTTCCCCCCTCTTCAGTCAACACTCTGACATCTCAGTGATTGTTCAGAGAAACATTTAACAGCAGTGTGAAATCTCTTCTTCCATAAATCACTCTGGGTGTGTGCAGGTGGAGGATGTGTCGGCGCTCACTGGGAGCTCCAATCTGCTCCATCACATGAACTCACACTGGGTTGTAGGAAGCTCCACATGTCCTTCCATCCTCCTCTGAGCTCACCTGCTCTACTTCCTGTCCACTCAGTGACTGTAAATCCAGTATATTCAGTCAAAGATGGGATTACAGCTTGTGTTTGTGGATCACAATGTGTCAGTTTGTCGGCTGAGCTGTGTTGTTGTTCTGCTTTAACAGCAGCAGCAGTGAGTGTACTCTCTCAGTACAAGTCTGAGTGAAACGCAAACCATTTCTCTCATGCATCTTCACACACTGACATGAAGAGTGTGCGTGCTTTATGGTGTGATCTGCTCGTTCTCATCAATGATGCTTATCTGCAGAGCTGATTTATTTTCAGGAGTTGAATGAATGTGTCTTCAGTCAGGCAGCGCTCGACAGAAATCTGGATGTGTTGCATGATTTCACTTGTCTCATGCAGACTCCTGCACAGCCTCACAGCTGAACCACATACTGCTGAATCTCTGAAAAGGTGAAATCATGTTTTTTGTGTATTTCCCCCCTAAAACTGATCCGTTACATTTATTAGCACTATTTCAGACATCTGTCTCATGTCAGATTTTACTGCTAAATCTCATCCCTCCAGCGACACAGTAGGTTATTATTCTCAGCACTGAGACATTTTCCATTTATTTCTTGGGTTTCTGCAGACGTGCAGCAGCAGAGCTGAGAAATGTGA
Organism: Chaetodon auriga; assembly: GCF_051107435.1. NCBI lineage: Eukaryota > Metazoa > Chordata > Actinopteri > Chaetodontiformes > Chaetodontidae > Chaetodon > Chaetodon auriga. The sequence goes on from NC_135080.1 coordinate 20,446,461, forward strand.
TTTGACTCCTGCTGCAGGGGGTCAGGCAACCAAGAACCAATGAAAAGCTCTGGCAGCTGTTGTGGAGCTGAAAACATCTGACTGGTGGTCACATCTCACACAGCAGAGGAGAGAGACAGTAACAGAACCAGCAGCAACCTCAGAAACAACAACAAAGAAAGATGGAGAGGGTTATGGAGGTTGTAATGTGCGTCGGTGCAGGTGGAGAGGCTAACAGGTCGTGTAGTTAGCGTAGGCTCCGTTTGGTAAGCTAGCTCAAAGTCGACAAGCGAAAGAGTTGGGATTTACTGAACAACTTTATTTCACAATATAGAATTTCGACCATACGAAGCCTGGTCTCCACGGCGCTACGTTTACTAAACATACATATTTTGTAAAACATAGACGACAGAAAACAACACCGACACATTACTGATCTTCGTCCTCATCATAGAGTTCTTCTTCGGGAGAGTCCGTAGCGTGAGGCATCGGCGACTAACTAACAATGGTTGTACATGTGTAACAAAAGGAGACACCACCACCATGCGGTGCTATTCAGTATTACAATAATGATGTTACAGACTCTGACTGTTACATATTCCCCCCTGGTGATAATAAGGCTGTCCTCAGCCGTACACAGCTGAAAAAAACAACCAACCTGCACCTAATACAGTATTATACATAAACACTCTGAAAGGTAACAGTTATACTCAGGGAAAGACATTATGTGTAGCACACTGATATACATAACAGTGGAAAGAGTGCATAAGGAAGCAAAATAAAACAGTTCCCCTCGCCTACATCATGTCAACAAAAACTGTGAAAAATCCCATTTTTCTTCAAACTGTGTCATGTAGAAACCTGAACCGCAATAACAGATTGGAAGGAAATAATGTGCTCAACCAAATCCCGAAAGCAAACACAACTAGTGGTTAAACCAGGACCACTCTGCAGGATACGCATATAAACACAGAGCATGAAAAATGTCGAACCAGAACAGCATAGAAATTTTTTTTTTTTTTTTTTTTTTTTTTTTTCATTGCAGTGACATGCATGACATAACAAACCAACTGCCTATTTCAGGTCAAGTCTGTCAGTATGGTAAGGGTTTGTCCATCTGCTGCCTGACCAGCCAGATGTAACTCTGGGGCGGTGTCTTGGTCTGAGGCCATACCGTCCAGCACACTCGGGGTTCATGTCAGACACAGTCGAGAGGTTTTCAGAATCACAGTCCATGACCTGTAGTGGGTCAGTGCCAACATGCGCATCCTGGGACATGTCCACTGCAACAATGTCAGCGGGGCTTTCGGCCTGTGTGGCAGACACATCACTATATAAGGCTTCAGAGTCACTTTGCTCTGTAGTCATTGCAACCGCGCGCCTACTGGAAGAAGGCGAGTCCCAAGTGTGGAAGGGTTGTAGATTCACAACATGAAAGACACCTGCATCCATACCAGTGTCCAGTCTGGTCAGTCTGTAGTTGACGTCCCCCAGCTTCTGGCTGACACGGAGTGGGCCTGTGAACAGGGGTGCGAGTTTGGCGGTAAAGTTGGACTGAGCATCAGATCTAGGGTGGGACTTTACCCTTACAAGGTCACCCACAGCATAAGTAGTCTGACGACGTCTCAAGTCATAGTAGCGTTTTTGTCTACTGTGACTGTTGTCAAGTGATGCTCTGGCGTGGTCGTGAGCCTCCTGCAGGGATGCTCTTAGAGTCTCTGGGTACGGCACACCGGGTTCATCCACGCCTCCACAAGAGGGTTGCGTTATGAGGTCGAGCGGGGTTTCCAACTCTCGACCGTACAGCATCATAGAGGGGCTGAGTCCAGTGCTTTCATGTGGGGCTGTACGCAGTGCAAAGCAGATCTGGGAGAGAAACTTATCCCACGAAGTGTGCTTGTCCCCAACGTAAGCACGTATGGCAGTTTTGAGTGTCCGGTTTACGCGTTCTGTCGCGTTTGTTTGAGGGTGATAAGCAGTGGTGAGCCTGTGTACTGATCCAAGGGTGGAAATAACATTTTCGAACAACTCACTCACAAAAGGCGAACCTCTGTCAGAGATGAGGTAGGTAGGGGCTCCGTGTCTGGCGAATACTTCACTGACAAATTTTCCAGCCGCCACATGCGCTGTCGCCTCCTTGACGGCACACACTTCAATCCACTTAGAGAAATAGTCAACAAAGACCAGCAAGTAGGCATTTCCCGATGCAGTGCGAGGAAGGGGCCCAACGAAATCCACTCCTGTGTACTCCCAGGGTTTCTGAGGCAAGATAGGAACCATGAGACCAGCCGGTTTCCTTTGGCTTGGCTTGGTGAGCTGGCAGACTGAACAGGAAGTGACATAGCGCTTGACATCTGCCGGCATTTTGGGCCAAAAAAACCTGTACCGCAGCCTAGCCAGAGTCTTCGAAATACCCAGATGACCTGCAGTGGGGTGGTCATGATAGTAGTTAAGCAAGGTGCCTCGGATCGATGTGGGGGCATAGAATTTGAGCTCCTTCAACGGATGTAATCCACATCTGGTTGTCGGGTCTTTGTAGTAGAGCAGACTGTCATAAACAACACACTGTTGGGGATTGTTACCGTCTGCGTCAACACATGGGTTTTTCTCAAGGTCTCTGAGAAGCTGACCTGTGACCGGGTCATCCAGTTGTAGTTGTCTCGCATGTGCGCGATCTGTTAGCAACACAGGGGGCAGGGTGCGAAGGTCCAAACTGCCAATGACAGCATACTCTGGTAAAAGATCTGTGGGTGTGTCACAGGACATGGGCAGTGGGTTGCGAGATAGGGCATCAGGCACGTTGTTGTGCGCACCAGGCTTGTGCACAATTGTGAAGTCAAAGTCTTGGAGTCGCAGTGACCAACGGGCCAGTCGACCAGTGGGGTTAGGGCGGGACATTAGCCATCTGAGGCTGCTGTGGTCCGTGAAAATGGTCACATGAAGTCCTTCAACATAAGGTCTAAAATGTTCGAGAGCCCAAATCACAGCCAAACACTCCTTCTCAGGGGTAGAATATGGTTTCTCTGCTTTGTGCAAGGAGCGACTCGCATAAGCCACAACAAAATCTCGACCCTCTTTGTCTTTTTGCATCAAGGCTGCACCTAGACCGAGGTCACAAGCATCAGCATGAATGAAAAAGGGGTTCGTGAAATCAGGGAACCTCAAGACGGGTGCAGATGTGACACCCTTTTTCAAAACATCCACTGCTTCCTGACATTTGTCATCCCAGTGGAAGACTGCATCTTTCCTGGTGAGTGCATGGAGGGGTTCAGCATGGCATGCATAGTCTCGGATGAAACGGCGATAATATCCTGTCAGCCCGAGGAACTGCCTGACTTGTTTTAAGGTGGTTGGGGTTTTGAACTCCACCACAGCTTTGATTTTGTCCATGTCCGGTTTTATGCCAGAGGGTGTGATGCGGTAGCCCAGGAAGGTGAGCTCGCTCAGGCAGAACTGACATTTTTTGAGTTTCAGAGACAGACCAGCGGCTTTGAGTCTTTTTAGCACCTCCTCCAGATCAGTGAGATGCTGCTCAAAGGTGGGGGAAGCAACAACGATGTCATCCAGATACACCGCACAAGTCTTGTAGATGAGACCAGCTAGGACAGTGTTCATTAGTCTCTGAAATGTGGCTGGTGCATTACAGAGACCAAAAGGGAGCACACGGAACTGGAAGAGACCACAGTGTGATATAAAGGCTGTTTTTGGTCGGGACTCCTCTGCAACTGCCACCTGCCAGTGTCCTCGAGCCAAGTCTAGTGTTGTGATGAATCGCCCTCTTGCTAGAAAGTCCAGTGATTCGTCAACACGTGGCAAGGGGTACGAGTCTTTTTGTGTGACCTGGTTCACTCCTCTAAAGTCCACACAGAACCTTGGGTCAGTACAGGGTCTGTTTACAATCACAACAGGGGCAGCCCATGGACTAGTGGAAGGCTCAATGATGTTATCTTGCAACATCTGTTGTATTTGTTCTTCGATGAGACGTTTTTTTCCTGGAGAGGTGCGATATGGAGGGAGATTTATAGGTCTTGCGTCTCCTGTATTAATAGTGTGTTCAGCCAGTGAGGTGCGTCCAAGATGACCATCAAACATGTCGTTGAACTTAGAGAGAAGTCTGAACAGGTCTGCTTTTTGTTGTTCCTCTAGATCTGCCTCTGTGACTTTCATTATGAGAGAGGATTGTAGGGAGTCGAGGGACATGATAGTTCCTCCTTCTGCAAATGGCTCCCCTGCGCAGTCCTCATCCTCATCCACCACCTGACAAGGGACGTTGTCCATGAATACAGTTCTGGAGGGAATATGGATGGTTAGTGAGGCTCTGATCATGAAATCCATTCCCAGAATGAAAGGGGTTGACAGGTTGTCAATTATGGCAAAACGTTGGTAGAAGCGCTTGTTCATAAAGCCAATAGATAGCCAAGCGATACCATCAGGAATGCAGGAAGCATTGTTTGCAAGGCTCACAGGTGGACCTTCCCACTGATGTGATTTAGTTGGATAGGAGTTGTTCACTCGGACAAGGTCTGCTCGAACAGCTGAAAGAGTGGCACCTGTGTCCAGAGTGGCCTCCACAGATACAGAGTTAAAGTTCACATTGGTTCTCAGCGGTGTGTTCCAGGGAGCCTGAGAATTAGTGTCCTCAACATGACCGAGAACATGCTGCTCGTGTGGGGGTGTGGCAGGTGGGTGAGGCTCAACTAGCGTCTGGAGGGAGGATTGCCTCGTTGAAACGTCCTCCCCCCCCTGAAGTTTCCCGAGTGTCTGGTGAGTTGTGGGGTGTCTGCCGTTCCAGCTCTGGGCTCACCTGTACCTGGAGTCTCAGTTGTTGGAAGGGTGGGGGCTGGTCCCGCTGGAGATTGAGTTTGGGGAGATGGTATATGGGGTGCAGCGTTGCAGCTTGGGCAAGTGCGAGATGTGAACCCCGGTCGAGAGCATTTGAAACAGTGGGGCTCATTGGTCTGGTTTCCTCTGAAGTGTGCTGGAGGGGACTGGTGGCTGCTTGGCCCAAGGACTGCATGGAGCTCATGAGCTCGGAGCAACAAGTCCATCACTGAGGGGATAGGCGTGCCATACAGTGCAACCCTGTACTTTTCTAGAGAATGTTTGCATATCAGTTCAATTTGTTCTTGTGCCGGCGGTGGGCTCTTTAATTTGTTAAATTCACTCAGCATGTGAGCCACAAATGTTGGGAGGGGTTCATTTGGTGCCTGGACACGGTCAAGAATACCTCTGAGGACACGTTCTTGGTTATCAGAGGGCAGAAACACTGTCCTGAAGAGCTGACAGAATTGAGCCCATGTGATAACATGTGAACTGAGTGCTTTAAACCATTTGCTGGGCTCTTTTGCAAGGAAATGTGGCAGTTCATTCAGTTATTGTACATCAGACAGGTTCAATGAAGATCTGTAGGTGTTCACGGCCTGTAACCAGTCCTCAGGGTGCACTTTATTATCACCAGCAAACACAGGGGGCTCAAGCTTAGCATGATGCAATGCAGCAGCAATCATCCTGGATGTGTTGGTTAGTTCGAGTGAATGTGGTTGAAAGAAAGAGCTTGATTGTCCAGCCTGAGCTCCAGAGTAGGATTTTGTATCCCGGAGCATGGGCTGTGTTGTGGTTGTAGTGGGTGTGTATGGAGTTGAAGTGGCCATGGGGGTTGGGGTTGATTCCTGGACTGTAGGAGGACCAGTGTCTTTTTTAGTGGACTCATCCCAGTGTTTGAGGATGCTGCGTTGGAGGTCAAGGGAGTCCTGTAGACATTCCCGTAGTCTGTCAACCTCTGAATGCAAGTCTTGAACCTGCTGTTCAAGGTTCGAAGTTGTACTTTGAGGAACAGTGCTTCTTGCAAGATTCTCCAAATCCAAGTCTGAGTCAGAGTCAAACTCGTCAGGTCGTATGTCTGGGTGGAATGCCATTATGTAGTAATGCTTCAAATCATACACCTCTTACACTGGTAATAAACTTTGGTAGTTTTGGAAGGCAGAATTAACCTGACTGTTCACAATGCAGTTAATATCAAATAATACTGCCTCTTACAATTTACACTTAGCACTGTATATATATATTTCACACATAGCAAAGCCAGAACATTGTCACCCATAAACGTAATACTACGTGAGAAGAAATGACTAGAATAGTCCTACTACTGTAAGGCACAACAATCATTGAAATTTTTAAATTGGCTAAATAACGCAAAAATCACAGTGAAAATAATACAACCTTTAACAGATACAACACAGCAGACAAATTTTTTTTTTTTTTTAAGAACCACACTGTCCTCTGCTCACCCAGTCCAGTCAATTTGTATTAAGAGTGTAATAGTCCACAATCCACAATAAAGGTGAAAGTTTTGAGTCACTCGGTCTTACAAGCAAACGTTTTTTTTTTTTGTTTTTTTTTGTGTGTGCGTCTTGGTGCAGCTCCGGTACTTCAAATAAGCCAACGAGTGAAGAAAAACGCACGTCTTACACCGCGTCCGCCGCGCTCCGATACACCACTCGTGCACGGTCACGGTTTGCTCCAGCGGAGGTTAGCTCCAGACTCGGCCTGGTAATGACCGATGAAACACTAGAGCATCCACTTACACGGACTCCCAGGGTGAAAGATGCAGAGAGCAGTCCGGTCCGGTCCGTAGTGCGGGTCGGAGGGCTGAAGCGAGGTCCAGAGAAAGATGTTCGGGCGCCACTTGTAATGTGCGTCGGTGCAGGTGGAGAGGCTAACAGGTCGTGTAGTTAGCGTAGGCTCCGTTTGGTAAGCTAGCTCAAAGTCGACAAGCGAAAGAGTTGGGATTTACTGAACAACTTTATTTCACAATATAGAATTTCGACCATACGAAGCCTGGTCTCCACGGCGCTACGTTTACTAAACATACATATTTTGTAAAACATAGACGACAGAAAACAACACCGACACATTACTGATCTTCGTCCTCATCATAGAGTTCTTCTTCGGGAGAGTCCGTAGCGTGAGGCATCGGCGACTAACTAACAATGGTTGTACATGTGTAACAAAAGGAGACACCACCACCATGCGGTGCTACTCAGTATTACAATAATGATGTTACAGACTCTGACTGTTACAAGGTGAAGAGAAGGGGAGAGACAAAGAACTGGTGGACAGAATAAACATTATTGTGATTCTGCTTTTAAAGCAATTATCTTTTAAAAGAGTTGAGCAGTTTTGGTGGAGAAGGAGGAGGGTCAGGTCAGTTCTCTGTCACAGCTCAGCAGGTTTAACAGCTTTCTCCTTGTCACCTTTCAGCTGGAACAGTTTCTGTTTGCTGGATATAAAAAGTGCCAAAGCAGATTAGACTGTGCTGGAGGAGCTTGGTGTGACAAGGCAGGTGCAGCTGTGCATGGAAATGTTTCTTCTGGATGTTGTAATTCTTGGTTGTAAGTAGTTGGTGGGCTGGTGGCAGCTGAAGCCTGAATGCTGCTTCTCTCAGTCTACGTTCAGCACTTGCAGTCAGTTATCAGAGACAATGTAAAAGCAGCTTTTTCAGCTTTTAAATTCCAAGGATTTCTCGTGACTCAAAGCTTTTCTCTGTCAGATTTAGTTACAATTACAGCAGAAAAGAGAGAAATGCTGCCAAGTGTGATCTCAGTGGAAACAGTGAATTTAAATGCTCTGCTCACACTGAAGGTCATTATTTGTTCCTTCTTGTGTGATGATGAAAAGATGGTGATTTACTCTGTTGTTGAGGTAAATAAGCTGAACGCTCAGCAGGCTTTGTTTGTCACTCGGTAATGAAGGATCGTTTTATTTAACAAGTGGAATACATTGAATATTTAGACACAAATTAACATAACAGGTGATTATGAGAGGGCTGCAGTCATTTTGGAGAACGACTGCTCAGAATGATTTTTTAAATCACAACAGATTAAAAACAATTGAGTTAGAAATATTTGGGCTCAATGCAACACAGGTACATAATCCATATCTAATCCTGAGGCTGACAGTCTCATCTGTGATGTGGCATTAACACCTCCCAGGTAATACAAAGAGTTCAGTGTGAAGGATTCACAGTCATTGAAGTTACTTTACAGAAATACATCTTTCAACAAACACCTTTGTATTCCAGCTGTGATCTCTATGGTTACATAACTGTCTTGTGCCAAGGGACAGATGTTATGCAGAATGACCTTTGACCTCTGAGGAAACCTTATTAGAGCCAGAGTGTCTGCAGCAAACAGCTGAACTCCACCAGCAGCCCAGCATCACTTTATTTCCTCTGCTGATTCATCAGTATGAATCTATTGGAGCGCTGACCAACGTTATGAAGAGGAACCTTTTAGAAATGCGTGACTGAACCACTGGGCTCAGTGACTGGACCACTTTTATTACCATCATCACAGAAAGTCCATTTACCAACCATTATTTTAGATGATTACAATCCTGTGTTTAATTTTTCGTTCGAGCTGTTCCACATGCAGGTGGTACCTGAACATTTCCATCATGTCAGATGTTATTCAGACCTCCCACTGAATCATCTTGGCCCTGATTGATGGCTGAATAAATAATAAGTCAGTCTATGAAACAGGATGACAGAAGCACAGAGGAAATGATGGACAGCTCCCAGTGGCTTCACTTCTCCTCCAGCTGCATGTGGAGAAGGAGCTCAGAGGACAGGCTGCTGTGGCTGCAGAGCAGACTGACACAAGTGAAACCAGGAAGTGCAGAGAGACGAGGAAACACACAAATAGATCCCAAAGACACTTCAACAGACACAGTGAGGAGATCTTTGAAGGTCAGCTTGTGGTTTTAGTTTCACTTTCCCTCTTTTCTTATTTTTGTTTCCAGTGCAGATCACTGACATGAGTTCTGGCAATATGAGTGATTTAGTGCTACTAAACTTTGTCCACACATGTAAAAAGAAACCAAATCAGTTGGACTTCAGTTTGAATCTGATCCAAATGTTACTCGATGGTTTTCCTCATGATTATTTTGCAGATGAACTTTATGACCCCAGCCCATTAAAAAAAACAAAAAGAAAAACCATGAGCTGAATCTCAGAAAGGAACGAAGCCTTCAGATCCAGCTCTCCTCAAAGAGCTTTATTTCCCATCATTATTATTATCCAACACAACAACCACATTATTATCATCAGGTTCATCATTTCTCTTCCGCTGTCGATACATTTTTAGTCGATGTTACATTGAAATCTTTTGCTGCATTTTCTGAAGAGAGAACATGAGATTGCAGGTCAATGATAAGTGGCTGAAAGTGATGAACTCAGAGCACAGAGCGACACTGTGTGGGCAGACCCATGTTTTTATGATTAGAATAACTTTCACTCAGTTTTTCTATGCAGCCTTGTGTAATCTTATGAGGACACAGGTCACAGCAGCTAGCTTAGCAGGAGCTATAACGCTCTCTGCCTTTAAATGTGACGTCTTCATTGAGTTTGTTATCTCCCTCCTGGCAGCGTTCTGCGTGAATGTGAAGACACAGAAAGATCTGGGAGGTTTGAAATTCCCAAAAGTGACTCAACAATCAAACAAAGCATTCATTTTCTGATGTGAGTGATTGTCAGCTATTGTAATCCTTCAAACGGTCCCTCCTGTTCCTCCCTTTGTGGGCTAATAGCTGCTATCCAGATGCTCTTTCACAGGAATGTCACCACTGGCCTCCCTCACAGTTCCCTTTTCCTCCCTTTTAAAACCCTCATCATGAATATTTATGAGACATTTAGCTAATTATTTTCCTTTGGCAAAAATGCATTTGGAATACAGAACAGCAGAGAGGAGAAAGTGAAAACAGCTGAAGGAGGATTCATCTTTGAGATGAACATTTGAGTTCCTGACGACTCAACTTTTGGTGCTTCAGAGTGGAGGAAACAATGATCAGTGTCACTGTGACGACAGAGGCTGCAGTGTGTGAAACAAGGAGAGAAAGGAGAAAGGCAGCGCAAATAAGGTAGAAAAGTGACAGAATCACAGGTGAGAGTTTCTCCTCTCAGGAGAAGAAGATGAAGGAAAAAGACAAACTGTGAGGGAGAGAGATGAAATGTGAGCTGTGAGGAAGAGGGAGGGCTGTCTGGTCTTCACACTGCTGTCTCACATGTGGACAAAGTGGACAGTTCAATAAAAAGCCTGATGTGTTCACACATAAAATGGCTTCAGTTCCTGAAGTTTCCCCCAGTAGACCAGTCAAATCATGTCATGTGATTGGCTGAAGTTCAACCAGTTCTTCTCTTTTCTCTTTGTGTCCCTTGAAATCTCACAAGCTGATCCTGCTGCAGAGAGAGAGAGAGAGAGAGAGAGAGAGAGAGAGAGAGAGAGAGAGAGAGAGAGAGAGATGATGTGTGTCAGGACATAAATGGAAAATGTGTCTTGTGTCCTTCAGTGAAAATGATGAATGGGATCAACAGCAGTGTGTTGATGTTGTTCTGCCTCAGTGACACAGTGAGTCAACAGCTGCTTGTCTTGTTAAAAGCCTCTTATCAGGCTGACCGCCCTCCACATATTCACACGTGTGCAAACAAACACACACACACACACACACACACACACACACATTTAAAAGTGTAAACTTCAGAGAGCCCCTCACCCTGTCCCTGAGGGTGAGTCCAGACTCCCTGCAGAGGAAGCTTGTTTTACTCAGAGTTCATGACCTCAGATGAAGCTTTGAATGGAGATTTTGAGCTTCTGCCTCAACAATGGAGGCTTTTTTAAGCTGCTCGACTGGGATGGAGGAAATGTTCTGACAAAGTCCTCACAGTCAGACATTCCCAGTTCATCCACTGTACATGTTTGGCTTTACCAGTTCTGCTGACTGTTCAACACAACTCCAGACATAAAGTCAAAGTCATCAATCATTAGTCTGCAGTTTTCTGGTGCCAAACCCCCTGATGATAAACCTTAATGCTGTGGTAGTTATGGATGTATGAGTAGCACAGAAGTCCAACGGCAGAATGAATTATTTTGATCTTCAAAGAACTCTTCTAAGAGCCCGAGGTTTCCTCTCTAATCTATATTCATCAGTCAAGAGTCATTACTATTTAATATTTACAATGAAAAATGAATTTAAAGTTCACAAGGTTGGACTGCTGGAGAACGTCTCTGTCTGATAGATGATAGAGTCAAAGTAATAATAACAAAATGGGTTTTGCTTCATTGTCACAGTCCACAGAAGTGATCTTCTATGAACCCGACAATCCACCAACTGACTTGGAGACGTATTGTATTTATAAATGTTGTATGTCTGCTGTTATTCGTAGTGTCAGTGTTTTTTAGACCTCTGTAAAGTGATGAATTATAACTTTATTCACAAAGTTTGACTTCTCTCAGCAGTGAGGTGGAGGCACAAGAGCCGACTGTAGAAGTGACTTGAGTTGAGTGTCGGCACTGGATCACCAAATAAAGTGAAACCAGGCAAAATGTTGTTGCTGCAGCTCTGCTCTGCTCCCAGATCAGTCAATAGATTGTGTATTGTCTGGACCATCAGTCATGCTTTGACATCGATGCATTACCAATCAGTCCAGATATATTTCTCTTATGTTTTATGTCTCAGTGCTCACACATTTAACATTCTCTATATCAGTTTCATATTAGAGTGAATGGAGGCAGGGGGGTGTTTCAAAGCTCCCATAAGGGCTGTTTATATCTCCCACTGCTGATGGAGCTCTTACTATATTGGATGAGGCAATATTCCTCCTCTTCTGCAGAGCAGTAGAAGTCGGGTGTGAGAGGGGTGTGCATGTGTGTGATGAGCACAGCTGGGCAGAGTTTTAACACCCGAGCAGCTGCTTATTTGAGAAATTAACAAGCTGTTAGATCTAGTTAGAAGTTTGAGTGTGAAAGTACGTGTTGTCTTTCTCACTAAAGAGTTTTTTTTCTTGTTCCCATCAGACAGAATTAATTTTCAAAGTATTTGAAGTCAGTTAATATCAGCACGATGTATCTTAAATCTACTGAACTTGAGGCTGAACTAAATCTTGGGTTTATTCTGTTGTCCTGTAGAAGTCGAGAACATTGAAACACCATCCTGTCTCTGAATTTACAGGAAGGGACTGCAGAAGAAAAGAGTGGAGGGACGAGAAAGAAGAGAATAAAAACATGAACTTTGGTTAAGGTGTGAGAAATGTTGTGATTTCAGTTAAATGCTAAACAAAAATCTTCCATCTCAAGTCACTGCTGCCTTTTTGTCTTAAAATAGATTCTCTTTCCTGAACATGAACCAAATGCTGCCAGCGCCTAAATAAAACCATAAAAAGTTGAATAATGCTGTCGTCACTACAAGTGGATCGTGCATTGGTGGTTTTGGTGGAAAACAAATGAAAGATGTTGTTGGTGATCATTTTAGTGACACTTTTGGACCTCAGCTCACCTCACTGTGCACTTCTTCACAGCCAAATCTACTGAAGTCTAAGGACAGCAATCCTTGGAGCACTCCTCAACAGAGAGCAACATGTTGGCACAGCCAGCCTTAAATTCAGACATATTCAGAGTATTAGTCCTCTTTTTGAATAATTATCTTATTTACTGACTGTCAAAGACACACCACAGACACGCTCTCACATTCATTCTCAGTTTGAATTGTTTCTGTTTGGACTTTAATTTGGATGAGATTGTTTTGGTGGAACTCAGGGTTTGTTTTATGGTTTTCAATCAGGGCTGAAACACACGCTTGGATAGTTTTGTTTCAATGCAAATTTCCCTTTTTTCCATGTTTGATCCAAAGACGAGCAACAGCAGGAATATTCTGTTTTGGCAAAGCAGAGAGAGACAAGATGGAACATTTTGTCCAAGAAACCAAGAAATTACATTCACAAATGTTTCTCTTGCAGTTTCTGATTTTATGAAAAGATATCTGAGGGACTGTATTTCTCAATGTGGCTGACTGGGTGCAAGAAAACTATGATGCAGTAACTCAGCAAACTGTATGAAAATCCATCTGTAAGAAATATCAGCAGAAAGTCGGCTGAGCTAGAGAGGAGCAGAGCTGAAAACAGTCTGTCAGGAACAAATGAGGAAGTCTTACCCAGTTTCTTGAGCTGGATCTTGTGTCCATGTTGGCTCAGTGAAGACAGAGGAGTGACAGTGAAGACAGTTGTTGTGTTTCACAGGTGGAGTTCAACTTGAAACTGTACTGTAGTTTCAGAGTTGTAGTACTTTGTGATAGATGTTGTTGTTACAGAAGATAAATCTGTAAATGGAGGGATATGTTGTATTTTGTAATAGCTGACAGTTTGTTTCCACCAAAGACAGAGACGTAGTCTTCAGTTCAGGCTGTCAGATGGGAATGAGGTTTTTCTAAAGAGGCAGCTTATAGAGCCAAGATGTTGATGATGATGTCAGCATTCTAGAATGATGGTCATAACTGAGCATTCTCATCATGTGTTGTAGATCCTCCCAATTCAAACAAAGCTTTTTTTCTATCAACCATTTGAGCACAAACACCCACAGACAGTGTTGATCTCTGTATTGTCACAGGGAGTGAACACACTTTGCTCTTGACAGTAATAGGAGACAGTGTTTTATGGTCTGACCCTCCTCAGTCAGTGTCCTGATATATAACATGATGAAATTAGTGAATACAACTGATGTTTGTGTTGAATCAAATCAGTTCAACAATCAGTGATTTGAGCTTTTCTTGCTGTAATTTCTCAAACCTCCAAATGTGTCTGTGATTCGACCGTCATTTATTTGAAGTCCACAAGTTCTTTTGTGCTGCTGTCCAACCCACTTCAGTCCCAGCAGTGTTCAGTCATTTGTTCTTGTCCAGAGGCTGAACTGAGCTGCATCTCTTTGTCAGAGCGAGGTGAAGAGGCTCTCTGATGACTGTTTGTCTCCTGGCTGCTGCTTGAAATGACTGTGGAGTGTTTTTGCAATCCATTCAGTCCATAATAAGCCCTCTCACATTCAGAAAACCTCCAGAGGGAACTTAGTGGAGGACACACGTTTGAGTGGAACGAGCTTCAATCAACAAGTAATCCTACAAGTTAAAATGGTTCAAAAATATCCACATTTCTTAACTTCTCTTCAGTTGATGTGTAAAAGTCTTTTCAGAACTGACCATGTCTCAAGGCTCATGTCTCCACAAGGTCTGCACTGATACATTCAGATAGTGTTGTATGGACACAGGTTTTTCAGAGTCTTGTCATGTACTTTTCAGGGAATCTTAATTCCCACCTAGACTTCACACAGCTGACTGATCACTGACAGCAGCCTGTCAGTGAAGATGTGTGTCACTCATCAGTCAAATTAAATAGAAAAGCAATGAAGTGTGAGAAATCGCACATCATTAGATCCTGAGATTTAAATGGACTTTATCAAGGGTTGAATAAGTTCTCATTTTCTTTGGTGCAGGTCTATTTGTGCTGTATCTGGAAGGATTTTTGTGTTTTTTATGAGTAGGAAGTTTCTATTGGAAACTCCAGCATCTGAACTCTCTGACTCTTCTTATTTCTCTGTGTTCTTGCTGTCATGCTGTTTTGTTTGAACTCATCAGATGTGAAGACAGTGTGTTAATGGAGGAGGTGTTATTAAAGTTTGGATGAAAAGAAGGTCGACGTCTTTGTGGAGACCAGCACTCCTTCAGATATCACCATGGCTCAATGACCCATGGGAAGTTATAATGTAGTGAGGAAATGGAGTGAAAATGGACTTTTCAGTCAGTCGGCCTGCAGCATCACTCAGGAACAATTTCACCAGCCCTCCAATAAACCAATTATTGCAGCCAATGGTGGTCCAGTTTTTCTGCTGTCTGATGATCCACTCTGCTGAAGATTTTGCTGGAGCACATTACAAATCACCCGAGGGTTCACACAGAGTCGAGCCAGAGCAGCAACACTGCTGAGTTAATGCTTTAAAAGCTTCCAGAGACTCAACAGGGAGAAGCAGCAGGCAGAGGGCCGGTGAGGTGGAAGCAAAGTGGAACAGAAGCCAGTGAAGGAGGAACAAGAGCAACAGGTCATTTGAACAGAACGCCTTGTTATGAGAAGGGATTTTATTTGATGTGTGTAGGGATCAGTGGACAGACTGCCAACATGTGACCCTCGTGTCCTGTCTGAACTGACACTCCAGTCCAGCCAGAAACACTCGCCAAGTGAAGCCACTTCTGAAAACATAATAGTAATACATGACGAACTTCAGTATTTATAGACATACAGTCCAGGACATGTGGCATTCATGGACTCTGGCACATAAGCAGAAACATCGACGCCTTAAACAGTGAACTTTAAAAACAAAAAACATGGAGGTCTGAACAGGAGTGATGGTTGGATCAAACCAAACGTATCAATGATTCAGTACCTGGATCTGACTTTTGAAGATCCACGTTGATCATTTATTTTGTGTGAAACACACAGTAAATGTCCCTCAGTGTGCTGTGTGTGTGTGTTTGTGTGAACATGAATCTCCTCTGATGAAAAAGAAGACAGACGTCTCTCACAGTAGAACATTTGACTTGAGATGGAGCGTCGTCTCTTTCTGTCATTCTGACTCTTCAAAGGAAAGATGTTTGCTGTTCATGCTGAACTGCCAGTGGCTGTTTCCAGTTTGGCTCTGTCTCCTCCTCTGCTCAGTCTTTGCCTCTCACAGTCTTCACGACAAGTTTCCAAACTTTTTCTTTCTCCCTCCATGAATGCAGAGCTGCTCGTGGGCTGTGACACTCTCACCTTTCTGTCTTTGTCCTCCTCCCACCTTCTCTCTTTTCCTTCTCTTCAGCTCAAAGTCATTCAGTCTCTGCAGTTTGTCTTCTCATTTTGTCTCAAAGAAGTGGAGTGCAGTGTGTGGATGTTTCTCTCATCTTGTGTTTCACTGTGGAGCTTGACTTTCATTTGACCGACTTCACACACTCTTTTCTCTTTATTCATTCTACATTATAATAGTTAGACATGCAATACTTGTGCAACCCTGCCCATCACACAGTCTCTACAAGGCCTGTGTGAGCTCTGTGAGCAGAGAGGCTGAGGCCAACAGGACGACAGAAGATTTAAAAATATATAAAACAGACTGGAAAACCCACTGAAAGTCTTCATTTCTAATCCTGAACCCTCTGACACAAACTGTGGACCACACATATCAAACATCAGATCTTATCTAATGACTCTTATTTTAAATCATTTCATTTCAAGCCATAATTTAGACCTTTTTTCCTTCTAATTGAACATTAGTAAAGCCAGGGCAGAGTGGCTCTTTCATTAAGCTGTTTCCTGCTAATCATAGTGATTTGAATATCCTCCACCTCGGCGGCTCAGTGGGGAGCTGGGACAGACTCCACACAGAAAGACTGCAGCTGGGCTTTTCACTGCCTTTGGTTTGAACCAAAGCAAAAGCTCGATAATTGTTCAGACTTATAACCAAAGATTCTTTATTGTGAGGTTGATGTTAAAGAGTCAAATTACTGATGCTCGGGTGCAGCTGATCCATTATAATGCTCAAAGTCACTGTGTTGTGATGAATCTGTGATGAATCTTCAAATAAATGTGAAGGTGCTATTTTCCATTACTTGTTTCCAAAAACTCACATTTATTGTGTGTTTTTACAACAGCTGATGTTTGAATGGAGTGAACCTGCTGCTTTAAGACAGTTTTGCATGTTGGGTAGTTTGCAGCTGAATGTTCCAAAGCTAGCAAGTTTCCACCTCATCTAAAAATGAGCCTGCTGTTATCTTTACTACAGAAACGGAGAACACAGAAACTGTCAGTCAAGCAGGAAACAAATCCAGTTTCAGGGAACATGACGGAAAAACTGCTGAGCCAAAATGGCCGACAGAGAAAGTTCTTCTCAGGTTTGAACACTGAGTGTGTGAAGACATGACTGAAGGACTAAATGAAGCACCAGCTTTGACTGACTGCAGTGGAAACATACTGGGACAAGAGACACACAGGTGAGATTTCTGCTTCATGTGAAGGAGTTTCCGACAATGAGACCAACTTTGACAGAACAAACATATAAAGATGAATGTTTGTGAGCTCACATATTTGGATATTTAGCTGAACAAACATGCTGTTATTGGGCTGAAAGTTGTGGAAATGACAGTTTAGTGTCTGGTTGAAAGGAGGGTTTGCTCTGCTTTGAGCCAGTTCAATCAGCAGGTAGAGCCTGCTGTCTGCAGCAGCCATGTTTGTTTGTTTTGTCATGTATTTGTTTGTTTCTGGTTTCTTGAAGTCTTTTTCTTCAGTCATCATCAGTCTGCTGTGGTGTCCACATCCCCACAGAGTTAACACTGTGAAGTTTAGAAGAGAGACCACATGAAAAAGCCTCTGAGTTCTGCCAAACAACATTTTAATGGTGCTGTCATTAGTGTGTTTTCTAACTGTGTGGCTTTAATTGTCTGGGTATGAATCAAATTTCAGTCTGTTTCTGACCAAGTTTCTGATGTAACAACATTCATTTCCCAAGAGCAGCTTTAAATGAATGAGCCTTCACATCATCGGCTGTTTTTCTTCACCTGTTGTTGTTTCAGACGGCTGAACACTGAGACCACAATCACAACAAAATCCCACGATTCTCCTTTAACTGGCTGTTGATCATCTTCTCTCCTTCATTCCCTCATTTATGAAGTGACACGGCAGCTGTTGGTTCACTCACAGCAAAGACACATCATGCTGTGATTTAAAGGCAGCGAGGTTCAAATTCATTATTTCATCTCTATTAACTCACTTTTTTCTCTTTTTAGAGAACATGAGCTCAGACACATGAACACAACACAAAGTCCACACACATGTTTCCACCTCTGAACACTGTGTTTTCTTCAGGCTGCAGATAAAAAGGCCTGTTTATTCATCTGTGTTCACACACATTTGGTGTGTTTCAGTCAACTTGTGACAAACTGAAACTGTAGTCTTTCATTTGTGATCAGGTGCAGCAGCACAGGAGTGCAGTGCATTCATTGCTGTGCTGTCGCCCTCTGAATGACACTGAATCACCTCAGGATGAACTGAAGTTTTCAGCCAAAAAAGCTCAAAAGCCTTAAAGTTGTAGAAACACAGGAGGGGAGAGTGTGACCTGACTTCACATGTTGATGCTGCAGGATGAATTTACCCAGAATGTGACCTCGTCTGTGCTTTAATCAATCACGGTCCACAGTCTGACTATTCATGTCACACAATCGCCAAAAAATGGCCCATTTGCATAAAACATTGCAGTTACATGTGCAGAGTTTTGACATTTGAAGATTTCATTTGCCTTCAAATTGCCTTTTTGAAGAAGATTGTTGTTTCAGTGAGTTAAACTCTGTGCTGTCAGTGTCTCTGTCCATGGAGCTGACTCACAGCTCCAGGATCTGTCTCTTGTTCACAGTGTGACTTCAGTCTCTCTACGGTCACAGAATAGAATTAGTGTGTGTGGACTGAACAGTGTAAAAAGGCTCTGAAGAGGAAATATAATGAGGTGGGTTTGTTCTTACCTGCAGTGACCCGTCTTTGATTGCAGCATTGTAAAACTCAGAGATAATGTCTGTAATTATAGACTCAGTTGGACCCGTACATTTCCCATGATGCTCTGCGTCATGTGATGTCGACTACTTTATATTTTTGCTTTATGTTTTGTAAAATGATTCCCACAGCAGATAAAAGCTCCCATCTGCACTCATTACTAACAGTTGTGTGTGTGAAGCTCTGCTCATCAGTGCAGTTTGTTGCATTGAACCAGGATTCAAACCAGAACTAGAACCAGAATGTGTTTCTGTTTCTGTTTCTTCTCAGCAGTTGGTCAGATTGGACTGAATGAAGGGCCGTCAGCTTTTCAGGGTCCCTCCTGTAGTGGGCAGTTTATCAGCTATAGAGACACAGTCAGGTGGTGTGTGTGTGTGTGTGTGTGTGTGTGTGTGTGTGTGTGTGTGTGTGTGTGTGTGTGTGTACGTGTGTACTTGTCAGGATGTTGATTTGAAATGTCAAGACAAGACAGCAGGGTCCATATAACTACATGGAAGTGTCCCTCTGGCTTTCCCTCAGTGTAAAAGCATCATTTCTACCTCGTCGTGAACATCTGTGTGAATCAGTCTCTGCGTGAGAAGCAGCATCTGCTTCAGTCTGTTGATTCAGCTTCACTCGGCTCTTTCTGCTTCTCATTGAAGTGAACTCTCATTCTTCTTCAGTCTGTCAGTGCTCTTCATCTTCTGAGCATCATTCCAATCACAGGTAGCTGTTCCACCTCTTCTGTCTTCCTCTAACAAGGCTGCTGATCGTTTATCATCGCTGCTGTGTTTGACAGAGACGCTTCATGAGAGAGAACTAAGTGGAGGAAATGAATTCGAAAAGCTCCCTCATGAAACGTGAATCAATTTGTCACCATGAACAACGACTCTCACAGAACATGTTTGTACTGGAGTTACTACAGTAAAACAAATCAGGAAGTCATTTATTCCTCCAACATCTGACTTTGTTCCATGTTTCTTCTGTCAGACTGCAGCTGGCTGAGTGTCAGCATACAAAGACTCCATAGAGGAAAAGTAAAGCAGCATTAGTTTGTCTCAGAGATCAGCATGTATTACCACTGTATGGTCCTTTGAAAGTGAGGAGCTGCAGGAAGATATAATGAGTTCAATGCTTTGGCTCGTACATCCCGAGGTTGAGGACAAACTGAACTTTTCATAGTTCTGATAACAGCAGCTTTAAAATGTAAAGTGCCTGAAAGGTTGTGCTTCAGTTCATTGGAACATTTCTAGCTGTTGAGGATTCGGCCTCAGTGAGAAGGAGAGTGTTAAAGATGCATTTTGTGTGATTATCAAAGACTTTGAGGTCAGATTTCAGAGAGAAATGACCTCTGGCAGATTTCTTTTCTCAGAGGGAATTCTCAAACATGTGTTGGTGTTGGCAGTGGAGAGCAGATCATATTTCATGTGGCCTGAACCAGAATCATAGTGAAGATGTGGGAATTACTCAGGATGGAGAATATCTGCCTGAAGAGGCGCTGAAGCTCTCAGTCTGCTGTTTTCTTGAATGTTCTCTGCCGTCTCTCCTGTGAACTTCCTCACCTCTGACTGGATTTGTCCACTGAGGCAGCAGAATAAAAGGTGTTTGGTTCTTGTGGGGACAGATGGGCTGCAGGTGTCTCTCTGTTAGGGAGCGGCTCCATCACTTTACTGTCCACACTCAGATTATCGAGGCCTTGACTCTCCAAGAGGCTGAAGTTTCCTGTCTGGTGTTTTCCAGATCATCAGGACATTGTGACCAATTCTTCCACACATGAGAGTTTGTGAAGCTCTGACTGGTCTCAGAGTGACAATTACACTGTTGATGATGGAGAAGAGAAAAGATTTTACAGTCTGTCTTCTCTCTGTTCTCTCTTCTAGGTAAGACGACCGTGTGTGTGTGTGTGTGTGTGTGTGTGTGTGTGTGTGTGTGTGTGTCTTCTGCTGGCTGGATGAAAAAGACTCGACCTCCTGCTTTATCGTCGTCCTCAGAACTGACAGTAAGAACAACTCTGATATTTTTGAAAAGTCAAAGGCGATTGTTTTGAATCAGCTGATGTGATCTTCATGAATTTCGTGTCTTGTCAGAAACTCTCTGAATAGAATCTGAATCTCTCCCTCACTGTCTGTTCTTTCATGTATCTTCCCTCATTCCTGCCTCTGAGCAGATGTTCCTTTTGTTCTTGTTGTTCTCTCGTCTTTGGCCAGTTTTCCACCAGCCACCATCACAACTACTTCCTGTTGTTGTCCAATGAGAAAGAAGCTTTAGAATGAGGTGATGCTCCACTGATTGCTCTCTAATTAAACTGTGATGAACAGGTTGATGTAGCTGCGTTCTTCTGCTCCTCTTGCTGTGGCTCTGTGTTCAATAGCAGAAAGCTGGTTGAGGCAGAGCTGCTGTCTCTTTAGTCTGAGATCTTCTTGGTTGGTTTCCTGCTGTCTTGTGTTTTGTTTGTGTCTGCAGTCTCTCGTCCAGCTCTCTGCCTGTTGCTGCTTCACAGTTGTGACACTCAGCAGTGAAACAGACTCAGTCTGTAGCTCGTATGGACACACATGCTGGAGCTGTGAGTGTCTGTGAGGCAGCAGTCTGTTTGGAAATGTCCTGTGGTTCTGAGAGACTGCTGATGCATTGAGACATTAGACTCTGAGATGTTTGAGTTGCTTCAAACTGATACAAACTGGGATCTCTGCTGCTTTTTGTTCTTGCATAGATCTGTGAGTTCTGACTGGAGCTCTGGCCAGGCACTAATGATTAGCCAGCATTAATAACTGCTTCCATGGAGTCTAATTCAGTTGTTCATTTTTGTCC
Source organism: Chaetodon auriga (assembly GCF_051107435.1). Classification (NCBI taxonomy): domain Eukaryota; kingdom Metazoa; phylum Chordata; class Actinopteri; order Chaetodontiformes; family Chaetodontidae; genus Chaetodon; species Chaetodon auriga. The sequence goes on from NC_135080.1 coordinate 20,467,609, forward strand.
TTGTCTTTCTAAACATGATCTGTGTGAACAGAGAGCTTGGAAATGAGCTCAGCTGTTTCTTTATGGACCTGCAGGTTTAGTTTGCTGGATTGTGGCTTTACCTTCTGAAAGCTGAGCATGTTGCACCTTTTTATGAGCTTCTAACACATCAGGGGTGTCAACCGATGTGTCATGCATCTCAAAACAAGTTTTTGTTCCAGCTGCAGACCACAGCAGGTGATTTCACTGATTCCTTCTTCTTTGGCTGCTTGAAGGTGTGATTATCAGCTGTCACAGGGTGAGAAAAACACAATCACTGCAAGAGAAGAACAGGAAGCACGTTTTATTCTGAAAGGTCCATGTTTAATCAGGAAGGGTTTATTCACTGGAGGAATGTGTGGATCTGCACATCAAACCTCTGATTTTTGGAAATGTTCATGAACACTGACACACACTGTGCATTCACACCACTTTAGGCAGCAGCACTTCATACAGAGAGTCATCTCAGACCATCAATATGCTGCCAGACATCTTGGCCCTGAAAAGTGTTTATTTCATATTCATTTTTGTTATTCAGTTCATGAACATGTTAAGCTAGTTGTGCTAACCGTAGCTAAATGCTAACCCTTTGTTGTGGTCCAGCAGCAGTTGCAGCATCATGTTTGCCTTCGAACTGAAACTCTGATCATTTGGTCTTTTTACTGTCTGTCGTCTCTTCTTGCTCTTCTTTTCTCTTTCCTCCACTCTCAGCTTGTGTGGTCAATACATACGTCAGCTCTTGAAACAACACTGATTATTATCTGTGCACTTGAATTCTTTGAGTAATCGTTTCAGCCGTTCTCTATATTTCACGCCAGACTTCAGACTTCAGTCTTCATTTTCTTTCCTCTTTGCCTCAAGCATTTTATCTCACTCACTGCTCCTCCTCCTCCTCAAACTAATTACCAGGACCAAGACTCATTTTTTATTTTACCTTTAACCAAAGTTTGCTTCTCAAAGACAATCTGAATGCAGCATAATGGGAGTGACAAATGAGATGGAACTGCAGCAGGACTGAAAGTAATGAAGCCCTGATACATCTATCTATCACTGGAGAGAGACGGAGAGAGAGAAAATAGAAGAGTTTGTGAAAACACAATCAGTGAGATTTCTCCTCTGCCCTCCTTAAATGGCCTGCTGACAGACTGTGTCTGAACATCATGGAGGAGACTTTTGGTGGTCGAGTCTCAGTGACATAAAGAGTAACGAACATCTTCAGCACAGACACACAAACCGCTCCACATCCTGAAAACTCCTGTGGTGTTTGAGCCAACATAACTTTGTGTGGTTGAAATGGAGTCCAGCGTCTTCACAGCTGTTCTCTCTGCTGCTCTGTGATTGATGGAGCAATTACTCCATGAAGTGGTACAAGATGACATCCTCCCCCTGGTCTTTATGTCGGTCTGCTCAGTGAAACACACCTTTATGATCATCGCTCTGCAGCCTCACACTGTTTGAATCATCAAACGCACCAATCCAACACAATCCCAGAGCTTAATGTCTGTGGAGGCTTATTTTGTCCTTCTTTGATAGAGACACAGGCACTGACAGGTCTGAGATGCTCATTTAACAACAGAATGCTGGACTTTATTTGCTGAAGCTGCAGTTGTTGTACTGCAGTTGTATTTATCGTTTGACCCTAAAATCTAAAAACTTTCCTCATACATTGTTGATTCCACCTTCCATGGCCGATGACATTCCTGTTCATCAGACTTCTACAGTGTTCCTTTCACATAAAATATTCATTTGAAGCTTTGCCACATACCAGTAGTTCTTGTCTCACATGGTGACTGAATGATGGTGTTTTGTCCAGCTGAAGACACTGACAGTTACACACATACTGACATTTATTCCTCACCAGCGCAGCCTGCTGTTCAGGTGGGTGGTAGGAAGGTGCTTGTAGCCATCATGTAAACAGGAGCAGCTGGTCCTCTCACAGGCGTCAGGAAACAGTGTGGCTGTTTGCAGCAGAGCAGAGAGAAGAGCTGGCCTTAACTCCCTGCAGACTGACAGCTCCCTGAGAGTCACACACACTCTGGCTGCAGACAGACTTTAGCAGGGAACAGCTTTTTGTTGGGCTGAGAGGAAGCAGAAAGCTCCCATGTGTAGATAATGAAGTTTGATGACTTTGGTGAAGCCTTTTTTACTGTGTGATGGTTAAATGTGATGAGCAGCAGATGGAAGTTAGTGTTGTCTTTTGAGGGATTTTTACATTTCCAGAGTACAGCACAGAGTCTGACAGGACTTTTGAACAGTAATGTTACCTCACAGCATGTTGAGATGATGATGACTGCAGAGAGTCCTGCACATTTTATGCTGAATCACACTGATGCAGACAGACGCATAAATAAAGACATAAACACTTCAGAAAGCCCTGATGTCTAAAGCCATTAGAAATGCAATCTGAATGTGTTTGAGAACGATGAGCTGAGGTCACTGTTTAACACGTAATGGCTTTAATGTCACGCACTGTTGTCTTCCCAGAGAGAACTTTAAATGAGCCACACTGAATGCTTCATTTGCTTTGAGGTCCTTTTAGCCTTTGGATTCAGTGTTAATTAGAGGCCAAATGAAGTGTGTCAGAGAGATTAGAAGAATCTCCTCCTCCAGGTATCACCACCTCCACTAAACACATGTCAACGTGCCTCCATGAATATTCATCTGAATCAAATTACAATTAATGTGTTTATCTCACTTTACTCTGATAAACCTCATATTCAGCCCAAGTAACTCTTTCAGCAAGGGCCTGACTGGCAAGTTAGAAAAATATATACACATAAAAAACAAACATAAAAAAAACTCTGACTCTGCAGTAAAACCTACAGCCTGAGTCATTTTATATTATCCATCCAGTGGACACCTTCAGATAAACCACAGCCCCTAAAACACATCCTGTTTGAAACTGATCTGATTTCCTGAGTTCATACCACTCAGTGCTGACTGGAAACTGAAATAAATAATTGTGAGTATCATAGAATCTCCCAGCAGCAAAGATCAGGACTCGTCCATATTCCAGGACGCTCTGCTCTCAGTCATGTGGGATTGAGCTAAACCTCATTCAACCTCTGATATTTTCTCTCTTTCTTTGGAGACGACATCTCAACTGAAATCCATCCATTTTCATCATTATCACTGTATTTCAAAACATCTGTCACACTTTCATCTTTTAAAGTCTGACAGTCAGATTCTGATCCTGAACCTTTTCCTCTTAAATGTCAACCCTTCAAGCTGAAGAGAAAGTTATCAATATCAGCATCAGCATCATTCATTTGTCAGGTTTCTGTGGACGTGTGAAGTGTCATCAGATGTGACAAATGCAGTGTGACTCCTGCTGCAGGATGTGAGGCAGATAAGAAGCAAAACAACACTTTAAAAAGCTGCTCTGCGGCTTTAAACCTGTAGAGAGAGAAGAAGGAGAGTTCAGTCAAGTGTCAGAGAGCAGTGGAGGGAGACAGCAGCAGGACCACCACTGCAGGCCAACATGTCCATTTAGAAAGGCCAAAGCATGTGCTGTGTGTGTACTGTAGACTGGAATGTGTGTTTAATCTTTGCTGAGATGAAGAAAAAAACTGTTATATGACTGATGCCAACACAGAGGAGCAGTTTATTTCTACTGGAAGCCATTACTAAATGGATAGAGGCTGAGGAAAAGGGCTGAAATATGAGGGTCAGTTCAGTTCTCTGTCACAGTTCAGCAGGTTGAACAGCTCTGTCTTTGCTGTCACCTATCAGCTGGAATATGTTCCACATACCTGCTGCAGAAACACTGAGCTGGATTAGACTGTTGGAGCAGGTGAGTGTGACAGGGCAGATTATCCATGCAAATGATTTTCCACATCCTGCTTCTCTCAGCGCACGTTGAACAATGACAGTCAGTTTGTCACTCTGACAGTGGAAAGACTCCTTTTGGCAGCAGATGAATGCAGGAGTTTCTGGTGACATCAAGACATTTGTAGCCAATCTGTGTCTTTGCTGCTGTCATAATCTGCTGATAAGAAGACAAAGAGACAGTAATTAAAGCTCTGATCTGAAAAGACACAATTAAAACACAATTAATTGACTATTATCTTCCTGAAGTGAAGGCGCTGTCTGTGCTTCATCACGTCAGCGTTGGTTGTTTCTCACTGCTGAAGCTGGAGCTGGTGGTTAGTTCTGATTAAAAAGGTGCTGATGTTGTTGTTCTGTGCTGTTGAGACAGAAAATTCGAAGCTTGAGCTCCTCCAGCTCAGTTTGTTGAAGTGTTACGAAGGATTCTTTTCTCTCTGAAGGGGAAGGAGAGAAATTCAGGAATAATAACAGGAATACAGTTTGTTCATGAGGCAGCTGCTTGAATGTTTCTGTACAAACTACTTCATCACTATTACTGTTAGATGGAAATGCTCATAATTCACATTTTCTTTTCTTCTTCTTTGTGACGTTTCTAAAGCTCTCTTCAAATTGTATCAGATGGAAACTCGGCTCATGTTTGACACATTCTGTTGCTTTATATCCAACACATTTCATGCTGTGATCTCACTGTCGCTGTCTCTCTTTCCTCTCAGCCAAAGTAATGATCTGTTGAGTGAACATCTTTCCTCAGCACAGCTCTGATTGTTTGAGTCTCCCACATGGAAGAGTCATTTCCTTCCAAAATGACCTTTGACCTTATTAGAAACTCAGGAGCTAAATCATCCTCAACAAACTCCCTTCATTTCCTCTGAGCTCCTCAGGCTGCTGTGCTGTAGGACTCTTCAGTGAGACAGACAGCTCTGCTGTGGCTCTGGTTTATCTGCTCAGTAAAGCTGACAGCTGAAGACAGTGTGAGAACAGAACAGCTGACAAAGAGTTTGACAGGAAGAAGAAATGTCTTGTTACATGCAAAGTGCCAAAGGTCAATTACTTTTGGCTTCAATGTGAACTTGTGAAAAGAACTATTCTGCTCTCATGTCCCAATCGGTGCCTCTCTGTCTCCTCAGAAGGGAGGGATCATATGAACCTGCAGCAGAGTCACACCTAATGAGATGGATGAACTGGATTACAAAATATTTTACAATTTCAAAGAGTGTCCATGACTGCTGTGGACCCCTGCATGGTCAGAAGATTTAATGAAGCTTAGTACCATCCAATCAGAGAAACAGCAAAAATCCACCACATGAAAATGCTGCGATTACTTGCTTGTGTGACACCAGATGTCAGCAGTCAGAAAGGCAAATATGATTTCAAGGTAAAATCAAACTCTGCCTTCTGATCTGCACTGCTGACATTGGCAGCACCTGGATGAAAATAGAGCCCTCGCTCTGTTATCACTGAAGGTTCACTGAAACTGGAACCCTGAACAAAATGACAGAGTTTGGACCAATGAACTCTATAAATGATCTTTATTCTGGGTCAGATTTTGTGAATCTCTGTCTTCACGACAGCACAAAGGTGAGCATGAATGTGGCTGCAGAGGCAGCAGCACAAGCAGCCAGGATTTTAGAAACAACATTTGAAGTCCATGCTCTTCTTTGTCTTGTCTGTACAGCTTGTTTGGATCTGATCGTTCTTCAGGTTGATGAGTCGATCCTCTGCTCTGCTCCCTGTAATCAACTGAAACCTCTTGACTTTACACAGATGATCTCCATTGAACTGATTATGTGACTTTTAAAACCAAATGGCAGCACTGGTAATGATTCAGTCTGACTGCAGGAGCTGAATACTGATGCAAACACTGATTTTATATTTATATCTGAAATTAATTCAGATACTTATTACTTATTGAGATCTGTTTTGACCATTTTTAGTTTTAGTAACAGCATCTGAAGTCTTTCTCTGTCTGTCGCTCTGTTCTGGCTTCTTAAACAAAGCTTGATAAGCAGTGAAACTGAAGTCGTGTTGACTCTTTGGATGATTGTAAGGAGACTTGCTCTGCAGTCAGACATCAGAGTTGAAGCTATGTGGAGGTCTGTGTCTGCCAGATTCTGTGTCCAGTCCAGTGCACGCTGCCTCACAAACTCTCCACTTGTTAACTGAAGTGATTCAGCGGCTCTGACACTAAACAGCTGTGAGCTACAGCCAATGGGACGTGGAGGGGAGGCAGCAGATGAAACTCTGCTGCTTTGCTGCAGAGTCAGATCTGAACAGGCTGAGATCTCAGTGAACCTCATCATTATACAAACACTGAAGCTGTTATGACATCATATATGTTCATGACAGATAGAAATGTTAATTATTTATTTGCATTTAAATGGAGACATTGACTTTTGTCACATAACAACAGAAAACTTCAGTCCTGCAGATGTGGACTCACTGTCATCACGATCCCAAAAATCCCTCCTTTGTCATCTTTCAGTCACGAGTCACAAGAACAATGAATCCTTTTCCAAATTCTGATCAAATTCAGCAGTTTCAGTCACAGAAACTCTGTTCTCTCTCTAACTTTCTCAAAGGAGCTGAATCTATTTTCCTTATCAGTCAGACAGTAAGTTGGAGGAAGAAAAGAGCAGAATGAATGGAAGCCAACACACATAAAGGATGAGGAAGGTGTTGAGATGGATTTGAACAAAAGCTTGGCATCTGGAGACGAAACGGTCCTCCTGAATAAACAGAGCTGTGGAAACTGTGGTTTAAGAATTTTAAAGAGATGATCAGAGAGGGAGAGGTGGAGAGACTGAAGAGGGACACAAAGATAAAGACAGACAAAAGAAGATGTGAAGAAAGGAAAGAAACAAAAGAGAAAAGAGAAAAGGAATCAGGACGGGCCTGTAGAGAAAAAACAACGTTATTTTTAAACTTCATTCGTCTTCTTCTGTGGTGGTCAGCTTCATCTTTTGCCTCTCCAGGGCTCAGCTGGATTATATGTATTTAGAGCTGCTTTCAATGAATGATTCCACTTCAGTTCCACCAGAGAGGACGAGGCGTCCAGACTGCATCAGATATCTGACATTTAAACTCACTTCATTTGAGGGTTTCAGTCTCACACGTGCTGGAAGAATCACTTGTTGCCACGGTAATAAGTGGACATTTCTTCTTCATTCAGACAAACTGCTCAGTGATTTAATGTCACACTCTGACTTCCAGACTTCTGTCAGTGATCATATGATGTGTGCAGGTGGATCCAGCTCAATGCTGATGAACAGAGGCAGCTGAACTCCCCCTCCGCCTACGTCCATGACACAGACAGCCTGACACTTCACATGTATTCTAGGACTGATGACAACAAGCTCTTTGTCTTCCACTGGTCATTATTGTCAACCTCCATTTCTGTCAGCAGGACACATGAACTGGATTATCTTGTGGGCTTCTAATGTCTCTCCATGGTGTGAAATGTTTCAATGAAGTTGAATGAGGAGCTTCACTGTAGTTCAGTCCTTGTGTGGTCTGAAGTTTCCTCTTAATCCAGATTATATCACAGAGATGAAACACTCACTAAAGTCTCATTAGTATTTAATATTCATCGTGAATTATTCACATTCTCAAGGCTGGAGGATCTCAAAGAAGAACTGCTGGAAAAATAATCAGTCTGATTAATCATGACAGGAAGAATAAACCCAATATTAATGGACTTTAGTCTGATTGAGGATGATCAGAGAATACATTTCAGACATGGATTAGCTGGAAAATCCAGTAGAGATGAGAAAACCTTGTCTGGACCCCAAAGCATCTTTTAACAGAAGGTATGAGAGCAGAATAAGATGCTTCAGCCGTCCTCTGCTCCCTTCAGTCTGCAGTCTACACTGTGTTGTGTGATGCATCAGTCCTGCTGTGACGTGTGTGAGACTCTGTCTCTCATCTGAGGGGTTTGTTCAAAGCAAAGCCGATTGAAAACACACACAAATCCAGTTTATATCTGTTTGTTGACATGTGTGAGTCCACCACCAACAGCAGCCTCCTGCACCGTTCAACACTGTGACAAAATGTGTCTCTGCACTGAGACATCAGTGCAATGAAATTAGATTTCATGGTTCTCCAGATCTGGAGGTTACCGACACACAGAGAGAGAGTGTGTGTGTGTCCGCTCAGCTTTGTGTGTCTGTGTGTGTTTCTCCACCTCTCAGTATTTGTAAGTGCTATCTCTGTTGTGGCACAATTCACTGTTGGTGCTGATGCAAAGTGGACAAAATAAACTCTGGAAGAAACACAGTGATGATTTCAGCTGCTCAGAGTTCAACTCAGAGATGAACAGTTTGAATTTCATGTTGAGGTGAGTCGTGGTGATGAGGCACGGTACTGAGAGAGGTTTGATGAGTGTCTGTCTGCAGGCTGCTGGGAGAAATGACTGCACACATACAGAGAGATCATTTATGTATCTACAAATAAATCAACCACATGGGAACAAAACATCATTCCAAAACAAAAGCACTGATCACCATCGAACCTGTCGGGGAAGCTAAAAATAGCAGCGCTGCATTATTCTGTCCACAATAACCACATAATGACTGAACACTCAGAAACACTGAGGACTGCATGTCCAGATGTTCATGTGACGTTCAGGGACTGTGTTGACATTCAGTTGGTGCAGCATGAAATTAATATTTTGGGAGCACAAACTTCCTGTTTGTGAAGTTCCAGCGTCTTTGAATTCATGTTCATACTTTCTGTTTTAATTTCAAAGCATTTTTATTTATTTTCTGACAAGTAATAATAAGCAGCCTCCATCAGCTCTCATCAGTCTGTCAGTTCATGTGTCACTGATGAATCACGTGAAACAGGAAAACAGTCAAATGGTGCAGAGAAACAAACAGTGAGCCTGAAATGAAATGGGATTATCAGTGTTTTCATCAGTCATAACTCACATGTGTGTGTGTGCAGAGTGGAGCAGAGCTGTTTTTCTCCTGCATGTCTCCTCACCTGTCTGATCCTGTTAGATCACAACACGTCTGCTGAGCTGATCAACACTGCAGCCCAGCAGATGGTGAGCTGATGACCGTTCAGAATGGAGGAAATGAACATTAAATCAGCTGATAACAGCAGTCAGATCAGCTTTGACCTCCATTAAGCCTTCAGACTCAGTGTCGTGCCCAGAGGTATTTCCAGTTTGGATATACGTGGTTTCCTTTGAAAGCAGGAGAAGGCTCCTCTTCAAATGAACCCTGTTTTATTTTTGTCAAAATCACCTTTTTTTTTTTTTTTTTTTTTTTTTGCCATTAGCAGCATCTATTAATGGCAGTACATCCTGATCTCAGCCTCCTCGTTTTTTCTCTTCATCTCCCACCTGCTCTTTCATTGCCCACTCCTCTACTCTCATTAACAAATGACATCTTTTCAGTATTAATAAATGTTGTGCTGGTTTTATCTGGAAAAATGGACGAATGAGCTGATGATGCATCTGGTTGGAGCTCAGCAGAGACAGTAAGAGGCTCAAAGGTTCGACTATCAGGCTGAGGAGCACAAGGTTGATGGTCAGATTTCCAATGACCAGATGAGACTGTGTGTCTGGAAAAGTAAAATCATCCAGAAACACGTCACTGGAGCTCACAAGGTGACAGTATTTGTTTTAAACTTAAAGTGATTGAGTGGACTTCTACAGTCAGACAGCTTTTATTTTGAAATTGGTAGCCTGAGGAGATCAGGTGAGCTGAGTTCCTTTCATTCAGTCCTTTTCAGTGTGTTTTATTTTAGTGATCATTTTCATTTCATCATCTGCTTTGGTCAGTTGTTTGAACTTTTATTGCCTTTTTATTTGCTTTAATACATTATATTCCTTTTTGTCTTTCCTGTTTTGCGTATTTTATTTGCTGCTTTAGGCTTTTATCTGTCAAATTTCTTCTGTAACTCTGCACATAAAACACATGAACACATCATTTCACCCCTGACTGACCCTTTTAAAGGGAGTGTTTGATTGACGGCCATCAGTCTCTCTCTTGCTCTGAGGAATGCTGTTGGCTCCTCTCAGTCAGTGTTCACTGCCAGCTCATACTTCACATCACTTTACACTTGCCAACTTATACCTCAAAGCCTTTACAGACAATCACACTGGTGCAGTGTGTATCACAGCTGTGATGGATGCTGACATTTCACTTCAGAGTACCATCTGTACTTCTGTCCAAACCTTTCCCAGATTGTTAGCAGAGGCCAGAAATGCTGCGACAGCTGTGAATGAAAAGTGACTGAACAGAGAGTTTTCAATCACTGACTCATGGCAGCACTTTGGAGTTTGCTTCCAGTGGACTGTGGTCAGTTTGTGTTCCTCCAACTCCAGTCTGTCAGTTTACTGACCTTTATTACTTATTCTTCATTTTCCTTGGACAGCGTTCCATCTGTTGTTGAGGAAGAGAAAACTCCCTCTCAGGACAATAACATCATGTTATTTTAATGGAATCCATTTGGAGAGAAAATGAAAGTGAAGTTCTGTGTTACACCCACCATCTCGTCTCCTCTGTTCCTGCATTTTAGCTCCATTAAGGAGAAACGACTTCAAGGTCCACCGGCCACATTTAAACAAAAGGACTGAGGCCGAGTGCAGGAAGTAGAGGAGCGACAGATGGTTCAGTCAACCCTGTTTGTCATCTGGTCACTTCACTGATTTCTAGAGAGCTTCAGACTCTCTCATTGTTTTGATCTTATTTATTTACAACAGAAGGTCTGAAGAAGAAGCTGTTTGTTCTTCTGCTGTGTGTGATATTCATTTCCCTCCACTTTGTACTTTTGGCAAACAGTTTCTGTAAGTCTTGAAAATATGTGGAGATGTGAATGCTGCAGGAAGCTGAACACACACCTCTACACACACCTGACGGGTCGGTTATCACTCAGTATTTTGTTGTTTCTGTGGAAGATGTCAGATTCTTGGAGCTTTCTTTCTTTCTTTCTTTCTTTCTTTCTTTCTTTCTTTCTTTCTTTTTAGAAAACATGGAATTTAATATTTGATGCTTCATGCACATGAGGATCTGTGACAGAGCTGTGAGACCAGTCATGTGAGTGGCTGAGAGAATATGTATTAATCAGCACACCCTCTGATTTATATTCACCTGCATTCAGCCCTTTTCTACTTTGCTCTGCTGCACTGACATGAGCCAAAGAGCAGATGTGCTTGGAGGCGTCCACACAGTCTGTATGCACAGGACGCACCGCTTCACTCTTTGTATCAGAGTGAGACTCCCTGCTGTTCATGGACAGACCACATGTCCATTGTGTTTTCATTTAGCAGAAGAAAAGACATGAATGAGGATTCAAAGCTTCTGACAAGTTTTCCTGAAGCCTAAAACAGTTCTTCTCCTTCTGTCAGTCACAGTTCCTCTTCAGAATAACCAGTCTTATAGAAAAGCTCAGCAGGAGCTGTCCGACCACTTCCTGTTGGAAACACCTCCAGAACAGAGTGAACGCAGCTTTAATAGCTCGTAGCTTCATGAGAGTCTGAAGCAGAATGGACGAGTCTTGTCTTCTTGGGAAGTTGAGCTGAGAGTCTGCAGAGAGACAAACTGATGGAGATTCATGGAGGTCAGAGGTGGAGATCATAGATGTGTCTCACCTTTGCTGACTCGTGTTGTTTTGTTTAGCTCTTGTTTGTTACGTTGTTTTCTCGTTATTTTGATTTTTCTTAATTTCTTCTGTCTTCAGTTGGGCTAAGGTTTGATCCAGGGATAAGCAAAGTGTTCATTTCAATCCCTGCATGCTCGTGGGTCTCAGTGCATCATGGACAGTGAGCTGTTACCTGCCTCAAACTCTGCTGCTCTCACTGTAAAAACACTGTATGATCAGAACTTGATGGTCCTCCTCTCACAAGCAAACACAGCATGAAGACAAAAATCTCTCAACGCCTCCAAGTCGGCCCTGAGGTTCTGAAGTTCTCCTGAAAGAACCACAGAGTTTGAAATGTGCTCAGCTCACAAACACACAGACATCAAGACAATCTGACTGAACATCCTGAGCTGGAGGTTTTCTCACTGACTGCAGAAGCTCAGTCAGAGAAGAGAAACTCTGCAGGCTGGAAATGAATTATGAGTGAAGACACCCAGAGGTCAGAAGCTTTGAACCTTGTGTTCGGTCTAAGAGACGAGAGGACGAGACTGAGGAAGGTCAAGATGAATTTTCTGCCTAATGAGGGACTTTAACGAGCTGTTTCTTCATCTGCAGTGATCAGTTTGTTCTACTTCAATCTACACGTGTTAACAGTAACAGATTGAAGTGGATGGTAGATCTGAGGGCACATTCACATGAATCTCATGTCAACTGTCTGATTTTGGTAAAACACAATGTGGAAAAAAAAAAAAAAAAAAAAAAAAACATGTTGGCAATTTGTTGTCTTCCAATACATTAAAGCTGCCATCTGCCCACAACAGAGTTCCTCTTAACAGTCATCTGTGGAACATTTGTCTGCATATTTATGCAATTTGTTTCATGGAGCCTCGATTCAAAGCAGATTTAATGAGCTTTCTGTGTACTGCTCCATCTGTATCTCAATACATCAGGTGTGTTTATGCTGTGTACAGTGTGTGAGTCACCAACGACTGAGGCACATGTTCAGTGTGTGATGGTGTTACAGTGTGTTACACTGGATGACATGTACTCACTTACTGTACAGCATCATGAATAATGTGGATGTCAGTGCAGTTCTCATTTCCATCACATCGTCTCACTTCTCTGACTGGCGGCAAACTTTCTTTTTCATCATATTTATTTGAACCTTTGTGTTGTTTCTGCCTTTGTGTTGCTGCTGCCACATTATAATGAACACACTACCCTCTCCTCTGAGTCCAAAATACAAGTGAGCCGTGTGAAACGAGAGGGGAATGTCAATGAACTTTCCCACACAGTCTACCTGCACCTGAAGGTCTCATGTGTTGAAGCCCCACAGAGGGAAACTGAAAGCAAAACAAATGATCACAGAATGAAATGGAAAATATGCCAGCAGCACAAGTCTGCCTGTGTTTAATTTAACTCCAGTTCTCCAAGTAAACCTTCATTTCTAGCTCACAGACACACTGCACTGCTGCCTCCTCACATAAACTGCTTCTCTGCTAATGAGCTGCTGCTCCAGTTGGCAGCCAAACTGCAGGAGACTTAAGTGAGAGCTGATTGGTCAACGTCGAGTCGAGTGTCGCTGCCACAAAATCAGAATGACATGAACAAGAGGAAGCTGTTTATAGCTGGTTCCACTGAGGAAATTACACCACTAATATGAGTAGTTTTTACTGCCCTCAGTGCACATCACAGGATACTAACAAGAGCAGAAATATCAGGAATTTCCAGACATGATCTGCTCTACACACACACACATGCACACACACACACACACACACACACACACACACACACACGCGCACACACGCGCACACACGCACACACACACGCACACACACACACGCACACACACACACACACACACACACACACACACACACACACACACACACCTACCTGCCTGTATCCCTCTTGAATCCACAGCGTTTTCTGTTCTCTCCCTCAAAGATGTCTCATCATTCGGCCTGAGACAGACTGGATCCTCACTTTGATACTTTCTGCTTTAATATTGACAGGTTTGGTAAAAACAGCTCATCCTCACACTCCCCATGTCCAAACCTTCTCTTACACATGGATTATTGATCACCTGATCACCTGTCTAACACGTCAGTACCCAAGATGAACTCTTGTCTCCTGACACAAAATGACAGTTTCCAATGGACAACTGGATCATTTCTAAATGATAAATGTCTCAATAAACAATCAGTAAATAGATAAATATCTTTTCTTTCCTGTATTGATCAGGATTGTTCAGTCTGGGATTTCCTCTTCCACTCAGCTACATTTGCAGCCAAACCATGATGGAAAGTTGGCAGATCTGATCAGTGGACCAGTCTTGGTCTGATGCCACCACCATCAGCAGCATTTTGTCCTCCATCTTCTCGCTGGCAGCTGATGGTGGCTGGTGGTGCAGCGCTCAGCAGTACATTTACAAAAGGATGCCACAAGCTTTTCCTGCTGTATGTCACCTCCACCTGGCTCACTGTGTGCTTCAGTAGCTTCATATATCTGCTGTCTTTGTCTTCATACTGTGCATGTGTCTCAGAGGTCACATGTTCACAGATCTTGTCTCATCATGGCTCCACTCACAGAGCTCATCTGGCCCTTCTCAAGGAGCTGAGAGTTCAGACAGTCGTGTCTCTTTGTCTACTACATGAGCGTACTTCCTGGAATATCATGAGAGATATTGGTCAGGGTGTCGACACTTTGACTCTGGCTGCTTGCCGACATCAGCCAAGTGTGACTCGAGAGAAAAACAGGAAGAGAAAAAAGAGCTCTGCAGCTGATACCATGAAGCTCCTTCATGTTGCTCTGCTGCTCCTCAAGCTGACTGACGCTTGTTGTCTGATATTTCACTGCTCATCAGGGCAGCATTGATGCCCTTTTCTGGAGGATTCATCCAATTAATTAGGACAAATTAAACTTTGTCATCTTAATGAGAGATTTGTTTGCTTGTTGAGTTCACAGTGAGAGACACAGAGACAGAGAGACAGTCAGGGGAAGACTGAGTGTCAGAGAGCTGTGTTTTCTTTGCATCCTTAATCTCCTCACGTCTCCATTAATGAGTTCACAGTCCCAGAACACTAATGAGTTGTTTTGACTGCTGTGTTGGAGTGAAATAGGACACACACTGTAGTCTTCATCTGTTAAACATGAGAGCCTCACCTACACTTCCACTTTAATGAGTAGAATCATGTTTCTGCTCCAGAAGCATCCAGATATGTCTCAGCTAATAACACACCAGCAGTTGTTTTCAGTGTGTGTTCTGTCAGCAGTGTGTGTGTTTAAACACTGTGTTTCATTTGTAGTGTTCGTCATAATGTCTGTAAAGACAATGGACTCCACCACTGGAAATCCAAATCATGTTGAGTTAATGCTGATCAGTGTCACACCATGAAACAAATATCAGACTAAGAGATTCACCATCATGATGTGTCATCACCCACCCACTCACACACACTCAATTATTTCATTATACAGGTTATTAATTGTGCCTGATGACAGCAGGAGATTGGGAGTAATCAGTCAATAATCAGTCATTTAATCAACAGGCTTGAAAGGCCGGTCATCCAATTACCTGCTGCGGTGTCACAAATGAACTTATGGGATGTGTGTTGAATACCAAATGGGTGGTGCAGAGAGCAAGGAGGCATCCAGCTGTGAGACAGAGGAATTTGTTTCAAGATTGCATCATTAATGCATCAGTGGATCAGCTCATAGCAGCTCACACACTGAACTGTAGCTCCTGAGTGTTTTCCTTTGGAGGTTTTCAATGCACACTGACTGGGAGGAGACATGGAGGTCGTGGAGTCCCCAGGAGGAGCTGGAAGAGGTCCAGGATTTTGAGAAAGTTTCAGATGTGAATTAAAATTGTGAACTGAACTTTTGATGAACTCTTTCTTTCTTTCTGTGTGAGTTTAAACTGTTGATGTAGAAAAACTGTTGAGGAAGAAGAGATGGTGATTTTAACCTTTGTTCTGCAGATTGTAGTTCTTATATTCATACTGGAAAATGTCCTGAGTGCTGCTGCGCTGCATGTAGTCGCTCGTCCTTTAGTCTGGTCGACCTTTGAATCAAAGAGTGGAACTCTGTGTGAAAGTGAATGCAGAGCCGACAACATGTACCTGCAGCAGGTGTTCAATACTTCATTTAAAGAAACCATTATTTATTAATAGCTTATTCCATAGATGAGCTTTAACTGATGTCACCACACAAGTGAAGTGATGCATCACACTGAGTAGTTACTCAGTAATCCCTCATTACTTCCTGAATATATCACCATTAATGACCATTCTTTTGCCCCTCAAGTCAAACAAATGCAGAATGAAGAGATACGAGGATGCAGAGAACTGCAGAAAGACTCCGAGTCAGAGAAGATAAAGTGAAAGTGATAAAGAGGAAAAACTTCTGCTTCCATTGATTCCGTCTCCTGTTGACTTTTGTAATTGAATGTCAGCATTCATGAAACTCTTCATCACCTGCACACCCTGACAGGTGTGCAGGTGATGGAGCGGTAACAAAAGAAACACAGTGATCGATCAGCAGCTCAGCTGGACGTAATCAGGAAATCTCTTTCAGTGCAAACTCAGCATCAGGTCTGCTGGAACCAGAGGAGACCAGCTCGTCTAAAGTCTCTCTATTCCAGTTTGAAACCTGACACACACTGAAGGTGTCAGTCCAACATGTGACACCCACATACAAATATATCAAAGTGAAGATGACAAAGCTGAACACAGGCAGGATTTATTGCAGGGCTGCTTGTCCTGAGCTGCATCAGTTTGTATCAGTGCACCTCCTTCACTTTCCTGTCAAACACACTGATAACACACACGGAGAAAGCCTTGGGAGTAATTGGGTGGAAAATAATCTAATTTTCATGCACACACACACACACACACACACACACACACACACACCTCCTCCATGGGCTGTCAGACTGTGGCAAAACTGAAAATCTCTCAGGGGAGAAACAGATGCTGGGAGACACACACACGCACACACACACGCACACACACACACACACACAATCACAATATCAAATGAAACAAGCAAACATGTAACAGCTGACCTGGGGCCTGCAGTGTGAGTTCATGTGATCTCTGATGTCTGTGCTGAAGCTTTGTATCCAGTCAGTCTGCTGTCAGACTGAGTCAGACTCTCTGTGTTTGACTTTGCTTTGTTGCTTTGTTTTTGTCTGTGGGTCAGGTTCAGCTTCAAGGTTCCTACAAATATTTGTGTCAGTGCACAATGGACAGAAATAATCTCCGGTTATCTGCAGTTGCTTGAGTTTTGGATTTGAGTGTGAAGCTGATGCTCTTCCCTGGATCATGCAGCCTCGTCTATATGCACAGTAAAACACAACGTTTGGAAACTTTCTATTCCACAACTGTTCCACTATTATCTGCTGAGCAAGTGTGCAGGAACACTTTCTAAAAATACCACTGGCTCCGTGTGAGCATGACTTTTTATGAATTCCTCGAACAAGAGAGGAAAATGTGATCTCTGTTCAACAAGTCTACACCCCCTCTGTGGATATGAGCTGATCTCCACATGGCACAAGCTGGCATTTTGTTCACTGCTGTATTTGTGCTGCGTTTGTGCCTCCCACTGTGAGTTCAGCTGGATATCAGAACACAGGAGAGTCTGACTTTGATATTTCACTGCAGACATCGATACTCAGCACTGAGACAGAAGCTTCAGGTGTCAGTTCAACATCTCCTGGTAGCAATGACGCTCTGTGTGTGTCCTTTTCTTTTCTTTCTTCAGGAGAGGAATGTTTGTGTGTTTCCTCATTCAGTCTGTTTCCAGGTGACTCAACAGAAAAGTCAGCTCTGCTTGACTCTGAACAACGTTTGAGTTCAACGTTTTGCTTTCAGCTGTTACACGATGTCTGTGACCGTCTGACGTTGATACTCGTCTGTAATCTGTGCTTGTTGTTGGTGGAGATAGGATGCACATGTTGCAGTGTGGAGGCTGTGTTCAAGAAAATGAGGCAGTTATGTTGAGCACAAACAAGCGGTGAGAAGCAGCTTAGAAATATCCAGTCATAGACAGCACAGAGATCGCTCCTGTTTGTTGGAAATTGGAGTATCAATGGATTTGAGAGACAACAAAGGAGATCTACAGGAAGTGAGATAAAGCCTTAAATCCCCCCATTGGAAATAAACAGACACTGACACAAACACAAAACAGCTTCACATACTTGTTGTGTGCCAGAGGCTGTGAACACTGAAACGATCAGCTCCCAGCTGAAGCCCATGAATAAGATGAACAAGCTCTTTAGTTCATCTGCTTCTTCCAGTCAGCCTCCGAGTGAAAGCCTCCACAGTGGCTTCATTCAACACAGGCTGTGCTGAGCTCAACAGGCCTTACCTACAGCCTCACTGATATGGACCTGGTATTTACAGAGAGAGAAGAAGTCCAGCTGCCCACTGACTCTGCTGCTCTGTCACTGAGCCTCCTGAAACATAGAAGAGCCTGATGATGGAGGAGCAACAGGGACGGACTGATTTCCACAGATTCCTTCTTTACCTGATGGACGACAGTCATTGACAGAGCAGATACTGAGGAGGGAAACTCAGCTGAACAGAAACAAACATTCACAGGACGGTTCAGAAGATGACCTCCACCTGAACCTGAGTCAGACATTTCAGACCTCTTTAGTCTGTCTGAAGGGTTTCACTGAATAATTTGCTGCAGTTTTAGACATTTGTCTGTTTCTGTATCAGCTGAAAATATAAGATGCAGTTTGTTCTTTCCGTTTAGAAATACTTCACGCTCTCAAATGGAAGTGAAGTGTCACGAATGAGCTCTTCAAATGTTGTTTTCGTCCTTCACTTCTGACCTGTGGGACATCTTGTCTTTCTGCTTTTACATATGATTGTTATCAGCAGCTTTGTGTGTTGACTGTGGATGAAAAGTCAAAGGACAAAGTCAAGAAGTCCACACTGCTGTTGATGTGAGGGATTTGAGAGACGAAGAAGAGCGTAGAAGAGTTTCTCAAATGTCTGGAGATACTGAACATCCTTCATGCACTTCATGTCTCCTTCAGGACAAATGTCAGCACTGCAGACAGATGGATGAACAGAGGGATCAATCCTGGTGTTTTCTGTGGGAATGTGTCTTTCTTCCTGTTGGTCCTTCCTGGTCAATGTTTGCATTAAGCTGAAATGAAAATGATCAGTGTGTTCTTTAAGTCTCACAGACAGAGAGCCTTGCTCAGCACATTGAATCGCTTCTCTACTGCACTCTGGGAAATTGGTTTCCTCCATCAGCAGGTGTTACGTGTCTGTGTCTGTGACGAGCAACAGCAATAGGTCCCGATCACTTCATTTACCTCCACATTTAATGAGAGGTTCAGAAACAGTCAGTGAGTGTGGATGGAGTGAAAGGATGCAAACATATCAGCTGCTTTCTGGATTCATGAGCTGCTTCATGTCTCTTTAACAAGCAGCAGAGGTTTTTGATGTTTGGCTCCATCAGTTCACAGTCGATCAGCCTCACAGTTTCCTTTGACATTGTTTTCATGATCAGAACAATATCCACTGCTCTGCTGTCCTATTATTCTGGATGCAGTCGGTAACTTTCCATGTGAAAGCTGCAGGAGTTTCCTGGTTGCAGATGGATGCAAATCCTGTCCCTGCAGCAAATATTGGGGATTATTATGAGCATACTATTATGTCCATATCAATGTATGCTAATCCACTGTCTGCACACACACATACACACTCTCTCACAGCATCTGAACAATACAGACATTTATTTGACTTTTTCTACATCTTTTATTCAGAATGCCAGAGAGACACAAAATACTTTAAATAAACAAACAGCTGAATGCTGAAAGCTGTTTCTCACCAACTGCAGACGCCAAGATCCGTCTGACAGACCTGATTTAAATGGCAGTCACATATTTCACATGTTAGCAGTCAGGTGTTCCATTAAAGCAGGAAGTGAACATGGCAAATTTATTTAGCATCAATAGTGTCAGTCAGAGAGAGAAGGAGAGTCTGTCTGTCAGCAAGAAACACTTTTTACATCATTTCTCTTCATTTCCATTCAGTCACATGTGAGACTGACTGGGTTTACATCATTTCACTTTCCCTGAAACGTTTGGCCAATCAAATGATTTCCCCTGTGTAAAGACACAATTATCATATTCTGGATTATTAAATAAGGATTTCACATTCAGAATATCAATAAAACCAGACGCAAATAATGAATAAATCATATAAACATATTCTGCCAGTAGAAATGGTTCCTGTGCCTCTGAGCACGACTCAGTACTCAGTATAAATACACATTCCGGGTTGTTGTTCATGTGTAGGTGTTTGTTACACAGTTAACAGGCTACAGAGGAAACACTGCTGCTCTGGCACTGATAACTGTGTGTCTTTATTAGTGTTAACACAGTGCACATGTGTGCAGACACAAATTCATCAAAAGTCTCTGCAGCTCTTAAAGACGACTGACAGGAAAAGATGCACATGAGGGAAATGTGGATGCAGTTTGAGAGAGTTGGGACGTCCCCACTGACTGGAGGACAAGAGGCTGGTATCAGTGCTGATGAGGAAAGTGAGAACAGGTGTGCAGGTGGGAGGAGATGTCAGGTGACCAGGACTGATGAGAAAGTCTGAGGACATCTAGTGGAGAGCTCGAGGATGGCAGGTCTGTGGAGTCTGATGTCAGAGTCACCATGGACACTTTTATTGTCACAACTCGCTTGTTTACTCATGTTCTGGAGCCTTTAGTGGCTCAGCAGTGGAGATAATGTGACACTTTTTAGCCTTTACTGAGCACTTTGGTGGCAAAGAGTGACGTCTGTCTGTGCTGCAGATCAGATCAATAAGGTCTGACTTGACAAGGAAAGACAGAGACACAGAAGGACAGTTTATTGGCTTCACCAGCAGCCCTGGTCTTCACTGCTCAGATAACTTCTTGACCTCAACAGGACACACACACACACACACACACACACACACACACACACACACACACACACACACAGCCTCACAGCTCTAATTTGAGAGGAATGCCCTCTCCACCTCACTCACAGATAAAAACAACACTCTGTCTGCTGTTTGAGCGACAAAGATGTTCAGCATGAACACAGAGAGCGTCCTCCATCGCTGACATGTTGTTTACAAGAACATCAGACATCTGAATGATAAATGTGAAGGACAGAGACTGAGAGAGGACATACAGAGGAGACGATGAGCAGCTTGTCCAGCATGATTTCTGCCGTCTAAGATGATTAATGAGTTTGATTTCTGATTCTGTTTCTTGTTGATATCTGAAAAATCTAATAGAAATTCAGCCTTTTCAACATTGGTAGCATCTCTGAGAGCAAAAAAACAACAACAAACAAATCAGAGAGCAGGTCTCAAAACATTTGTGACCGTAAAAACCATCTGTGGTTATTAAAGTGAGAGCAGAAGGACAAATGAATGACACCTACTTTGTATGTCAGAGGGGAAAAAAGATCAAATTGAGATTTGAGCTTCACAGTCTTGTTATTGAAAAAATAATGAAGGAGTATTTTCTTTCAGCAGTGGAACAGATTGAATATGGAGGCATCGTGAGACATAATAGCTGTTTATGAAAGAGCTGCTGGTGTCAATATTATGTGCTGATTTTTAGAAGCCTTGCTTTAATAAGAATCTTCTGCAAAGTTAAAACAAGTTTGTGGAAACACTGAGTTAATCTGACACATTTGAATGAATCTATCTATCTATCTATCTATCTATCTATCTATCTATCTATCTATCTATCTTCTTTCTGCAGCTCTGTAATGGTTTCATGAGTCTCTCATATTGAAGGGTCATTGGCCTCCAGATTGACCTTTGACCTTCTTATAAACTCCTCGTGGAGCTGAAGCTTCTTCAACAAACAGCTGAAGTGGTGCAGGCGCTCTTCTTTCTCCTGAACAGTCCAGCCTCACTTCGTTTCCTCTGAGCTGCTCAGGCTGCTGTGCTGCAGGACTCTTCACACTAACAGCTACAGACACGTCTACTGTGGCTCTGATTTGGCTGTTAAATGAAGCTGTTTGACTGTGGATTTAAACAGCCTGGACTTCCTCGAGGAGACCAAGTGAATCAGTGTGTTCGTGTTGAAGTGAAGAGGAGGTTCACCTCTTTGTCCTCTTTGAGCCGCTGCAGAGGTTTGTGGAGATGAAGACACTGAATGTTGTTGTGATGTTTGCACAGATTACAACACAAAGTGCTTCAGCAGAAAATACACAACAACAAAAGGAGCTTCTGAAAGCTTTCAGTGGAGCTTTTCCTGGCTGACGCTGCATGTTTCCACTGTTTTTTTTTTTCTTGCCTCTCTCCTGTCAGAGAGGTTGTGAATAATGCTCAGTGTTTAGCTCTTGAATCAAGCTGTAGTACTCTACACTGAATCAAACTTTAATTAGACTCATACTGAGAGCACAAACAACAACACCCACACTTGCTCTCTCTCTCTCTCTCTCTCTCTCTCTCTCTCTCTCTCTCTCTCTCTCTCTCACACACACACACACACACACACACACACAGGGACAGGCTCTGCTGTTGTGATGATCAGGGTCGTGCTGGCTGTGTTATGGGTTTGGCCACAGTGTCAGGAGAGGCTTCAGGAGTGGATGTGATGCTCAGAGAGGTTCAGAGAGACGCAGCAGGCAGGAGGCGGGAGAGAAAACCACAACATCAGGAGCTGTTTTCTTTGCCCAGTAATCACACATGTGATGCATTTATTGATTTTTCCATCATTGCCTTCATCCTTTCTTACAGCTAGAAGAGGAAAACTTTGTCAGGAATTAAATGAGAGAAAAGCAAGTTTTTGTCTTTTTTTTTTTTTTTTTTGTAACTGAGGGAAACAAACTGGATCCTCAATAGGAAATAATTATGTTGCATAGAAAAAAGGGAAAAAGGTAAATTTGAAAAAATGAAAAAATATATATATAATTTACAACATTTTCAAAGCTGCATGAGGTGTTTATCCAAAACAAATGACAAATAAATGGTTGAAAAAATCCTTTGTTTTTCAGCCATGTTGGTTAATTTTTGTACATGATGTGAATACAGTCAGCAGAGCAGTAATTTGGTAAAAAGCCAGTTTACCTTTTACTGAGAATTCTAACGCTGGCTGGAGAAAACATCACCTCGATTACTGTGTGAGGCCTTTAAACCACAGAACTGAGCAGAACAACAAACATCAGAGTCGATCTTACTCCATCTTTTGTGATGTCATCAAGCTCAGACGTGTCACTGCAGGTCGTCTCATGTTGCTCTCCAGTAGAAATGATCCTCAGTGTCCTCAGTGTGTCTTTCTCTCCTGTTTGTCCAGTATGTTGCTGCTGAATCTGTGACTGAACATCTTGTTATAGATCAGTGTTGTTGACACTGATTCAGGTTTTGTGTTTCCAGGTATTCTCCTTTATTTGTTCGCTGTTTGGCAAGATTCTGTTTCATGAGCCACTGCCAAGGTTACACACCTACACACCTACACACACACACACACACACACACACACACACACACACACACACACACACACACACACACTGCTACGTTGCCAGATGTTACCCAGCTGGCTGGCAGAAAGATTCCCACCACTGAAGCAGCTGACTGGCATTAACAGCCTGTAGCCACGGCCAAGGACAAGGAGCAGCCTGTCACAGCAGAGAGGACAGGATGGGACCAGTGAGGGAGCAAAGAGCCATAATCTGTCCCAAAGCTCAGATACAAGATCAAAAGATACAAACAGCAAATCTAATGGAGTCACATGTCAGCAGGTTTGTTGGCCTTGTGTCTCTTTTGGTCCACTGATGATTCCTCACTCTGCACTCAGACACATACAGGAACATGTTTATCAAAGCTGATGTTTGTAGGAACACATTTATCTCTGCATCAGCACATCAAGCAGTGTTCATTTTCATCCACAAGTGTAGGTCTCAGAGTAGGTTCAGTTGTTCCCTCTTCAGCCTTTCAGGCAGTAATTCTGGCAAATAGACTGATTCAGCGGCTCCACTCTGAATAATTTCATGCTGTGTTTCTGTTTGGAAACAAACATCAAGGGAAAAGAGGTAGATAGACAAAGAGCAGCAGATACTCTGGGTGTGATTGGCTGCTGGAAACTGGCCGTAGAAAGAAAAGTGTGATCCACTCAGATAACAGCTCCACAGCCCACTCCACTCATTAACATGGTGACAGCTGTGAAGGGAAATGTGCATGTGGAGATCAATGAGGATTTGATCCAGTTCAACAGTTTCCCTCCTGACGTGATTATTATCATTATTCAATCTCCTTTGAATAATGATCATCATCTTTAGTAAATCAGACATCAGATCACAGCGTGAGATTTCTCACATTATCAACAAGAAAAGAGAAAACAGCAGAAGATTTGACACAACTCGTCATGACAACATTTCTACACACTGAAGAGAAATAAGAGTTTATCCAGATCCCATCAGGATCTGCACTCTGGACTCCTTGAAGCTTCAACTTTCTCTCAAATCAGAGGATCTGGCAGCTGTGAGGATTTGCTGTTTGCTGCACTAAAGCAAAAGACTAACAGCCTCAGCGTTTTTCAGTCCAGAGGCAGATACAACAGCAACATTTCCCTTTTCAGATCCTCATCAGGTTCACCACAGTGTTCGTCACTCAAACTCTGTTCTCTGTCAAACCTTCTGAAAGAAGCTGAACCTTCCTTATCGCCCAGAGCAGACAAGAAAAACAGTAGGAGAAAGAAAAGAGCTGAATGAATGAAAGAGCAACAACAAGAAACAGTTGAACTGAAAATTGATTTGAACAGAAAATGGAGAAAATGCTCGACATGCACAAACAATGTGGTGGAAATGTGGTTTATACTTGATAAAAGAAAACATGAAGAGAAGAGAGAATGGGTGGAGGGAGAAAAATCAAGTGAGATAAAACTGACAGAGAGGAAAAACAAAAGAAAAGAGAACAAGAAGGCAGAAAGGAAAGAAATAAAGAAAGAAGATGAGAGAGAAAGAGTGTGAAATGTTGATTCATGCAAGTCAGAACAGGCAATATTTCCATTTTTCTTCTGTCACGACAATTCATCTGTCACCTTCTGCAGCAAAACCAGTTTTTCACAAGAACTGTTCAAAGTTCAGGTGCAGTTAACCTTTTTCAGCTCCTTTAAATTCAAATAATGTGCACACAGAATAAAACCTGCTGCCAGTTTCCCTGTCAGCTCGATATAGTGATTATCAGTGAGCCCAGAAATGGACCTGAGCAGCTCTGCAGCAAGGAAAAGGTCCCCTGAGTGTCTATAGAGGAGAATAAGTCAAATGTGTGTTTGATTTGACTCGGGGGTCCAGGTTTCCTCTGGGGAAACTTTGATATTTGTCACTTTACTGTGAGCTTTAATGTGTGTGTGTGCAGGAAGTGATGAGGCCACATCTTAAATCCCAAATATCAATATGAGATTAGAATAATCCTGACTCTGCTTAATACAGGCTTGTACAAACAGCATCTTTCCTCTATTATTTAGTATTAATTACGAATAAATTCATTGTCAGTGCACACATTAGTGTTTCATTAAGTGAAGTCAGTCTTGTGCAAACTCTTCATTCAGGCTCTGTTTCATCTCTCTAATGCTGCCACCCCAGGGCTCTGTTGGATTACATGTATTTACAGCTGCTCACTGAGCTTTTACACTTCAATTCCACCAAGATCAGCAGGGCCTCTGGACTTCATCACAAATCCAATATTTACACACACCGACTGGGAAACTTCCTGCATATTCATACAGTCGTATGGTAGCAGTGGTTCACACAGAAACTCCAGTGTGGATGTTCATGAGAGGAGAGAGTGTGGATTATGTGTCAGGTTATTGTCCTTTTGCTTCAGGTCTGTCCTAATGCTGAACGTTAGCAGAGTCATCTGAATGTGCTGAAAGCAAGTGTCTCACAGGCTCTCTGGCTGCAATGCCAAATCCCAAAATAACAACAATTCAAGCTGAGTGAACAGCTTGAATTGTTGTTATTTTGGGATTTGTTTCTGAAGGGAGTCATGTGGTCTGTGCTGTCAGTGATTTCTGTCAGTGAATGTTCCTGAAGGCCTGTTTTCACATTTTGACCAGTCAGATCAAAAAACACAGGTGTCACTAATGACACTAATGACCGTCCTGCTCCACTGACATGCAGCCATCGTTAATGTTATTAATTCCACCTGCTGTCTTCCTGTCCCGTTTCAGAGGTTCCTGCAGAGGCAGCTGAGACATGCAGCTCTCTTTAGCAGAAAATATTGGACCCGTTTACACACAGCCTTCACTTTCAAACATGGCTTTATTGGCTGAGCCTCTCATCCCGTCAGCTCAGCTCACTGCAGTCTGCATGCTGATGCTCAGCCATGACGAGCTGATTCAGCCTGACAGGGTTTCCCCTGTACAGTGGCAGCAGTAACACCAGACCTCAATCACTTCTCTTCACTGCCTCACATGACTGTACAGCTGGACTATATAACAGCATGCTGACTGTCATGTCTCACAGACGATCCAGCAGCAAAGACACAGTCCAGGATTTTAACTGAGAAAACTGAAACGACCAAAGTTTGAAGTTCACTCTGATAAAATGTGTTCCACCATGTTTTGTCAGGACAGCAGCAACTGACAACAAAGGACCACAAACAAACACTGTATTTACAGTACACACACACACACACACACACACACACACACCAATCCTGATCCAACTTCTGCTGTTCCTGTAACATCTGTGACTGTGCCAACAACAGCAGCCTCCTCCACATTTCAGCACTTGATGTTCCACTGAGACACCAGATGGACACAGTTTGATTTGTCACAGAGGTGTTCAGAGGAGACAGTTTCATGCTTTAGCTGACTCTGTGTGTGAGAGAGAGAGTGTGTGTGTCACTATTGTTGTCATTGTTTGTGCTGCAGCAAAATAAGAAAACTAAAAGCTTGAAAATATTTCTTGTCCAAATCTTTCCAAGTCTCTGATGGGGTTTGATCGTCGTCTCTCCTCTTTCACGATCTTATAACGTGTTTGAGTCGACTTCCATCACAGCAGTGTTCCAGTAATTGTTCTTCAGAGTTGCACAGAGGCTGAACTGGACTGCATGTGTTTGTCAGAGCGAGGTGAAGAGGCCTTCTGAGGAGTGTTTGTCTGCTGGCTGCTGCTAGAAATGACTGTCAAGTGTTTTTGTTCCTGTCAGTCGATAATCAATAAGATAACATTCACTCAAACCTCCAAATGGAACTTTCTCAAGGACGCACATTCAAGAGGACCAGAGCTTCAGCTTGTTCAGTTCAGAGAGGTTTGAAGAGTCAGACTCGGATTGTTGAGTCTCTTCTTCATCTGTTCTCACTGTTTGTCATCATGTGACTGTTCAATGCTCCAGCTTCAGTAAATAGATCTCTGAGCTCCAACACTTTCTGATGTCAGTCAGTCAGTGACAAGCAGCTGAGGAACCTTCACTTCAAGACAAGGTGAACAATGAGTGCATCTGCAGCTCCTGCATATGTCTGTGTGTCTGTCTGTCCCTGTTCATGACAGACAGACAGCAGCTACCTGTATGAACTGTTTCCAGTCCAGCTACCTTCACTAGAGCAGAGCTGTTTGTCTCCTGTGTGTCTCACACCTGTCTGATCCTGTTAGATCACAACACGTCAGCTGAGCTCATCAACACTGTCGTCCAGCAGGTGGTGAGTTGATGAGAAATGAGTTGAACTTTTCCTTCTATCAGGAGAACCTACAGAGTGAGTGTTGTGTGTGATCACACTGAGCTGCTTCATGTTTGGACTGATTTCCTTCTGATATAACAAATCAGTTCTTTGTAAATGTAGACCAGAACCCTGCAGTCCTCAGTCTGAATGAAGACCACGTCCTCACATGATGTGAACTCTGTGACTCTGTGAAGTCAGTGTTTGTCCTCTTGGTAAACCAGAGGGATGATGTGTGTCCCCTCAGGGTCCAGTCCTTGGTCCTGTCCTCTCATATCGTTCCATGTTCTCTGTAACTGCTCCAAAGTTGGACAGCTGTCCTCCCTCTCAGCCTGTCTTCTGACCTCCGTCTTCTGTCCTTGAAACCAGGACAAACCTTCACGTCTCCTTCAGTCGTGTCTTTGTCGCTGTCCTGCTGTCTTCTTTGACTGATTACAGAGCTTTAAATAGGATCCATCACATCAGTTTGTTCCTTTTTTACTGAAAACATTCAGAAGTGTCATTATTACATTTATTTAATGCCTCCAGGTGTGAAGATCATCATGTGAAAGATCATTTGATCATTTTTCCTCATCTGGAATTCACATCATTCATCATGTCTTGACATTTTCTTTTCTTTCAGTTTTTCCTAAAGGCTGTGTGGAGATCAGATTTTATGATTTGGCTCCTTGTTTTCATTGATGCATTTCTGGAAAACAGTATTTTGTCACCTTTATGTCGACCTCCTCCACCTCCACTTATTTATTCTTTTCTTCCACCACCTGCTCCTTTGTTCACTCTTCCTCTGCCCTCACTGAACAGTTTGACTGACATTTCATTCAATTAAGAAATTAAAAAGTTCATCCTCTTTAATTTTCAGTTCATTCATTTTCTGTTGTGACTTTCATTTGCAGTCATCAGAATCACACGTTCATTTAATCTTTTTCCTGTGATCTAGAAGAAACGATGGACGAGCTGAGTTTAGTCTTTAGCTTTGCTGGTTCAACAACAAAAACATCAAAATGATCCTGTTACATGAACTCTGATGAATCACCATTGATGATGTTTGTTCCTCTGTGCTGCTGCAGCTGTGTCTTATTGTGTCCTCGTGCAGGTCTGAGATCAGTTCATCAGAGCTGAATGGAAACTCATCATTTGTCAGTGAGTGGTGTTCAGAACAAGATGCTGTCATCTGTTTCAATAGTACAATAACTTATAATAGCCTCAGTTCTACAAGCTAGAAAACACCCAATCCATTGACTGTAGAGCTGAGAGGACAGAGGAGGACAAAGAGAGGAGGAGGAGGAGGAGGAGGAGGAGACGCTCTGTCAGTCTGGGTTTTGTCTTCTATTGACTGTGTTTGAACTGGATTCAGCTCAGACTGAACTGGTCGTGTTATAAATCACTTGAGAGTCGACCTCAGTGTTTGAAGGAGGACGTGTGGGGAAGGACAGGACAGAGTTTGATTGGTTGGACATTTGGTTGATTGTTCATTTGAGGACATGTTGGACAAAAGAGTGAGTTCAGAGGAGCAGTGAGTTAGATCACCTGGATGGACAACAGGACATCATAGAGACATGAACACACTGCTGGGTTTGCAGCAGGACGACAGACATGCTGAGACAGAGACATCAGGACATCAGACATCAAATGTTCTCAGTTTGTAAAGACGTATTTTCATGATGTCATTCAAACTTTAGTTAGTTATTTAGTTGGAGTTATTGCAAGGACTTAGTAAGTCAAAGAGCTTTTTTCAGGTGAATTATCAAGCTGGTCCAAAGAGTTACTGAGTCGTCCAATCCTGATAATTGGAGTAAAATGAAGAACCGCCTTCACTTTCACAGTTTTTGTGCAGACGACCACCTCCTGTACTGTAAAGGAAACCTCATCATTCCCTGACAGAACACTCAACTAATCATGCTCACTCACTGATTTGAAGTTTCTCCTCTTCATCGCTCTCTCTCAGCTCTTACTCGCCGTCCTCACAAGTTTCAAGAGATTTTCTTTGTCAGCGCTGAGTCACCAGTGAGATTTGTTCAAATCTACTTTTTTCTCTGTGTCCTCCCACTCTCTCTTCCTCTCTTTAGTCTCTTTGTCACTGACTTTCATTTTCTGTGGGAAGTAATCTTCTCCATTTTCCACCTCCACAATTCACTCTTGTTCCTCTTCATGGACTTTATTGGGAATAGAGCTGCTCTGTTTTCAGCAGCTGGATTGGCTGGACTGAAGTAAACTGACCACCTTTGTCCTTTCATCCACATTCAATACGACTCTCAGACTTTTGATCAGACTCTCATGTGTTATGACCTTCTAGCCATTTGTAAAAGGCGACTCCACAGTCCTCATTCACACTCACAGTCCTTATTTTGAATGTTACAGGAAACCTCTCTGAGGTCTGGATCATTATTATCAGTCAGTGTTGGACAAGGACACCTGCTGGACCAGAGACAGCCATTTAAGTTTGAAACAAACACATTTTTCCTGCCAGTTTACGCAGTTTGCTTCAGTTTAGCTTTGCCAAATAAACAGTGAACAACAGCTGAGGCTGTAATGTCATGTTTATCGACAGGCCGCAGGAAAGCTTGATGTATCAAACCTGGCCAGCAGCCTGTGATGCAGCACACAGAGGATAAACTGCTCTGCTGGTCAGCTCTGTTGGTTTGTGGCAGTCAGTGACATTAATGACAATGATGTGAAGCAGTTAGTTCAGTTCAGTGTGAGAACAATTAGCCTGTAATTAGCATGAATCAAATCTGTGTTTGCTGCTATGATAAGACACAGATGATCACCAGCGCCTCCTTTACCTCCTTCTCTGCTTCCTTAATGTGCTGAGAACGAGTCTTAAACTGCTGCTCTTAACACTGTAACACCTTTACAATAATGTGCTGCTCCACCACCCCTTCTCCACCTCTGCTATTATACTGAATGTACGATTAAGATGCAGCAGGTTTATAGTTTGTTTCTGAGTTAAATCTGTGCTTCTGTTCTGGTCTTTTGCAGCTTCTTCTTTCAGCCTCCTTGTATGTGGGACTGTGATTAGTTTAATCAGCAGCAGCTCATTTGTGTCATTTCAACCTGCAGTCTGCAGTGTCGGCTTTATTGTTCATTGTTAATGTGTCGCTAACAGAAGACAAAGATTAGAACAAAGCCTGCAGACAAAGTCCTCATTTCACAATGAAACGATCAATTATCTGCTCATCTTTCTTTCTTTCTTCATGTTTGCAGTGACGCACGTGGATGCTACTGGAGCTACTGATGTTTCCACGGTTACATTTCTGCCACAAGTAGCCCACTGATGCTCTGACACATTTCTATGATTGCAGTCCTGCAGAATGTTTTCTGTCAGCCTGAAAATGACTTTAGTTTGTAATGATTTCATGATGGAACTGCTGATATCATGGAAGAAAATACTCACTTCTGATTGGCTGGCAGGTGTGCATTAAAATGATGTGTCAGCACATTTCAAGCATCATCATGAAAAATGTCAGAACACAAGTTCAATAAAACTGCTGGTTCCCATATATTTCTGTATCTTCATCATAATATATATATTGCAGAGTTGCTGCCTGGTTTTGGTCGAGGTGATGGCAGCGTTTGACAGAATGAAATAAAGTGTAAAAGTTACACACCAAAAACACATTTCGACATGGTCGGCGATGTAGAGAGGATTTGGTCTGACAGGAGATGTGGAAGTGAACGAGCTAACAAGTCTGCAGAGACTCAAGCAGACGATCCTCAGGAGAACAGCTGAGGTCTCTGCTTTCCTGTTCAGCCAGTTCAGGAAATATGACCGATCCAAACATCAACACACGACATCCAGGTTTAATCAAGGATGGATCACATGCATGTTGTCAGTGTCAGAGATTTCTTGTATGCTTTAACTTCAGCTTTCCAAAGGCAGCATCATTGAAGGCCAGTGGACTGGATTCAGTCCATCGTGAAGACATTTCTTCTGTTGTGTGCAGACAAAGTTCCTATTAACTCAGGACATCTGTCCTCCAACGTTTTGTTATTTTTTGTTCATTGTTATTCAACCTTATGGGTTCATGATAGAAAGTTATTTCACTTTTTAACTGAAGTGAGAAGAACGTTCTGCTGAACGAGTCGACAGTACAGTGACATTGATTTTGTCTTTTCAATCAATGACACATTTGTTTTTCATGTAACTTCATTTATTCCTGATTGCAGCTGTGAATTGATGATCCACCACCTCTGCGGATGTTTTTTCTTCATCTGTTGTTCTGGTTCAAGATGGCTGAACAGTGACACCAGCAGTCCCAACAACATCCCATTGTTGTCTTTTTAGCTGGCTGTCCATCATCTTCCTTCCTCCTCTCACTCATCTATGAATAGACACTGCAGCTGGCGGCTCTCTGCTCACAGCAAAGGAACTACAGTAATGAGAGGCAGTGAAGTGGAAAGAGAATCTCCTTAATTCCTGCTTTTCTATTAACTCTTCATTAATTTTCCTTTTGTCTTGCTTCTTTTCTCCCCGTCTGAGTGTTTAAGACGACTTCTGTTAGTAATGAGACCAACACACTTTAAACTGGATCTGAACCAGAAAGTGATGCTCTGCTCTTCAGACATTTGGCTCTCTGTCAGAGGCAAACTGTTATCAAACCAAAGTCTTTAGGGGATCTTTCAGACGTTTGCGTGCCAGCTGAGAGCTGCAGCGTTGCAGCAGAGAGCTCCGGTATAATCAGAGAAAAACAGTCATAAATCAAGGCTCTCTGCAGAGCCACAGGTAATCAGCTGGGGTCTGCTGTGATGGAAACCACTGGGATGGAGTCACTAGAAATAGACAGAGGAGCTCTTTATTCAGGACAGAGACCAACAGCAGAGGAAACTAGAGCTCCAAGAGTCATTAGCATCAGAGTACAAGTACCACAGAGTATCTGCAGCTTTACTGTAAATGATCCACTTCTGGAGGTCACAGCTCAGAGTGCAGAGAGTGCTGTGTAATGTGGTGTCACATTTAGAAGTTCGATCAATGCAGATCTGTTCTCAGCTGAATCCTGATACTTGATGGATGGAAAGTCAAGCAGTGAACTTTCACTTTCAGACTTGTTCCATCTTACAGTAACTGGTCAGAGTCGGCTGCTGTGAAGGAACCAACAACTGGTCAGTGAAAAGTTATCTGACAGCTGTATTTGTGCATTTTGGCTGATATTCATGGAGCTCAAAGGATGAATCAGAGTGACTAATGTACTCATTTGGCTTTGTTCACACTTCCAGTGTGAAGTGTGTGTGAGAACATTATGGTCTGGTGCAGCTCCTCTCTGGCAGGTGAAAAGAAGCAGCTGGAACAGATCATGTGGACTGAAGAAGAAATAGATTTGTCTCCAGTATCCCAGAGCCAACAGTGGAGTTTAGCTGTGAGCAGACTGCAGTGCAGAGAACTGGACATTACAAAGTAAACAGAGAAAACAGAAAAAGTGAACAAACTTTGCTTAGAAAGCAAACAGGAAGAAGTGGAGCAGAAATATGTGAGAACACAGATCACTGCTGATGCACTGAGCAACAGTGTCTCCATCAATTTGAAGTGATACTGAAGAAAAGGTTTTCTCTGACACTGATAGTTGTTCATTGATGCAGTGAGGACAGCAGTCTTCTCTGCAGAGCTCTGTCTCCACAGTGAACCAAGCTCTGCTCTGCTGCTGCTCTGTCTCTGTCCATGGTGCTGACTGGGAGGACAGATCAGCTCACTGGTCTCCAGTTTGATGCTGCTGTTTAAAGAGGAACTGAACACCCCCTGAAAATCTTGTCTTTGCTGACCTCTGTGGGGCTTTTTTCCTGTCTTTGTTCAAGAGTGAGGTCTTTCATTTTGAGAGCGTGACTTATTGATTTCAGGTTCAGATTTTGTCAAACCCTGCCCTCACTATCACTTCTCTCCTGCTTCTGCTTAAACTGTATGATTGCACTCAGTTGCTTGCACAGAATTCTTGCACTTCAGCTTCAGCCTGTTTCTGTGCACAAATCTAAGCAGAAGGAAGGGCTCTTTGAGTGTGAGGGCAGCGTTTTACAAAATCTGAATGTGAAATCAATAAGCCATGCTCTCAAATTGAAAGACCTTGCTCTTGAATAAAGATATGAAAAAAGTCCCGCAGACCTCCTTATAGAAGATTGATGAAGCTCTTTGTCCAGAAGCCCCTGGCAGCCCCTCCAGGACGCCTGTGAGGAGTTGTAGTGAGATGAAATGGTGCAGAGCGGAGGGAGAGTTTTGTTTCTGGACTGTTCATCAAGAGTCTCCAGGGAAGAAGAATCACAGCGGAGAGTTTCTGGTGGGAGATGATGTCATCTCTCCTCCTCACAGTGCAGCAGCACGTTCACCAACGTTAGCTGGAGGCTTTCACACCGACACCCAAAGCTTTGCTGGAGGACAGAAACACTGTGGGCTGGAAATGAATTATGAATCAAGACACTTAGAGGTCAGCGGCTTTGAACTCAGGCCTCCGTATGATAACACATGAGTGGACGGCACGCTGTAAAATGAATCAGGATTTTCTGTCTAATGAGGGAATGAAGTGAGGAGGACGTGTTTTCACCTTCAGTGGTTCTGTCTGTGATTGCAGAACTGTAAAAGCTGCAGAGACTGTCTGACTTTACAGACTGAAACAAACTGCTGCATTTGCCTCCTTTCTTGCATCACGTGATGTTAATGTCTCCTTCCAACATTGGTAAGATTTTAGTATTTTGCAAATAAATTAATGACACGAGCTAATGTGAAATAATTTTCGACCATCTGCCCACAAACAGTGACTCATTCCAAACAGTCGTCTGCTGGAAGCTTTGCATATTCATGCAGTTTGTTGCATGGAGCCATCATTCAAACAGATCTTGTTTTCTTTCTGCCCGCTTTTCAGTCTGAATCTAAATGATGTGTGATGAGTTCACAGTGTGTATATAATTCACACAGTGGGCTGTGAGATTGTCTGTGATTACAGTGTGTTAACTGATGTGACTCACACTGAAGACTGGCATCATGATTCTGTTACTCGACTTTGAAGAACCTGGAAAATGTAAAGATAACTATTAAATACACACACACACACACACACACACACACACACACACAGATCATGTGGTCATGAATCATGTATGACAGCATGCAGTGTGTCTGCAGAAATCATTTACATTCATCCACCTGACTGATGACTCCAACGTGAAACCGACTTCTCTCTGAGAACCAACGGACTCACTTCACTGACTGTGACAGTGAACTATATTTTTCATCAGATTGTTTTGGTGGGACTCAATCTAACCTTTGCTTTGTTTCTCTTGTTGCTGGCATATTAGAATGAAAACAGTTTTCTTCTCCTCTGTGCCTGAAATACAAATGAACAGTGTGAAGCAGGTGAGGAATGTAAATAAACCCTCCAAACGCAGTCACCTGTGCCATAAGGTCTCGTTTGTGGAAGCTAAACACAGATGGAAACTAAAAGGAAACAAAACTGACAACACAAATGCAAAAAATACAAAAATAACAGAAAATGTGGCTCCAAGCAGCTTGTTCCTTCTGTGTGAGGGCAAAGATCCAAAAACAAGTCAAGTCCACTTCATGTTGTGACATTACAGAAAACACCTGGTGGACAAACTTTCTTATTAGTAGAATTAAATCATCAGTTTGTCTCCCTGAGGATCAGCTGCTTTCATATTAACATGTGAGGATATTTCTGACCGTGATCATGACTAAAGCTTTAATGTCGCCACATTTGGATCAAATCTGACCATCAGGTCTTAGTAGAAGTATATTTCTGTAACATGAGTTTGGTCTTCTGCAGATGCTCTCACTGCAGCTGGAGTTCAATAGAAAAACTAAAGCTCCAGCTTGTGTGGCTCCGTGAGAACTGGGATAAATCTGCTGTGAGGATTTCTTTGGGGTAAATGCCACACGTGTCTGCACACAGATAACTGGATCTCTGCAGAGACCAACTAGACTCTCTTCACTTTGAGCTCTAACAGATATTGGTCCATACGGGACCAAACAGCTCCTATAGAAACACTAGAAGGACCTTTTTGTGTTTTAATTACATGTCAGAGTAGAAACTGTGGCACTAATATTATCCACACACAGAGGACTGCCACTCTCACACACTCTCCTCTGTGGATGAGCGTCGGTAGGGGTCGCTATTGTCCGTGTGAAAGCAGCAGATGGAGCAGCGACAGAGTCTCCAGCTCTTGTGTTGAGCAGCATCGTTCAGACTGGGATTTCTTCCTCCGCTCGGCTTCGTTTGCAGCGCTTTCTCTTCTGGAAATTAACCGCTGGAGACGGAGCTTCGTTGGGAAGAGCGCGGAGCTTTTGCACCTGGTTAAAGGACACCATGCTTTCCTTCTGGATACACACCGTGTGGATCCCCGGCGTCGCTTTCCTCTTTGGATTTCAAGGCAAGGGATCGTTTCATTCTTTTCATTTCATGTCCTGACGTTTTCCACTAGGAAACACCGGAGTTGAGAGGGAATTGACAGCTACCGTGGATGTTTATTGTGCTTCTGTCCGTCTGCTGCTGACTCGAGTTCTGAAGGTATGTGAAGTGACTTCCCTTCCTGAAAACAGCTGACATGACAGAGAGAGCTCCTCATGGAGGAGCCTGACACTTTACGGTCGAGCTCTGTTCGCTCTCAATCAAGTTAGTGATGAGTGGAGCTGAGCTGATCTGACATCAGTCTTCATGTCCAGCAGCAGTGTGTGACACAGAGAAGAGAGCAGCCTCAGAGGCTGATGGTCCAGCTGCCAGCTTCAGTAGAGTCTCCTCTCAGCAGAGGAGCAGAGGAGAGCACCAACATGTGGAGGCTGTTCCACTGTCAGCTCCACTCACACACTTCATTCATTCCTCTCTGATGTGTGTGTGTGTGCAGTTCAGAGGCTGGTGTGACAGAACAAAAGTCAGTCAGCTTGTGTAAATTGTCAGATTAGTTCATTTCTGTCTCAGTTTTGGTTCTCAGCCTGCTTGAAATACCTTCATGTCTTCACACACATCTCTTCTCTTTGACTCATGATGTCTGCAGCGTAGATTGGATCAGTCAGTCTTCCTCTGGTGCTGCTCTTGTGCTGCAAAGACTCTTATTAGTGTGGAGTGTGTGTGAGGTGGATGAGACAGAGTGTGTGTGATACACTGGAGTGAAGGGAGGAGGAGGAAACTGTGTGTGGTGTGAAACAGGAGGAAGATGCAACAGGATGAAGAGGAGAAAGGGTGGATGGAGGCTGAGGAAGATTTAGTTGTCTCATCTTCTCTCTCCTCTGCTTTTGTCATTAAATGTCAGCGATGATTCCTTCCAGACTGGAAGTCCAGCGGCTCTGAAATGAATTGTGAACGTTTGGTAAAGTGATCGATCGGCTGCTCAGTTTGACTTCATGAGGAAATCAGTTTGGGTGAGAAAACACTATCAGGTCTTCAGGGTCAGTGTTTGAACCAGCAGAGAGCAGTTCGTCAGTTCAGGAGTTAAAGCGTTTCTGTGCTCAGTGGAAATGAAAACACTGATGTTTCAGACCAACATAAAGACCTTCACCTCTCGCTGATGTTCCTTTAAATCATAGAAAAACTGGATTAACATCACACTCATTTGGTTCATGAGTTTTGTGTTTGTGTGTTCATCAAAGTTGTTCAAACACAGAACAGGAAGCAAGTCTCTGTGTTGAGGTTATTTTCATGTCCAATGAGCCCTGAAGTGCTTTTCCAGCCTGTCATGTCTTTAAACGTGGAACACTCAGCCCCCGTAGGCCTGAAAAGTGTCTGTAAAAGGTTTTCTTCTTCACATCCAACAGAAGCTGGACAGTGTGTTTGCTGCAGCAGTGGTTTGAGGAGCTCAGCACATAAACACACATGGAGCACACAGACACACAGCAGTCAGAGTGGACAGAGGGTTGATATGAAGGAGGAAATCACTGTTAGTTGATGAGTCAGACACACCAGGACCAGGACAGACCTGAATTCCAGGTGCTGACTGGACTCACTCGGCTTCTCTTTGTGTGTTTTTTCTCTCTCAGGAGTAAATAATGTCCTTTCATGCTCATCTGCTGTGAAGAAGAGAGGGAACTTAATAAGAGTTGAATCAAAGATCCATCGTTTACCCATAGACCCTGTTTGCTGCTGGCTTTTCAAAGTGCAACCAATGAGCAGGAGAGAGACGGAGAAGAAAATGCTGGAAGAAGTGAACATTACAGAAACAGTTTGTGATCATCAGTGAGATCAACATGTGTTTGCACTGTGACAACGAGCAGCGACTGTCAGTGATATTCAGTCATGTTTGTCAGTTTCTTTCGTTCCACAGTGGATAAAAACATCCTCATCTTCCTCCCCGGCTGCAGGTTTAAACAGATCATTTGCTGTAAAAGTTGCGCTTCAGTGATTCTGACATCTTTTGGTGATTCAGTGTTGGTGGGTTGGGAGTCTCTGACCGTAGAAACATGCAACACATGGACGTCTTTTCTTTGGCAGCAGAGGACTTCATGGTGGATTCAGGGAAGAGAAATTCATCGCGCATCAGAGCTGAAGAGTGTGCGCTCCTCTTCCTCTGACTCTGCTGGTGGTTTTTGGATAAACTGTTTGTCATGACTGAGTTTCAGGCTCTGCTGGTGTTTTCTTCTCTTTTACTGGCAGAAACAAAGTCCCCTCATTGACAGAGAAAAGTGAGCTTGTGAGGAGTTCTGGTTAGAAATGAAAGGTGGTTTGGTCTCGGCTTTGTTCATCAGGCCTGTTGTGATTTTGCTGAAATCAGACTTTATCTGATGGACCTGATTATTCTGAAAGTGGGAATCAGTCAGGAGATGTTCTCTGGGTGCCAAAACATTTAGTCTGGTGTTTCCTTTAATCTCCTCGGCCATCTTTGCTGTGAAGTTCCTCACCTCGGACTCTCTGGAAGATCCATAGTTGAATCTGGACACTTTTGTCCTTTTAATGGAACTTGTTTCCTTCTTAAGAGAAAGGGGGTTCGTCATCAGTGAGGTCTCTGTTTGTGTTGCTTCATGTTGTTTTAACTTCTTACAAAGACACTTTACTCTGTCCTGAAGCACCAATGGGATCTGAGAGTACATTTAGCCTTTGATGGCTGTAATTATGTGTGTGTTCTGAATGCCTCCAGGTGTGTGTGCAGCAGCGAGGATGAAGCACTTTTCTGCCAAACTGGATGTTTTAGACGATTGGATGAATAGTAATAATAAGTATTTACAGCAGCCTTATGGTCCAGGCTGCTGTATATTGGAGCTCTTTCAGAGGAAGAGATGGCAGCTGAAAGGCTCGTGCTGCTGAAGGTTTGTTAGGTTAAAGGATTTGTCAGCAGGGGTGAACAAAGCACAGGTGAAAGAACATGAGAGCTCTGTTCTTCATGACTGTGTATGGTCACATATCCACTGTGATCAAACCAAAAGCTTGTGTGGATTTGGATATCGCTGTGTCTGCAGCTGGAGGACGCTCCCCCAGTCTGTCTGTGCCTCATTCCTCAGACGAGTTCGCATGTTTCCAGAGACAGAACATCACCTGACCTGAGCTGAACGATGTCAATACACAGTTGATCCTCTAATATTGGACGAGTGATGCTGTGAATTGACATTTCTTCCAAACAGAGGACCAGAACTAAAAGGCTGAGGATGAATACATGTAGTTTTATACATGTAGTGTATGATGTACCAGTATTGGTCCTGTGCTCTTATTAATACTCCTGCTGTCTCTGTTGTCAGTGAAAGAGGAGCCTTTCAGCCATTCAGTCACAGATATGCAACTCTCTGATGACCTCAATATGTTTCATTTTTCAACACAACACGAGTCACATTTTAAGAAAATGGCCTTTAACACCTGAAGCAGTAAAGTGTTTGTTTTGGTTATAATGAAGCATCCCATAATAAGTGAGGCTGTGAATAGACGGTGGTGCAGTGAATGAATCCTGACACTATGCGTGCCAGTTGGACTGACAGCAGAAGGAGAGGCGTCCTCCCTTCAGCTGTGGTTGTTGTCAGGTGCTTCTAACAAATCCCTGCTGCCTGTGAACACAACAACAACAACAACAACAACAACAACAACAACAACACAACAACGACGCCAACAACAACAACAACAACAAAAGAAGAAGTTCTCAGTCTTATTGGATAAGAGATAATTCATAAAATCACTAAATTTGAGGGAGCACACACGGAGGATCAAAAATCAATTAATTGTATTTGCTGACGTCTCGTCATCAGAGTGTCTTTGTCAGCAAACAGCAGAGTGCTGAAAGTGTTCGCTTTCTGTCACACTGAGCAAATAAATGACCAGATGTTTGTTTCTGTAGTTAAGAGCCAATAACAATCAGAGGTGAGAGTGTATTATGGGATTACAGGATTAAAGCCTTTTGCTTGGTTTAAGTGTTCACCCATTAAATACATCCACACATGTGCTTTCTATTAATCCTTCATTCAAACAGGTAATCCTGTTGAAGAAAACACCTCTGATACTGCGTCATGCTGCTGATCCACATTTCAGTGAATTTCCCAGAATGAAGATTCTGTCATTTCTCTGGCTGATCAGTGGATTCAGATGTTTACAAAAGAGAGCAGAGGACTGAAGCCAGCAGTATATTTCCAGTCTGTTGAGCTGTTATTGAATATGTGCCACTATAATAACTGGAGGCCTGTTCATTTCATGAAGTCCAGCCGCTGATGAAGGAAGTATCCACGTAAATTAGTCACATGATTGAGAACAAAGCTTTCAGCCGGACAGCCTGCACTCATTGCACCGATCAAACCAAATAGTCTCAATTCTGCCTTTTTGCCTCTGCAAACAAGCCAGATCTGGTTTTGTTTGGAGGACTCTGTCGTCCATATGGACCGGACAGACAGCTGAGTCTGGATCTCCAGTTCCACCTGCGTCTCCTCTGACAGGACGTCAGTCCTGTTTCAGTCGCATCATGTAGAAATTGACATGTTGGGACACACATGAATTTGACATGTGAACAGTGGTTTCCATGTCCCCCCTGCAGTGTGGACACAGTCCTCCAGTGTTCAGGTCATAAATCCAGACTGAGGAGAGGAATGGTTGTGTTGACTCATTCAGTCTGTTTCTAGCTGGAAGTCAATGGGCTCTCTGACTGAAGGCAGTGGATAAACAGCTTTGTTACAGTCTGTGTGTGGGAGTCAAAGTGTGTGTGGAGGCCTGTGTTTCATGTTTTTACTCTCACTTTACTCTCTTGTTGTTCAATGTCACACAAACTTTGAGTTTGTCTCTGTTTGTGTGTTGGTCCTCTGTGTGTGTGTTTCTTCTCTTTCACTTTGTGATGCCATTTCTTGACTCCTTGTGGTCTTTTCTGTCAGAACATTGACTTCAGCTTTGGATCTGTTCATTTTTCTGTCAGTGGAGGTGAACTGAGCGTCCTGCAGTCTGTCCGTCCTGGCTGGACTTTCACTGTTCATGTCCTCTGCTCGTCTCCTGGCAGTGGGATCAGACTAAGCTCTGGTAGATAAACTCCTGCAGGGTCATAGCAGCAGTGTGTGTTACACTCTGTCACCGTGTGTGTAATTCACCCCATATCTGCACCCTCACACTAATACACACTGATATGGAAAAGTCCCTGTGAGTCTTGTGTCTTGTTGGACAGTCGGTGAAACTGTTTGGTGGATTCTCGGCTGAACAGTGATGTGTTGTGTGTGGCTGCCACAGGACGGTCCTGTCACATGTGCAGGTGTTGCACTTGGAGGAAAATCCAGTTTATTTCATTGGTGGTTGCTGATCTGTTCTTGAACACAACAGAGAAAAGACTTTGTCTGTGTAACGCGCCTCACTGCATTTAGTTGACGGTACTTTGACACATTATCAGGATATTTTGTTCCTGAAGCCAAAAACCTTTGGAGCAGAATCCTGCCTCTGGTTCACAGTCATTTGTCTTTTCTTTCTTTTCTTCTTTCCTTTTTCTGAACCTCTTCAACCTCTCCTGACCTGCTGTTCTCTGCTCTCTGCACCACATAGAAACTCAGAGAAGAACACATCCATGATGTCCACCAGGGACAGTCTGTCATCTAAAGTTGGACCAGATTTTACTTGCTGTCAGTTCAGTAATTCTCCCTGACTCATTGGCTGGAAGCTGTGTGTGGGTTTGTGAGCCGCTGATCTTCATCACTGCCTCTGAACACAACATCAGGTTTATTGTGTGATTCCTTTGGTTTGTACCAGACTGTGAAGCTCTGATTTGAAACCT
This sequence comes from Chaetodon auriga, assembly GCF_051107435.1. Lineage (NCBI taxonomy): Eukaryota > Metazoa > Chordata > Actinopteri > Chaetodontiformes > Chaetodontidae > Chaetodon > Chaetodon auriga. The sequence continues at coordinate 20,508,871 of NC_135080.1, forward strand.
CTTTACTTCAGAGTCACACAGGAGCTCAGCTGTGGTGGACAGCCTCATGTGATGCTGTCTCTACCCTCAGAGGGAGAGGGGGACAATGTCTTTGTCTCAGCCAGAGTCTGCAGGGCTTGTTGTCTTCTGCACTGGTTGGTTGGAGGGTTGAACATCCCACATATTCTTGAAGCAGAGCGATGAAATAATCAGGGATTAAGGGGGATGGACAGAGTTAAACAGCAGACAGACCCTCTGTTGTCTTGTCTCTCATTTCCTTGTGAAAAGCCGCAGCTGAAAAGCAACAGAGGAGCCTGAAGGCATCATCCAGCCTGTGCAGCCACACAGCCTCAGGGAGGATTTAGTGAAAACCAGGGAATGACCTCTTCTTCATTCACCTGTGTAGCTGTGTAGTGTCACAGTTTGAGGATGTTTTCTTCCTTTAAAATCTACACATTTTCCAGCCGTTTCATTTGAGTTTGTAGCAGCTCTATAATTGATGCTGTCATGAATAATTGCTGCTTTTCCCCTTCAGGCTTCATGGTTAGTCATTTGGTTGTGTTCATCATGATTATCAGTGTGTGTTTGCTTGACGTCTGCAGAAGTTCTAGCTGCTGAGCTGCTGTTGACAGTATTTATGAACGAGTCAGCCTTTAACAATAATTACCACTGCTGGAGATTATTGCGTTTATCCCATTTTGTTTATTTCATGTCATCACTGGAAATGTGATGGAGCGACATTTCCAGTCATGAGGTGAATCAGCGTCATGTCTGCCTCTTCTCTCTCCACCTGTAGATGAGCATTTTTGAGAGGTGAAACGTTGAATGAGCCTGATTCCTGCCAGGTGGACATCACAGTCACCACAGGCGGCTCCTCATCACTGTGTGGAGTCACTGTCAGTGATGTTTGCTCGTTCTAGTTTGCTGCTCAGAGCTTCATCTTCACAGAGAAGCTGTTTCTCCTCATATTATCGACTGAAAGATGAAACCCTGACATGACGAGAGAAGGATCGCTGAGCAAACTACAATATTACATTTCCACAAACAGCCGTTTGCTGTGTTTATGGATTATTCCCTGTTTGCTGCATTTAATGGGATGTTTGTTGCTTGAGTTCCATCACCATGGTGATCCTTAATTTGTCCATCGTGAGGGCACAGTGTCATCATCAGTTAACAGACGCTGTCAGTGATGAGGTGCTTCATCAGGAGTTAGTTTTGCCACACTACTGAGGTCAGTAATGTGTGTGATTTGACGTGATGAGGGGAAGAAATGTGATGAATCTTATTTTCCATCATTCTGTCCTCACTCATGAGGAGTTCCTCACCTCCTCACCTCTGTCCTCTCATGAGTCACAGCTGGAGTTTACGATGATGTCCTGAATTAGTGTTACTTCTATTCTCTGCCTGCAGACCATCAGATGTGTGAAAACAGACAGATTGTTGGTCAGAGGAAGCCAGAAGTGTTATTTCACATCATCTCCTGTGATGTGAAGGACTCGATAAGGAGACACAAAGCAGCAGTGAGAAGCTGTTATCAAGTGAAATGCAGCCATGAATCCAGCAGAGAAGAGGAACACTTGGCTGATTTTGCCTTCATGGTCTCATTTGTTGGAGTCTCATTTTCATCTCATGTGGTGTTCACATCTCTGTTCACAAGGACTCCTCTGAGAGGACAAACATGTCTCACTGTCTTTGAATGATCCAGTAAATTCAGACAGAGTCAAACATGCACAGCAGCGTGTGTTAAATGTCTTTTCATGCAGATCAACACATTGTTAAACTGTCCGCTTCATTTGTCCTTTGTGGAGGCGCCTTAAAGTCACAGTTCAGCTGAATGTAAAGTGCTCACAGTGAAAGTGTTTCATGGCTGACAAACAAATGACAGAAGGTGGATCTTTGTGGGAAACATGACATGAAGAGAAAGAACACACGAAACCTGAGAGTGAAATCTTCACAGTCTGCTCTCCTCTTTTTCTGTCTTTCAGGTAAGAGCGGCCAGTTTGACCCTGCACTGTGTGTGTGTGTGTGTGTGTGTGTGTGTGTGTGTGTGTGTGTGTGTGTGTGTGTGCAGTGATGAGGACTCCACCTCCTGACCTCCACACTGGACTTCAGCAGAGACAGTAAGACTCTACATTCAGAGTGTGTGTCAGTGTCAAAGCCTTGTTGAAGACTGTTTTGTGTGTTGAGTCAGATCACTGAGAACTGACCTCCATCATTTCCATCTACAGTCCAGAGCTGAGTGACACCAATGTGTCACATGAAGCTCTGTCATCTCTCAGCTGTTGTCACAGTGCTTTGAGTTGCTGTGTGCTGGACTGATTTAATACACGCTCTGTTAAGAGGTAGAAGTTGGCGTCTTGCCTCAGCTTACGTTCCTGAATGTGCTGATGTGTGTAAAAATGATCAAATCCTAATTCCTGCTCTCCGCTCTTCAGCCAACACTTTACATTTCTATCTGTGACACAGCTGTTGCCTTTCCTGAGGTGATCACACACCATGGAGACACAAAGATGGAGCTTTAGAGAATCTCTCTCTCACTGTGTTTTCTATCTTTGCCTCTTTGGCTTTCCACCATCACATCAACCTCCTCATGCAGCTCAGTGACGAAGAGGCTTCAAAATTAGTTTGGGGCTCCACTGACTGCTGTCTAATTAGACAGTGTTGGGAGGCTGCTGTGCAGTGATGGTTCTGGTTGTTGTGTTTGATGAAGAAACCTGGTTGGGTCAGAACTGCTGTCTCTGTCGTCTGTGAGGGAACAGCCAGTTCCTAAATGTGCTCTGAAGCGTCACATTCGCTCAAGATGCAGACAGTTGTGAGCAGCTGGACACCATGTGGATGCAACAACTTCACACTGGACGCTGAAATGTCTTGTTGTTCCTCTCCCAAATTATTTTCTTGATATTTATTCTAATGATCAGAACTGATGAGAGACAGGAAATCAACAAACAATGACTGCATCCATTCTTTGTGAACGATTTCCTGCTCCAAAAACCACTGGAGGCGCTAACAAAAGACAGCATTTCATTCATGGAACAAACTGTGACGGTAGCTTATCTGAAGCCAAATTGCTTTTGCCACTGGACAAACAAACATGGTGTCGGAGCAGTCTGCTCCATCTGCCCTCTTATTACTACACCTGTATGTTATTACCCAGTCTGGGCCTCATGTTTGTCTCGTTAATCTGAAGCAGTAGCAACATCTCAAACTCATGTATATTTAATGAAATGGCCGAGTGTTTAACACAGTCACAGATTCTACACAGAGCAGTTGAGATTTACAGCAGTGGAACTAAATAACAAGATATTTTTGCTTCATTGATTTATCAGCTTTGTGTTTCCACCATCAGACATGACCGAGCCGATAATATTCTGATTCTTCGTCACATCGTGTTACTTGTGTTCCATTGATCCACTGCAGGTGGTCATAACTTGAGCTTCTCTTCTTTAATGAGACTCAGTGCTGCTGCAGCCATGTGAGCTGTTTTGTCATCAAATATTTGATGTTTTAACTGTGACTTTATTCTAACGCTGAAAATGATGAAGGTGAAAACCTTGTTGAAGATGAAGAAGATGATTCTTTGATCACTTTTATTTTTGCAGCGTTGCTCACATCAAACAGGGAGAGTGTGTGTGAAGAGGAGCACAGTAACACTCTCTCCCAGTCATTGTGGGATCAGATCAGTGTTCTGACTTTTTATGGCTTTCAGACGTTAAATAAAGCAAATTAAAGGGAAATTAAGGTCCAACAAGCTGCTGTGTTCAACTATTAGAATGATTTCATCAACATAAACACAACGTCAAGATTACAATATCAGTTTATTCACATGTTCATCAGCACTGCCTTCTGTGTGTGTGTGTGTGTGTGTGTGTGTGTGTGTGTGTGCTCCCATCAGCAGATACTTACAGTCCGTTCATGCCTCTGCTGATGTTTTTTGCAGATTTCTACCTGCTTCATTCTGTAGTTTGTGGTTGTGGTTTCTCTCCAACTCACAGTCGTCCTCACATTCTGGTTTATTAGTAATTATATTGTGATGCCGCCCGCTGCTGTGTGCGTTATGTTGATGTCGTGTCTCAGTGATGTGTGTGTGCTGTGTTTTGTTGTATCCAGCTGTAGTGGAGAGTCATTGCCTCTGGCAGCATCTCTTCTCTCCTGGATTCATTCAGAGAGATTCCCAGAGAGCAGAGCATCATCAGTCAGACACAACTGTGTCACCTTGTGTTCCTCTAGATGGTTCAGTCTCCTCTGACACGTTTCTCTGACTGTCATTTATTTACTTTCACACAAGGTGAACCTTCATTGATGACAAACAGGTGAACATTTCACTGAACAGCTCATTGTTCTGTCTGGATGTTGAACACTGAAATGAACAACTGACAGCATCATTAATGTGGCCTTCACTGAGTCAAGTTACAGTTTCACCCTCAGACTTGAACATTGTTTTTTTGAAGTCAGTGGGGTCAAACAGTGGAGATTATTGTGGGTTTGTTCTCTGAACCAAAGCACCACACTGATGACAGATTGTCAGCAGTGACACATTCATCACAGTTTGTCTAATGTGTTGTGAAAGTCATCAGTGTAATATTAGAGCAAAGTCAATGATGGTCAAAGCAGCGATTTGCTAACATGATGCATCTCTGCTAACTGCAGTGATGTTGTTGTTTCGCAGTAATGGATTCACTGTGTCACATCATGAACAGAACAACTCTTCAATATCAGCTGAATGACGACCATGTTTCTGCTGCTCGCTGTGACTGTGGGTCATTAGTCGGTCTGGTTCACGGGTCGTGAAACGTTCAGGTGCAGCTCAGTAGACTGATGTAGTCTCTTCTTGGACAGGTCGTGAGTCGAGCTGTCAGTCCATAACCTGACTCTCATCAGTCCATTTGTGCAGCCTCCGTGCTGTCGATCCTCTCACACACACTTTGATCCATGAGGGGATTCAGCTGTCTAATACATAGTAAGCGAGTGACAGTTAGGAAATATAGTGTAATAATAATATTAGCAGTCAGTCCACAGTCTGACACTCACCTGTTCACTTCTGCACTCCAAACAATTACATCCATTACACACAGAGTCCAGTGAACACACACATACACCTGCAGCTTGCTGATACGCACACACATTTCTCATCACACCCCCTCACTCGGGCTTTAGCTGTGTGAGTACAGCAGCTAAATTAGCATAATAAATTGATCTCACACTCTTCATCCAGCCTGTACAGCCTCATAGCTCCAAAGCTCCAACCAACTCTTCATCTTTAATGTGTCCCCTGCTGTCAGCATTGTTAGCATGGCTGACCACTCTGAGCACAACATGAATCATGTTGGCATTGTTTTCAACCCTGAGGACATTAATAGCTGCAGATGGTGACCCTAAACACCAGCAAGTAGCACTGAGAGTTGAAATCTTCCAGCGGCATTGTTTGGAAAAATAATTGTGTCATAAAATAATGTCCACATCATGTTTTGTTTAACGCTCTGATTGGCCTGCTGCCGGTGTTCAGTTGTAGCAGATGGTTAACACACAGTGGGTGGATGGAGGACTCTGGAGGTTCAGCTCAGCTCCTCCACCTCCATAAAGCCAACTAACCTTAAACTCCAACCAAAGCACAGACAGACCTCTGATTTAAAGTCCTACTTTCCTCTCTTGCTAATGATATTGACTTGGATTTTATTATTCACAGTGTGAACTGCATCCCCTGCTCAAATAAATAAATGTTATGTGGATTCATTGGAAATCACAACACAGCAGAGATTTAGGGAGGTTCCATTTGCTGTTAGTGTATTAACAAGATTTTCATGTTAGTGAGGAAATCAAGAGCTGGAACAAACACAGGATCAGCATCTGTGTTTAAGAACAAACTGAACTGATCAGAGATCAGCTCTCTCCTTTGCTGAGCTTCATGCTCTTTTACAATAAAAACATCACCTGACAAGCTCTTGTATAGCATCATAGTCTTCTCTGAACAGCTGACTTTCTTTGTTTTGGCTGCGAGATAAGACTGAAAACATTTACTGTCCAAAACACTCAGTTAGTCTGTTCACCCAGAACGAGCTGTAGGTTTGTTTTAATTATTAAATATGTGGAAAGATGTGCAGAAAACATGAGAAAAAAAATATATGATCTGGTGATTAATATGAAGAAGAACTGATGAAATGAAAATAACATTTGGACAAAGTTTCTCTTCTAACGCAGCTCGTAGCTGAAGTGTTGTCAGAGAGTTCAACACACACAGATCCCAGACAACAAATGGTCACGTTCACTGTGAAAGGAGCCTTTTATGAGTTTGTTAGTTTTCTCAGAAATGTTGCTGATCAATATCAGAGCACATTTCTGCTCCCACTTGTTTTTTTCCAGATCAAATCATAGAATTGCTCCTTGTTCTCTGTATCTCGATAACTCGGCTTGCACAGCCTTTGTTGACCCTTTGACTGGATGGAGTTTAACTGAGAGGACCATCAGGTCTCAACTCTTTGTGCTTCTCTGTGTCTCATTGCCACATAAGACACTGACTCATCACACAGACTGAGACAGACGTCCACACATCTGCCAGTGAACTGATGTTGTCCTTGGCTTCTGTGGATCATCCACTCCATAACTTAGCTGACATGCTGTAAATGTACTGCTGACGTGTTCTGGGTGTATAGATAAGGAGGTTCAGGAGGTAAATGAGTGTGATTTGAGCCACAGGTGCAACCAGTTTCATTGTTCATCAGTATGACAGTATTTCAGCAAATACAAACAATCATGTGGCTGCATGGAGTTTGTTTCTTGAGTGCTGCCGACTTGCAAGAACCAGACTTTGGCTAGAAACTATTTTCGACTCCAAATGCAAAACTGAGAGCAGCTCGTATTGACGTAAATGTCTGTGCTGCTCATAGCTGAGACCCTACGAACAATCAGAGATGAATGAGCACATTAGTACATTTATGTTGACGCTAGTTCCAGTGTGTGATCATGCATGTTTTGACACTGTGATGCACTGTCCTGCATTTCCTGCTTCCCTTTTTATTCTTGCGATTTGTTGAGTGAAATGCTTTGGTGTGACTCTTGGCTGTGGTAATGAGCTCTGTCACTGGGAAAACGATGCTCAAAGACAGACTTGGAAAATGGTAAAGGTTGGAAGGGAATGATGCAAACCTGCAGAGACACAGTGATGAAGCTGAGAGACGTCGGCAGGGAGAGAAATATTCTGGGTGTTTATCAGTCTGCTCATATAGCAGTCTGTCATCAGTCTCTCTCCTGGTTTTCACCAGGGTTATTCACTGCTCAAGAATCTAGGCCAGATCCAGGGCACATAGGAGGTAATCCAGTTGCATTAGTGATCAGGGTTTCTCACAGCTTCTCACCAGTCACTCTTTTACAGCCACCTTTCTCCCCACTGACTGAAAGCTTTGGCTCAAATATGAGACCAGCAGGTGTGATTTCCTGTAGTTGTTCATCTCAGAGCTGGTTTGGAAGAAAAAATGGTGTTCTGTCACTCTTCCACATAAAGAAGGAACTTTTTCAGCCTGAGCTATCAGAACATGACCAGTGTGTACCATGCTTTCTGTGTGCAGTGCATGCTGGGAGAGGCTGCAGCCCCCTGTAACCCTGAAATTGATGGACTGAAGCAGGAAGTGCAAACTCTCTGGTCTTTGTGCTACTGTGTCCCACAACAAGCTTGTGAAATACTTGTTGTCCATGTTTGGGGTTAGTGTTGTGGTTGGGATCAGAGTGTGTGCAGTCTCAGAGGAAGGCTTGCTCAGCAGAGTTCAGTTTAACATTGTGTTCAAACTGGAGACAACAAAAGGAGACAGGAGACGGACAAAGAGACATTGAGAGGAGGGGAAGAAAAGAGAGACAGGTATTCTAGGTATTAATTATAGTGCACTATATTTGGACTTTAGATGCAGTGACAGTGATACTGATCTTGGTGCCAGACTCTGTGTCTTTTTTCACACAGATGGTGTCTGTCTTACGTGAACTGAGTCCCTCTCAAACATTTTTGTCTCATGGTCTCAATAAAGCCAATCAGAGATCTGCTGCAAGGACTGAGACAAAAATCACAAAGCTGACTCTGAAATCTGTCCTCAAATGTCTTGTTAGAGTGAAGGAGAGTCACTGCTGTAATATGTGTCAATGCAGACAATGTGAATGTTCACTGTTTTTAGAAGGCTGGATGGAGGAAACTGTGCTCAGTGTTAGTTTCTTTATTTCCCTCTCTGTCTCTTCCCCCCTGCAGTGACAGATAGATGCATCAAGGCTTCATTACTTTCTTGCTGAAGTTCTGTATCATTTGTCACATCCATTATGCTGCATTCAGATTGTCTTTTATAAGTAAACTTTGGTTAAAAGCAAAAGAAAAATGAGACTCAGTCCTGGAAATTTGTTTGAGGAGGAGGAGGAGCAGAAAAAGAGTCAAAGAAGAGAAGAAAATAAAGACTTCAACATGTTTTTCCAGGAATATAACAGGATCCATCCTGTTATACATCCAGTAGTTCGTTGAGTATGAACAACTTCAGTTTTATGGTTGTTGATAAATGTTGCTTTGTCCAGCTGTCAGTATCTCTTAGAATTTGAAAAGAAATCTTGATTTGTTCATTTATTTTATTTTCTGATTTGTAGTTTAACAGGAAATAAAAGATAATTAGCAATTTCAATGTTGTCTTTGATGAGTTTTCATGAGCTAATTTCTAGTAGCTGCTGTTAAAATGTGATTTTTCAATGAGATTTAGAGCTGAAAGGGAAGGTTAAATCGTCCATGTACTAATTTGAGTTATGAGGTGTGTTATTCAGGAAAGCAGCTGGACTGAAGGTTTTCTGTGAGATGTTTTTTAACCCACCTGCACTCTGAAATAGTAACGGTTGTCTGCAGAAACAGTATTCAGGTTGCATTAGTAATGGTTGATTTAAAAAGAAAAGTCTTTAATGGGTATAATCTATTAAAAAATCTACAGCAAAGCTGCTTCAGTTATCAAAGATTAAGTGAAATTGAAAGTTTGTCCCTCATGTTCCACCATACTGCAGTAAATCTGATGCTTGAATTGTTGCTGTGTGACTTCCTGCCATCCAAATACCTTCTCCTCCATCAGCACAGGACACAGAAAACACAGCAATAAGTCGTCAGTAAAGGAGGACAGAAGTGTGTTTGTCTTACTGTGCGTTCAGACCAAAAGAGGCAAAAGAGGCAAAAGAGGCAAGGACGCCGGAAGTTATTACATTTTCAATGAGAGCCCGGCGTCCTGAGCGGCCAAAGCGTAGCCGCCGTCAGCCGTGCGTCTAGAGCGGCCAAAGCGGCTAAAGCGTCCAAAGCGGCACCAGATGAAAAGTTGAAATTCGGTTAACTTTATGGTAATTAGCTATGACGCGGTTCAGCGGCAACCGGCGGCAACCAATCAGAGTAGAGGTGTCCTTCGCTTGAGCGGGCCCCAAAGAACAACGCATGTAACTTTGGTTCCTAGTTCTGTCATGGATGCCGAGAAATTGATCACTTGTGTGCGGGCACAGCACACATCACAGCGATGTCATCCAAATCCATGATGAGTCGATATGATTTTGAGGGTTAAACGCGCATATTTATAGTCGTCGCAGACCATGTTGATGATACAATAATAACAATTATGAGCGGGAGTTAATTTAATTCGCTAACGGCCTCACCCCATTTTCCCCGTTCTTCCAAAAAAGGAACACTCTTTGGCCACACACACACACACACACACACACACACACACACACACACACACACACACACACGAACTTGACGAACTTGTATGACACCAAACGAAAGACAAGCAGACAACACCACATGCGTAATTGTGCACAGAGATGCTGCAGCTGAGACGTAAGGAGCGCGCATTTGCATCCGTGTGTGTGTGTGTGTGTGTGTGTGTTCTATAGGCCTAAAGAAAATTACCCCGGAGCCGGAAAACATAACAATCTTGTGGCCAAAGAGCGTTTTACTTTTTTGGAAGAACGGGGAAAAATGGGGTGAGGCGGTTATGACATTAAATTAACTCTCGCTCATAATTGTTATTATTGTATCATTAACATGGTCATTAACACGGCGGCATGGTCAAAATCATATGGACTCATCATGGATTTGGATGACATCGCTGTGATGTGTGCTGCTGCCTGCCTGTACACCTGAAGAAGACGCTTGAAAAACAAAAAAGAAGCACTTTTCACTGCTCACATCAAGATATTTTTGCTCTATTTAAATGTCAGTTAGTTGATAAAATGCTTTGTTGTGCAATGTGTCATCTCATTCAGATGAAGCAAGAAAGGCTTGCATGCCCAGGGTACGTCTTTGCCACAGAATTTTAGTATATTTCAAAGTTGTAAAAGTTTGATGTTGTGGTGGGTAAATCATAATGCCCTTTGTTAATTGCTTCCTCCTCAATACGTCAATCCGCTCGTGACTAGATGGTGATTTTGATTTATGTTCATGCTCTGAGATTTTTTTTCTTCTGTATTTAATGGCACACAAAACCTCCTATGCAACTAGGCATGCTTTAAACTGAAGGTGAACAACAGCAAGCAGCACTATGCCGCTGTCAAGAAGTCTGCTTTGCGGCTCCTTTAAATGACTAGTGCGATTTAACTTTGACGTCAGTCACGTGAAGAGCGACCAAAGCGGCTAAAATATTTTGCCGCTTTGGAAGCTGTCCTGTTTCTCGTGCAGCCTCGGGCGTCCTTGCCTCTTTTGCCTCTTTTGGTCTGAACGCACAGTTAGTAACAGACATGAGCCTTTAAATGAACCAATGAAAATGTTGCATGTGGTTCTGACGTCCTTTAAGTCTGCAGATTAAGTGTTAATTAACAGGACAAATGAAGCGTGGTGGAGATGTTAGAAGGATCCTGCTGCAGGTTATCAACAGCTGCACACACACACACACACACACACACACACACACACACACACACACGCGCACACACACACGCACACTCTAATCTCTGCATATTGAACTTTGCTGTTTAATATTATGTTGAATAATATATAAATGCCTTGTTATACTTTGTTAATTTGCCCCTTTAAAATTCTGTTTCTTTTTCAGAGTATTAGTTACTCTTTACTTGATACTTTGAATAACTAAATGTTGAGTATTAAGCAGCAACAGACTGCATGACGATCATGAAAGCATGGTGACAGCTGGACAGACAGTTGGCTGCTCAGAAGGACGAGTGCACGGGGAGTTCAGGCCTGGCAAGCAGAGCCGTGCTCTCACAAGAGTTCCCCATACCATGAATACAGACTGATTTATGGAGGGTACCTGGAGCCAACTGACAGGGGGGCTCATTATCCAAACATGACTGATAAGTTTATCTGAACAAATGATGATGAGAGAAATCTAGAGCATGAAGCTGAAGAAGAGTCCTGTGCACAAGAGCACAGACGTGAGGCTGAAACTTCCCTGTTAGAAGTGTGCAGGGAGTCAGTCAGCTGAAAGGGAAGGTCTTCATACAGACAACAAGCAGTTGTGGAAGACAGCTGGAAGCATCACCTGCTTGTTAGAGTTGTTGCCATAATTAGTTTGAAATGTATTTTTGCTGTGCATCATAAGGTTTGTGTAACCAAGCAGAGCAGACAACACACACTGAGGAGTTTTGAGGGATTTGTGGGCTTCAGGTGCACCTCTGCCAAGTCATCTCTGTAAAGTGAAGAAAAGAGCTCAGAACAAAGGTGTGAAGTCCACTGACGTTACATGAATACTGACGTGTTTTTACTGATCCATCTGAAGAAATTCAGTCTTTTTCTGACATTAATCAACAAAACAACATGATAGGATGACAGCCAATGTGAGTGGGTTGATGAGAGTAATGTAGGATCGACCCATTGTGCCTCCATGAATGAAAAAGAATCATTTACAGACTTTACAATATGTGCTCTGCCACTGACTCCAACATGACACTTGTCTTGTTGATGGATCACTGAAACTGTACTACACACACATGAATATTCATGATGAGCACACACACAGCATGAATGACGATGATGGAAACCAGGACTCATATCTGCAGAAATAAAGTGGAGAGAACAGACAACATGACTTCAGGTCAACATATGTTCTGCTAGATACTAAATATAAATTGTGTTTGAACCGTCTCGGTCTTCTCCAAAGTGAGTAAAGGCTGCAGGTGACAGTAGTTCAGCCTCACAATTCAAATGCAGCAACAACATCTGCTCTTTTTTCAGTGAGTCCTTTTCTCCATTCCACCTTAAAGCCATGTATGTTTGTGTGACATCAGTTTTAAGAGAATCCAGGCTGTCGTTCTCTGTACTTCATGCCCTTTAATTGAGACCGCTGCTGCTTTAATATTGTCTCTGGGAAGCAGCTGTGTCTTCAGGTCTGCAGTGTGATAATAAAATATGGATGCATTGCTTGCTCCCCTTGTCTTGTGTAGCCTCCTGCACAGCCCCTAAAATACTCCATTATTAATATCAATGCAGAATCTCCCACTTGGTGAGATCATGTCTCATCTATATGTCAGGTCCTTCTGCTCTCAGCCAGGCGGGACTAAGCTGCTTCTCTGTGCTAAACCTCATTCAACCTCTGACATTTTACCATTTTCACTGGAGATGAGATCTGCAGCAAAATGTTATCAGCATTTAGAAAATATGTCACACTTCAATTTCAACATTTAAAGGCTCATATTCCAATTCTTACAGTGATAATTTCAAGCCCTTCAGAAAGAGAGACAATTATCAAACTCAGTGTTCAGTGACATTATATTCCAAGCTAGTTGTTGTGCTCAAGTGAGATCAGATGTGAGAGCTGTGGCGCGACAGCAGAAGGTAAAGCAGATAAGACCCAGCTGTTCTGTAGCTGTACACCTGTAGATGGGAACAAACTATTTCAGCAGCCCTGACTCTCAGAAATGATGTTTGTATTTTACTAAATTGCTTTATAATTTGCTGCCTGGATGATGTTCAGAGACAGAGTTCCTTCAAGTGACTGAAACAATAAATTTCTGTAGAGCAGGAGCTGCAGGGATGTGTTTGGGGTGGATGGTGGTCATACAAAGTGCAGGACTGTGACACCAGAATCCAGCGTTCAGGTCCAGACTCCTGGTTGTGGTTAGGTTCAGGCAACGAAAGTGTTTTGGTTGAGGTTCGAGAAATGTTGTGATTTCAGTTAAATGCTCAAAAAAAAAAGTCTAATGTCTCAAGTCACTGCTGACTTTTTCTGTCTTTTTCTCTTTCCCCGACACATTTCTCTCCATCCAATAGTTAAACTCTGGTCTGTTGAAGCTTGAGACAAAATATGAAGAAATATCAGCAGAAAGTCGGCTGAGCTAGAGAGGAGCAGAGCTGAAAACAGTCTGTCAGGAACAAATGAGGAAGTCTTACCCAGTTTCTTGAGCTGGATGTTGTGTCCATGTTGGCTCAGTGAAGATAGAGGAGTGACAGTGAAGACAGTTGTTGTTGAGCTCAACTTGAAACTGTACTGTAGTTTCAGAGTTGTCGTACTTTCTGATATAGATGTTGTTGTTACAGAACATAAATCTGTAAATGGAGGGATATTTTGTATTTTGTAATAGCTGACAGTTTGTTTCCACCAAAGACAGAGACGTAGTCCTCAGTTCAGGCTGTCAGATGGGAATGAGGTTTTTCTAAAGAGGCAGCTTATAGAGCCAAGATGTTGACGATGATGTCATCATTCTAGAATGATGGTCATAACTGAGCATTCTCATCATGTGTTCTAGATCCTCCCAATTCAAACAAAGCTTTTTTTTATCAACCATTTGAGCACAAACACCCACAGACAGTGTCTAAAGTTGCAACAGAAAATCAAAATAATGACTTTAAGCTGAGGGGAACTGAGCTGATGATAAATCTGTCTGGTTTTGTCTCGGAAACAAAAACAAAAAAAAAACAACCTACACAGAAAGTGCAGGATTATAAGTTATTCTTCATGAATTCTTATGTCAAAACAATTAGTATTTATCATTGTACTGTTGCATTTTTACTTCACCGCAGCTAACAGCAACATAATAGCAGACATCAGGGTCACTCACCGGAGTTTCTCAATGTTAATGACTCGACTCGTTGACTCGTCCGTCAACCATAAGCGTTTGTTTTTGCCACTGACAGGCTCAGGTTGTTAGAATAAATGTCTGATGACATTATAGAAAGGATCCCGACAAAATACCTTACAACTCCCTACCCGACAACTGAAGCTCTGGAAACAAGTCTGAAGTGAAGACAGGTGATGATGGACTCACAGGTCATGACCTTCAGTCTTTGAGTTTGTGTGTAAAACAGGATAATAATAGTATTTGTTACAAACACCAACAACTGAACTGAATGTGCTTTGTGAAAATGGGTGAATTCAGCGGCTTGAACTGACTGTTCAGAGCAGAGGTGAAGTCCTTGAACTCAGCAGAAGTGATTCAAGAAGAAAATATAAAATCCAGTCAGTGGTTGTCAACAGCTCCTCCAACACAAGAGTTTCCAGATGAACAGGAAGCACAGAGTGACCTCTGAGACCTTCTTTACCCGAGTTCACCCTGAGAAGCACTGGATGGGAAAAAACATGCACACATACATTCAGGATGGTTTACACTCCACAATGACCAGCAGGTCAGGTCCTCCATGTGTGAGTGATTTACATCATGTTTGGTCGACTCCTGAAATGCTGCAGAGTTCATGGTCGGATGTCTGAACAGTTCTGCATGTCCTGGTCTGAAGAAGCTGAAGAAACATACTGTGAATACTAAGATTAGTCTTTGCATTCTGCTGCTTTTACAGTCATTTTAACTCAGATATGTGTTTGAAAACTGAAGTCCTCTGACCACACCGAGCCATTCTACTGTCTGTGAGAGAGTCTTCAGAGCTTTGGTGAATAAATGGAGTGAAGAATAAAGAGGAAAAGAAAGACGGACTGCTTCTGAATGAACAGAAGATGCTGACAGGGCAGAACTTCTCTACTTTCATTTATTGGAGTTGATAACGAGATCAGTCTTCAGAAGCAGTTGATGATCTCAGCTGGACCTCCGTTCAGTAACACTCAGCACTGATTCATGTTCACTCGGAGGGTTATAGATTCAGGGTCAACTGCAGTTCATTTTCTGAGTGCAGAATCAATCGTGGTTGTGATGTCTCTGATAGTTTGATATGGATCAGTCAGTGACACAGAAGGTGTGAAAGGTTCTGAAGAAGAACCTTCAGACATTTCTCATCCTGAACCTCACGAGGCTCAGAGACTTGACCAGTGTTGTTACCATCATCTTCTACAGTCCACCTGTATCTCTGAATGTCCGACACACTCCATGGGTCATTCCCCTCCAGGACTCTGAGGTCTCAACCTGATTTTATGATTTTATGAAGTCATTTCAGCCTGATGTTGGTGTCAGATTAAAGTCCATATTTGGTCTGGAGGCCACAGTCTTCTGGGGTGTATTTGAAAGGAATCGTTTGGCCACGCTGAGTCACCATTTCAGCCAATGAATGAATGAATGTTGACCTGCAGCCTGTCAGGGTTCACTGTCCCCTCCCTCCAGTAAGCAGGTTAAACAGAGAGCAACAACAAGCTTTTCACAGTTAAAGTGGGACAACTGCACAGACAGTCAACAGGTTCAATAACACGTGTTTATTAAACCTCTGTTTGTGTTTCAAATGGTGTCTGATTGACATGTATTACAGTGAATCTTAGAAACCTACTTTCACATTCAAACATGTCACCAGCACTGTCCAGCAAAGGAACTCCTGAGTCTTTATGACATTTAATCAGCTTGTTTCAGGGTAGTTTGGCAGTTTAAGGCAACTCCTGAGATGTTTGATGTTAAAGAGTTGCAGTAACAGATGATGGTTTGCAATTTTGGATAATCAGTACCTTCACAGCAGATTTTGGGGAAACAGATAGAGGTGCTACAGGGGAGAGAGCAGACTTGTGGGTCAGAGGAAAGATTTTAAAGTTGAACAGACAAGAATCCTGACGTGGATCAGACTGATGAAGGAGAGTTTTCTCCTCTGTTATCGTTCCTGTTTCCTCATCCTGCTCTCTCTCTCTCTCTCTCTCTCTCTCTCTCTCTCTCTCTCTCTCTCTCTCTCCTCTTTTTCTCATCTCTCTTCAGATGTGTGTGTTGCAGAGGTGTGTGAAGGTTGTCCAGTCTGTCTGTGGTGACACACTCTTGACATGATCAGACTGCAGAGGAATGTGGACGATGTTTCCTTCTGAGAGATTTAGTGCCAACTATTAAATATCTGTGACATAAACTTCAGAGTGAGTTCATACTAATGGACCTGAGCACATTTTGTTCTGTCCAAGGACAAAATCTGAACTTGTTTTTAAATCACTGCAGTGTCCTTCTGTCTTTAGAAACAGTTCAGATCACCACCATTAATCCATCCATCCATCCATCCATCCATCCATCCATCCATCCATTAATCCTGCAGCAGTTTCTCTGTCTCTTAGTGTGAGGAGAGTGCTGTTGTTTGGTGTTTGATCTTGGTTCCTCATCTTCCTCCTCTTGGCTTGTCTGCCTATCAAAGCCTCCAGCTGGAGCCCTGCCTGCTCTCTCAGACCTCAGTCAGCGTGTTGAACGTGTTCTTTGCCCTTCATGTGATCTGCTGTTGATCTTTGTTTCTGAATGGGGAGGATGGTGGTGTTTAATGTTGGGGTTTTGAGAATACTTTGACACTCTCACCATAGGATTGTATGTATCATGTGGTCACCCAGCAGGCTTTCTAATTTTTATGCAGCTACTCTTCCTCCTTTTTTCTGAAAGAGATTGTGGGGAAACAGATGGAGGAGTTTGTGGTGAAAATGAGGAAACAGAAAAGCAGTTGTTCAATCGTCTTTCTTTCAGTGTAACAGAGTGAAGAGTAAAAGTGTTGAGGAGCAGCAGGAACAAGACAAGAAAATAAACCTTCAGTGGTGAACTGAGACCCGTTAGATGCAATGATGAATGGTGACCCCACCTTAAATGATGAGTAACCCCACCTTTAACTCATTTTGTGCAAACTGATGATGACAAATGTAGAACTTCTCTGAAAGACTGAAATGAGTTTGATTTCTAGCATAATGCTCAGAGGCTGCTGCACAGCAAAGGCACAATGCTGGGAAAGACTCAGCTTCTAGTCTAGTTTGTTCTGTTGAGTCCAGAAGCTGTTTGTAACCAGAGGTGGACATTGTTTGTGTTTGTCTGTCCTGCCACTCACTGACTGTTTCTGTCTGATGGTGACCTGAGTCAGCGCACTCTGGCCCCGCCCCCGAGCCCCACTAAAGCCATTAGCTTCCAGCATTTGATTAAACATGGCCATCGATTCCCACAGGAAATGAGTCAAGTTCAGCATCACCTGATCAGAGCATTCAGCTCCCTAATGGAGAGAGAGAGAGAGAGAGAGAGAGAGAGAGAGAGAGAGAGAGAGAGCAGGGGTGGAGAGAGGGATTGTGGGAGTAGGAGTTCACAGTAACAATGGAGGGATGAGAGGTGGGAGAAGATGAAACAGCTTAATGTCAAATACAAACACACACAGTGAGAAACATCCAGCAGCCTATTGTTCCTGAGTCATTGGCAGCTTCCAGCAGCCTGAGGGCTTCACATATTGTTGCTTCAGCAATGGGGAGTGAAAATGTTTAAACATAAAGGCTGCTGATTTTATATCTGCTCTCTCGACAAAGGACGCTGAAAATTCATGAACCTCATTTATTTCTGCTGTACTTCATATTCTGCAGACACCTTTTGCTCCTGCTTTTACAGTTCAAAATGTTCCATTATGTCCCTTTATTGTCAGATTTAGATGCAAATTCTCTGCTATATCGCTTAACATGATGTCTTCCAATGATGTGGAAAGACAAAGGTGTATATCATGTTGTTGACTGTGGTTTTAGGGTTGATGAACTGCATTCCAGTGGCTGATTTGCTGAGAGCTAAAATCTGAGTGGACACAGTGACAGGTGAAGACACACTATGTGTCCCACCCAAGGTTCACTCTCCACAGATTGTTCAGCATCAGGGTCTGTTGTTTTAATGTTATGTGTCGTGCTGGCAGCGTCAGGAGAGGCTCCAGGAGTGGATGTGACCCACAAAGAGGTGAAGAGAGACACAGCAGGCAGGAGGCCAGGAGAGAGAAACACAACACAATCCTCTGCCAAGGTTACACACCTACACAGCTGCACACACAGACACACTGCCAGAGGTTACTCAGCTGGCTGCCATAAAGATTCCCACTATTAAAGCAAGTGAATGGCATTAGCAGCCTCTAGCCATGGCAAAGGACAAGGAGCAGCCTGTCACAGCAGGAGAGGCCATGATGGGAACAGTGAGGGAGCAAAGAGTCATAATCTGTCCCAAAGGTAAGATTTAAGACTGGGACCGGCAGAGATGGAGGTTTAAACATGACATCCAGCCACTGTGGAGCTGACGACAGCTACAGACGACTCCTCTCTGCTACTTTCTGCCACCTCCTCATGTTGTGATGGGGCTTTAAAAAAAAAGAAAGGGACCCATATTGGCATCTAGTTTTCTTCTTCAGAGAAAAGTGTTAGAGTAAAAAGGTCAGTTGTGACAGCCAGTCAGTGATGATGAATCATAGATTTACATCTGAGTCCTCAGCAGCTGTTTCCAGCAGATCAACTCAAACACACTGAGTGTAGCTTCATGTCCAGCATGAAACAGCAGAGAGCAGAAGCAAGTGATTGGCTCTTAGAGAAAGTCCAGCATCAACATTTGAGTTGAAGGACCAAACCAGAGATCAGTGGACAGTGAACGCTGACTTGTATTCGTCAGGTGACCAGAAACATGTTGCTCTGTGTCTGCTGGACGGCCTCTCTGTGGATAACTTTAACATGACGGCATAAATATTCCCTCAAGCTGTTCTATCAGCAGCATCACAATGTTTCTTCTCGTGTGTTTAGATGATGGATATGTGATGAAGTCAGGAGGCCTCGTCCTCTCTGCTGGAACTGAAATGTAAATGCTCATCGAGCAGCTCTAAATACATGTAATCCAGCGGAGCCCTGGGGGGGCAGCATTAGAGAGGGAGATGAAACAGACCCTCAGTAAAGAGGCCACACAAGGCTGACTGCACTTCAAAAACATGACGCTCATTGAGTTCACACCAACTGTATCGTCATGTCTTTTGTCGAGGATGGACGACTGTCAGCTGTTTAAAGCACAGCAATGAACAAGAAGCAGGATTATTGTGGACATATTTAAATGTAACATGGTGTGTGACTGCTGAAATGAAAGACTGTTTAAAGTCATTTATTTAGCTTTTAGCTCCAAAAGTTGGAGAGTAAAGAAACAGATCCAGAGTTGTTGCTTTTCTCTGATCGTCCCTGTTTGAGTCCTGTTGATCAAAGTTGTCCTTTTCTCTCCTTGAGAAGAAACGGTTTGCAGAGACAGTCAAAACTATTTTCTTCTTCATCTAATTTATATTTCTGCCTGTTTTTGAATTCTCAGTGTTTCAAATGAAGGTTGGGAGTGATGGAGGAGCTTTCCCAGCTTTAAAGACACTGTGACATTATTTCACTGCTCATTATTGGACTTTTCTGCATCATTGATGTGTTCATTGGACAGAAAGAGTTTTGCATTAATGAGTGGAACATGAAATATCAGCTGCTTGTCTGTTCTGGTCTCTCAGTTAAATATTGAATCAAGTTTCTGCTTCTCAGATGAATTCATCAGGTCATTAGTGGAGACTGATTTCATCTGATCAGGATGGTGATGTCATCTGATGGATGTTGTTCTTACTGTGCTTGAATTAGTTTTCACAAGTCTTAAAATTAGTTCAAATGGACATTTACATGAAATATAAATCAACTGAACCAACTGTTAATCATCTGTCTGCAGGAAGTTTATCTCTTCTTCATCCAGTTCAATCTGAAGACTTGTTCCGACATCTTTTGATGTTGGTTTGCATTCGATCCTTCAGTTCTCTGAACTCATAATCGTCACTTTTGTCACTTTGAAAGGCAAATGAAAATCTTAAAATGATTGTGATTGGTTGAAATCCTGCTAATTCAAATTCATTGTGTAGATGAAAGCTCTGTGCAACACTGCGCATATTTTCCAAATTTGCACACTTACATTCTGTGAGGACCCTCAACCTTTCTCTTGACTCTTCATTTGAGTTGATGACCTTCATTTCTACATGTTGAAAGCTGCTTTGTTAATGAAGTCTAATTATACTGAAGTGTGAGGTGAAAGCTGATTCTTCCATGTCTCCATTGTTGAGAGGCTTTAGATCAGATTGTCAGTTCACGGCTGACCATCTGATGTCCCCCTGAAACCATCTGGACAGACTCCAGATCTGTCTGGGAACCTGCAGCGACAGAGTTCAGGAGGAGAAATGATGTTCACTGAGTGAGATTCACTGACTGAACACTCACCAGTGATCAGATCCAAACATCCTGCACACAGTGTGAGAGACATGAGGGGTTGACTGGTTCTGAAATGTAGTTTCTGCTCTGAATGTATCTTCTCATGTTGTACCTCAATCAACGCTGGCACTGACCCAGCTCTCTGAGCACAGTGGATGTCCATTCAAGGAGAATGTGCAGAAAAAGAAAGAAAGAGCATGTTGCTGTAACCAGGTCACTTTGATCAGATCAGCAGGAACTCAGTTCTCATGTGATGTTTTAGGTTTACAACAGTTCAGAGAAATACATTTCCAGGAAGTGAACAGTTTCCCTTTGCTGCATTCTCTGTGAGATCATTGAAATGTCATTTTGAACTCGAACTCGACTTAAAGAGACTCGGCTCGAATCGGCCCTGTGCCTGGTGTCCAGTGATCCCTGTAGCTCAGCCAGGCTCAACCTGAAGAAACAAACTTGTGGGATCATCACCTGAAATGTGAAGGAGATTGAGGTGCAACTCAATGCACTGTGCACTGCTTTAAGTACAGTGTTCCTCTTCTTCAGGTCGTCATTGGGTCACTGGATACATGTCACTGGGTGTTATTTGCTCTGCTGTCTCAGCTCATGAGTTCATTTCTGCTGATACACTGATGAGTGTTGGACCTCTGCCACCTGGAGGGCTGCAGTTTGGGAAAAGTCGAGTCATACTGAACAATGTCTCATTGGACTTTACGGTCCGCCATCAGCAAAAGCTCAGTGCAAACTTTCTACAAATAAGGGAAACAAATCTCTGCTGTAAGAAGTTTTGTTTTTTATTTGGAACATATTTGTTCCATATTTACATCTTTCCTTCCTTAAAGTGTTTTGCATCAGTAAAATCTCCAACTCTTTATGGCACAAATTGGTTTGAGCTTTGCAGAACGACAAATCTGCTCCACAACAAACGCTGGAAGTTTAGTAAATGGAGTTGAAAGATTTCACTGTGTGATGCGACTCTTTCTGAACGTTGAAGAGCAGGAAGTGACGAGCACATTGTGTCGGTGTTCAGGCGGTCAAGAGGAAGCACAGAGCAGCTGTTGGCCTTGTGTTGTGTGTTTGTTATAAGGCTGCAGGAGATGCTGGATGCTCTTATTTTACACAGAAACCCTCAGACTGAAACTCTGGAGCAGGTTGGACTTTGGAGAGAGATACATGTGATTAATGAGAGCTGCTGGCAAGAGAGTACACACAAGAAGTGCTCTCTCACTCTGTGTGTTTGTGTGTGTGTGTGTGTGTGTGTGTGTGTGTGTGTGGTGGGATAAGGTGGGATGCGTCATGGCTGACTAACACAGATCAGCCGCTGGTCTTCTCTCCACCTCAGAGGATCCTGTTCATCTCCTGTCTTAAACTCTCACTCTGTTCTTCTTCTCTTCTCTCCTCTCCAGCGTCGGATTCTTTCTCCCCACAGAGCGCCTCCATCTTTTTGTGTCTTTCTGTATTTATCCCACCACAACAGAGTGTTTGTCTGTTTGTCAGTTTGCATGATACCAAAACCTGAACAACACATTCCAGTGAAATGTGGAGGAAAGTCAGAGCAGATCGCTCCAAACAGCTCCGCCAGCTGTCCATTTCTAAAACACCTCATGATTTTGTCTCAAAACTCCTTACCTGTGAGGTTTAGAGCAAAACCTTGAATTCACTGTTTCAAGTTCATCTTTTAATGTGCGGTAGGTCCATTTCTGCCTGAAGTCATTCACCATGATTTACTTTTTTTATTTTCACAGAGCAGTGGATCAGCCTGACCTCGCTCTGTGCAATTCCAATCAAATTCTGATTAAAGATGCACACATCTGCTCTTAGTGGTCATGTGGATCAAGATTGTAAATTCTAACCATTTTCTTCAAAAACGACTAATTTCAATGATTGTGCAGCCTTGTTCAAGGATGATCTCTGTTATTTCTAGTTTTATGTGCAGTCGATGATAAATGACTTGTTAACTTGACGCAGTGCAGCACCTGGATGGTTTCCTACCTGTCTGTCAAAGACATCTATTGGTTAACTAGCTGTTCATTGCTCCGCATCATGACGGCCTGCTGGGAGCTCTGGGAAGTTTAACAAGACAGTTTGACACCAGCAAACAGGACGAGTGAAGACAAGGAAGGAGCTGCAGGGGCTGTTCAGGGTGTATGAGTGGAAAGATGACAGTAATGATCAAGAGGCGATAACAGAGAGTGAGTGGCAGTGAAACTCTGTGGTTCTTAGTTCAAATGTTCACATTAAAAACTTCATCATTCAGAACTGCAGAGGAATGAGAAACAACTGAGACACACAGAGACAGACAGGTGGGAAAACAAAGACAGAAACAGACGAGTAAATGCAGAGAGACAGTGTTCAGTTATTGTGTGAATCTACTGAACTCAGATCAGTGCTGCTGGGTGATTTGAATGTTGGAGGAAGAGCTTTGGAAGAACAGACAGAGTGACAGCAGTGGTGTTACTCTGAGAGCCAATCACACACTGTTTATCCTCTCATCTCACTCTGTCATTGGTTCAGTCGTCTGCTGAGAGAAAACCTGTTCTGTTTTGATTGACGCTGACAGGAGATCAGATCCAAACTCTGAGCAGAGAAAATGCTACAAACATCATCTGCAAACTTGATGTGTCTCTCCTCAGACAGACAGACAGACAGACAGACAGCAAACAGAGTGAAGAGGGTTAGTCAGGATGGTGTTTGGTGCTCTGAGAAATCAGCTGGCTGATCCATCATCTGAAGATAAAATCTACTGGACTGTATTCACATGAATCTGCATTATGTTTAAAGTGGAATGACACTACAAAGGCTCCATGAACGTCTTTACAACAACCAGATTAACATTTAGCCTTTCAGCAGGGTTCAGTCGGAGTTGGATTTTACACAGTCGCTCACATTTATTGAGCTTCAGCCCACTATGAACAAACTGTGTGTGTATATCAGTGTGATTCCTGGAAACCTCAAAGCAGGAAATAGCTCTGCAGTGAAGTGGACCATTATGATGAAATTCTGGAGAATAAATTCTCATGTTCTTCTTGGTTTTCACTTCCAAATGAGTGGGTTAGACTGGGCCAAACTGCACCTTGTTAAAGTCAGTCTGAGGCTTGTTTTTATTTATTTATCTATTTTATGGCCAGAGCAGATTCATTTGTGAAGCAGTGCAGCAGATATCTGAGCTCTGAGTGAACACAGATTTAGTTCACTTCATAGATACTGTCTGCTAAAATCCATCAAGCTGGATATAAATAGTGTGATTTCCTCTTTGACGTCAGTCTCTGTTTGTGCACTGATTGTTTTAGTATCCACTCTATAATACACACACACACACGTTACCTTCAAAGACATCACGGCTTTGATTATTTCTTCAAACACATGGATGTATTCAGACAGCAGACCCTGTACTGTCGATGGGAGCTGGTCTGAGATCAGCGAACAACTGACATTTCAAATCAAAGAACTGGTCAGTCCAAAACTTGTTTTTAATCAAATTTTGAGTTTGATATCATCACCATACAGATGATGATGATGATGATGATGATGATGATGATGATTAGATCAGATGGATTGTAGGATGAGTATACATCTGTAACAGTGTCTGAAATGCCATTTTCTTGGAATAGATAGGAAAGGAAATAGATGCATTAGAGACGAGGAGACAGAAAAAGGAGAAGCTTCATGTCCACCCTGATCTTTTTTTAACGACTGACTGTGATTATGATGTTTGATTAGGATGTTACTGTGGCTCAATGGCCCATGAGACTCTGTAATGTAGTGAGAAAATGGAAAGGAAATTGTCTTTTCTCCACAATATTCCTCTCGAGCTCTTTCACCCTCCCTCCAAATATCACTGTCTGTGGATTCTCTCAGTCTGCACTGTGGATGAATGTTGACATGATGTGATGTTTAGAAGCTTCACATTCACATTGATTGGATGCATGATGTGGACTGACTGAACCAAGCAGCCCAAAGCTCAGATTATCAGACTGATGAGCAGAAGGTTTGTTAGATGAGATGATGAAGGAGTTCAGCACTTGGAAAAAGTGTTTTTCAGCCTGTCTGACAATTCAAGGCAATAAAAACTTTCAGCACTCACAAATGTTCACACAGCTTTAGTACTGAGGCTGAAAAACTCATTTCCTGATCAGCTTTGACATTTTCTGAGATCTTCATTTGTCATCATTGAGTTTAGGCTGTTTGTCGTGTTTCTGTTCTCATCTTCATCAGCTTCGCTTTCCTCCTTAAAACAGTGAAACACATGACACAAAACACTGATGTGATCTGAGGAATAAGGAGCTGATGAATCCACTCACTGTTTGTCTGCTGAGGCCGTTTTCAAAGATCGGCCTTTTCATTCTGACTCACTGTGGCGTTCAGAGTCGTTCAGTAGTTTCCTCTTAATCACTGTCTCGTGGGTCTTTATCTGCTTCTCGCTGCTGCACTTAAAACTTTCAAAGGTTTTCATACTGAGCCACCTGTGAGTGTTTGGAAATACAAGCACAGCCCACTCTGCCCGATCACACATTTGTTTTCTGTGTGAAGTATTCAGCTTCTTTCTGATAGAAGAACCATCTTCAATATCTGAACCACCCACACAAGTTTTTCTTCCTGCTGTCAGAATGTATGAGGGGTCACAGTTCAGCACGGAGGAATATGCATTTTTTCTAAAAATAAAATATCATGTGCAATTCTGTAAAATGTCAGACACCAATGAAATATTTTTACTTGAAGAATTAAATTGTATTTCTCATTTAACTTATTTAATTTATGTTTGCTGCACACACATACTCACTCCTTGACGTGGTTAATGTGCTGTAGACTGTACTTTAACTGTGCAAGCTGTGTGTAACTGATCAGGGCTGCTTCTTGCTAAATGCAGCGTTGGCCCCTCTGCTCCTCACAGTCTGTTCTTGGTGCTGTGTTGAAGGGAGGACACTGAATTAAAAAGGGTTGTTTTCTGTAGCTGAATCGTTCCAGTCCTCAGCCTCCTCCTTCATTAGACCGTGTTGAGTTTGACCAGTTGCTGCTTGTTTGGGTTATTTCACCCCATGCAGTGACAGCCATATGGTTAGTTTGTGTTTGTGTGATCAGTTGCATTCATCAGGTTCAGCTGCTTTTGGTGGCAGAGCTGCTGACAGCCTCAACCCAAAGATCATCAGAATAACTGCACACCAGACCTTATTTTCAGAATGCTAAAAAGGTCTGTGTGAGGGCTCCTGTGTTTCCTGCTGTAGGTGGTCTAATGTCAAAGGAGATGCAGGCAGCAGCACAGGTTGTCATTATTCATTAGAGGAGGTCAGATTTGGCCCTGCTGTGGCCGCTTTGGTCAAGCGGCCTCTTTATTTCTGCTCATGCAGAACAAGCTGCTGTATGAATGCAGAGCAGTCTGTAGTGGGAGAGTTCTCACATAGAAGAAGACTGATGTGTGTTTCTGCCATGCTCTGAAAATACCCACATTTCCTTCTCTGTCTTCAGAATATATATTGAGCATTGCGTGTTGTGTTTGCAATTCTCAAGTGTAAAACAAGCATTGCTTCATAGGTTTACTGGGAATTATCACTGCCTAAAGAAATATCGATATCTCTATATATGGAACCATCTGATGTTACAGCGTTTGCATTTGCTTCAGGCTTCAAAACAGTCGTCCACAAGCCAGTGGGTGAGGTCACAGTGGCTGCATCCACTTATTTTTGACCAGCCTATGGTTTAATCCCATAGCCTACCAATCGTATGGTTGCACATGTTGAGTGTGGATGCTGTTGCTTCATGTTTCTGTGGTTTCAGTCCTCCTGAATTTTTACTTCAACTTGAACATCATTCTAAACCAGTGAGACAGAAGTGTGATCACACACAGCAGAGACTGGACATTGTCCATAAGTTGATGCTCCTCTCCTGCATGCACACAGAACATGTTCTGTTGTTCCCCATGATGGAATTAAAGAGAAAAAAGCTCCTGCATGGTTTGAGAGTTGAGGTGATGGCAGAGTTTGACAGATTTCAGGTAAAGCAGAGAAGTTACACATCAGAAACACAGTTTGACATGGCCAACAGGGTCAGTGGTGTTAATGTGGAGGGAGGGCTTGTCTGCCAGGAAATGTGGAAGCGAACGAGCTAACAAGTCTGCAGAGACTCAACAGGAGAATCGTCAGGAGACCAGATGAGGTCTCTGCTTTCTGTTCACTCAGTTCAGGAAATTCAGCTGAATCCAGCAGCTGGATGCAGGAGAGAGAAAGCCAAGACTGACCCGGTGTGTAGGTGGAGGGGAACATTAGAAAAGGTTGAACTGTGACTCGGTGTTGGGAAAGATGGTGAAGAAACAGCTGAGGAACAGAATGAGGGATCATCAGTTTGACAGTTTGCTCACTAACAGGAAGGTTACAAATCTGCAGGTCAGCTTCTGCACCACATTTCTTTTCTGTGGAGGCTTCAGTGACTCCAACATGACTGATCCACATTCACAGCATACAGGACACAGCCGTGAGCCTGTACAGCTCATTGACAGATACACTCAATAACCAACAACACATATGTGTCAAAAGTCAGATGATCTCAGAAGAAGTTGGCAGTTTGAATTCAATCCAGTGTCAGAAGTTATTTTGAGACTCAGGTACCTGTGTGTGTTTTCTGCCTCAGAGAACCAGGAGCCTTTCATGTTGGGTAGCCCAGGGATGTTGTCCTCTGTGCCATTCAAAACAGCCTTATCAAAGGTTTGCATCCATGTTGCAGGAAAACACACAAACATACTGTATACACACACCCTCTCCCACCACTCTGAGTTGGAGGAGAAACTCTTGCTCTTCCTCTTTTCTTCAGTCTCCAGTAATTCACTGTGTTATTTTCCCTCTGACACACAGCAGCATCAGGAAATGTCATCACAGCTTCACTGTCAAGTTAAACACAAGTAGACGATCCAAACACAAGAATAATCTGAATAATTTATCTTAAAATTGTATTAAATGGCAGTAAGTATATTGAAAATGATAATTTAATGTCATCATGTTGAAGAGCAGCAATAACTTTTCGATCACGTGACACAGAAAGGGAGACAAGCTGAACCAAGAGAGGGAGAGATTCAGTCCTCTGGCCGCCGTGTTCAAACCCTCGATGTCTGTGAGCTGCATGAAGAATGGTGGTGTGACAGTTTAATAAAGTTAGAAGGTTTCTGCTGTGCAGCTTCAGATCTACACTTTAAGCTTTCATGGTCAGACATCTGTCAGAGCAACACAAGACAGAGGAGGAGGAGGAAGAGGAGAGTGTTAGAGAGTCACCCGAGAGAGAGAGAAGAACATATCTGCCCTTGAAACATGGTCAGTGTTTCACATATTCAATGGAGGAAGAGAAATATTTACACACACACCACAGACTGCACACAGTGAGCTGACACAGCTGTCTTGTTTACTTTTTCTATGCAGGAAATGATGCTCAACAGAAATGGAAATAGACAAATTAGAACAGGAAACTATTTGAGCTTCTGTCCTGCGTGGATGCTCTGACAATGACAGAGGTGCTGTTTACAGTTTCCATGTTGCTGCTGACTGTGACCATGATGCCATCTGTGATGCAGCGGAGCCCCAGAGATCATCAACAAGAAGCAGAGAAAGCTGTTCTGGAGCCCGACAACCCCCCAGACTCTCTCACACACAGTGGTAAACAGCGCTTAACGACAGGCCCACTTTAATTATTTATGGGTTACAAATTATTTGGCAGTCATTAATGAATATTTGATCATGTGAGCTATTCCAAAGTAACCGGGGGACGCTAAATATTACCAAGATGTTAAAAATGAACTGACACTAATGCTTTGATTTCAGCTCTGAAACAAGTCTGAATAATAAATATCAGCAAACAGCAGCTTGACATTATTTCTGGAGGACAGCTCTTTACCTTCAGAGTTCATCAGTCACATGAGGACACAGAGCCTGTGACGGCCAGGAATCAATGGATTTATCTGTCGCCTTTTGTGTGAGTGCTGTAGTGTGAGGATTGTTTGAGCAGCACACAGCAACACGTTGGCCAAACATTCAGATGCTCCACGCTGCAACACTGGAGTCTTATTTAGTCACACTGAATCTCTTTTCATTAAATTCTCTCTGGCCTCACAGATCTCTTTCCACTCCAACCATGACTGTACTAATAGAGCCGATTTGGCCAATCTCAGGCAGCTGAGAGGTGAATCAATTAGCTTCTTTTGTCTTCCCACAGGAACACACTACCTAGAAGAGCACACACCCTGACCAAGCATATTGGATTCACTTTAACACTGCTCTGATGCTGGCAGGCAGCCTGGATGGTGTGAAGTGCTGGATGGGGAGGGGGAGAGAGAGGGAGAGAGGGGGGCAGAGTGTGGAGACAGTGTGAGGGGAAAAGGATGGAAAGAGACAGACTGAGAGACAGAGTGCAGAGACAGAGCAGAGAGGAGAAAGAGAAGAGAAAGAAGAAGGAAAGTGAATCGTTTCTTTTCCATTTGTGATGAGACATCAGCAGGAAGTGAAGCTCTGCAGCACCTTTCTATTGTTCTACGTTCTAGAAGTGACTCTGTGTGTTTCACTGTCTTGTGCCAAACATACACTGTGTTTCACATCAGTGTCCTGAATATGAACGAGAGACTGAAGACAATGACTGAATGCATCATTGTGAGATAAACTGTGACACCTCTGTTGTTTCCACAGAGCAGACAGTGAGAAATGATCTGTCTCACCAGAGTGTCCCTTCACTATTACTGAGTGCTTCTCTTTACGCTCTTCTTCTTCTCATTCAGTTCATGTGGAGTTTATTTCCTGTCCTGAATTTGAAGCTGCTGCTGAAATATTTCTTCTCAGAGCAGAGACTTGGGAGAAGTTGTCTTTTCAACCTGGTGATACTGTGAATTCTTTCACATGGTAGAAATTACTGCCCGCCGTCTGCAAATGAACAGATTTCTCACCTGACTTTCTCTCCCATTCTGATCCTGGCAGCTCTCGAAAAGTCTAAACCGAGAGACCCTCATCAGATCATTGGTGGGTAAACAACAGGTGACTACTTCCATCTGATGAACACAGTCAGTGAACTGTGCTGTCTGCTGATGTGTCTCATTACTGAGAGATCCATCAAGATGATGAGAGCTGGAGATTTAGTCTGATCACACTGAGATTCATCAGCTGCTTCTGCTTCCCTCCTCAGCTCAGCAGCTCATCCACACACACACACACACACACACACACACGCACACGCAGACACGCTGTGTGTGACTCCATGTTTGTAACACTGAGTTACACTGCAGCTACTGTGAGCTCTGTGAGAAAGAGGATCCCCACCAGCTTTCTAAGAATAACTCAGTCACATAAAGACCTTTGACTCTGTGTTACTTCTCTGCTTGTTGCATATTTCATAGGTTGACAGGCTGTGTTTGCACACACACACAAACCAAGCACGTCCAGAGAAAGTAAAGCAGCATCAGTGTGTGTCAGAGATGAGATCCAGCATGTACTTTAACCACTGAGGTCCTCTGAGGTGAGGAGCTAAGTGATATTTGATGACAGGTTGTAGTTGTTCCGTCCAGTGTGGACGATCAAAGTGTACTTGTCTTCTCTGGCTGCAGCTTTAAACAGGTGAAGTGCTGTGGAGGTTGTGCTTCAGTGAGTCGGACATCTTTTAGCTGTCAGAGATTCAACCTCGACCTCTGAGAGCCTTTGACAGGATGAAGATGTCACTGATGGAGGCTTATTTTCTTCTCTTAGACTGAGGCCTTGACCACACGTATGCAGATATTCAGCCAAACAAACCTCTTCCTCTGTGTTTGAGCCTCTCGTTCACATGCAAACAGCATTTTAGGTCATGAAAACAGATTTTTTAAAACACCTCCTGAAGTGCAGATTTTTCAGGACTCCACTTTCTGTGTATCGTTGTCGTTGCAGCCGCCTTCTCATGACACAGATGTCTCCTGTTATGCTCTGGATTTGTTTCTGGGTAAAAAGATGGTTTCCTCTGTGATGTGAAACCTTCATCCGATGCTGCTTCATGACTTTGAATTGATCACAAAGGGACTCAGTGTGTGGGAAGACGGGAGCCCACAAGTAGAGATCTGTTGTGTAATGACATCAGGGAAGAGCTTTAAATGTGTTCACTGAACACGTTTATTAAGACCTCTGAATATCCACACTCATCCTGGAGGCTTAATGGCTTTTGGGACTGCAGCAGCATCAAGTATCTGACACTTTGCACACAGTATCACACAGAATAAAAACAGACATGAAATCAAAGCATCAGAATGTCTCTGGAATGAATTTGTTTGCCTGATTAGGGCTTGTCTGACAAGAATAAAATGAAAATATTCAGTGTGTGGATGTTAAGGTTGTATTAGCCCCTGTGTGTTCTGGCTCTGTTTGAACAGCTGTTTTTTTTTTTTCTGGACTCTTTAATGGTACATAGAAAATGCTCTTTGCTCATGTTTCCTTCCATATGTTGATGTGATTTTTGTGGCATGAGCTTATCTGATGATCCAGCTGTGGGCCGAGACTGAGAGAGAGAGAAGTATGACAGAGACTGATGGTGAATCCATGAACTACAGACGAGAGGTGAGGATAAGGAAGGACTGTGCAGCAGAGAAAGGGAAGTACAAAGAAGGAATTAAGGATGTCAAGAGCTGAGATAAGCTTGATTCCTGAGGGATCAGAGCTGTGCAGAGAGAAAAGACTCGATGCTGAGATTCTCACTGACTCTGGCTTCTGTTCAGTGACACCTGAGGATTTAAGTCCTGTTTGACGCCAAAGCTTCATCTATTCTCAGTCTCTGAAATGTTAAGTTCCAAGAACTTTACATTTTCTGAAAGACATTTCCCCCAGAGACTTTTCTCCTCTTTGACGATGAAATTCAATTTGAGCCATAGATCAGACTGAGCTGAGAACAAGCTCTCCAAGTGGTGGAAAGATGGAGAATTTCCCCTCAACTCCTCTGCAGGCAGCTGCTTCACGGTCACAGCTTGGATCACATTTCAGGGAAAGCAGGCAGATGTTTCAGCACCAGGCTCTCCAGAGATGTGCAGCAAAGCCGGAGAGAGAGGAGCAGAATCAAAGCCGACGTCAGATGTGTGTCAGACTGTGAGAGTTTGTTAGAATTTGGCTAAAAAAGAGGTTGATATATTTCGAGCTCTCTGGAAGTGACAAACAGAGGAATTTACTGTCTGCGGCTCAATATTGAAGAGCTGTTTTAGATTTGGCTGAACTTTGCTCGTGCGTTTGGATTCTTGGAGGAAGAGTTCAGATGAGTTGATGTGTTGATGAAGTCAGTCCCACATTGAGTGTTTAGCCATTTATTGCCAATAGTTGTGGAGAGACTGATGGAGACTCTTGTGTTCTGTGACGCTCTCTAATGTCTCTCTCTCTTCTTGTCCTCGTGTCTCTTTGCTGCCAGCAGAGTCGTTGCCACAGGACCACACAGAGATCTGTCCAATAATGTGGCTCAGCAGCAGAATCCGTCTTTGTTCCTCTTTCATCTTCCATCAGCTCCTCTGTGATGAAGCACACTCACACCAGTGAACCGCTGTCACTTCTATCAAAGGCTTCAGTAAATATAATCTGTGCTCACTGGAATAATTCATCCTCTCTCCCTCTGAAGTCTGTCTGGACTGTCTGCTGACTGTTAGTGGTCAGAGCCCGTCTGAGACTTGAACACTGTTCTGTCCACGCAGAGACATTGATCTGGTCAATCCTCTCTCTCTCTCTCTCTCTCTCTCTCTCTCTCTCTCTCTCTCTCTCTCTCTCTCTCTCTCTCCACTTTTGCTCTTCATCATGGACTTTTGCATGTTTGTCTGCTGCACACTTGAATGTGTAGGAAGCTGCCTGTCACTTTAAATTGCTTCAACATCTTTTCGTTCTTTTCTCATCATAATTGTTCCTGACCTTCATTCTTCTCTTCAGTTCTTGTTGACTTTTTCTGCAGTTGTTCTGTTACTGTGAAGGTTTCTGGGATGTCAGTCTGTGTTTTGAAGTCATGTCGTGCTCTCCACAGTGATCATCAAATGTTGCCCCATCTAATCTTAATTAAAATAGCAGCTTTACTGCCTCTGTCTGTTTGCTAATAGCTCGTCTTTCTACTCACACTAATGTGATGCTAAACTTGTGACTATAAATCAATGTTGTCTCGGCTCAGTCCAGTGAGCCTCCATGGCTCAGTGAGCATGTGGCTTTTAGGGAACCATTGTTGGACTAATCTGATCTGATGACTGCCAGTAAACGTTGAAAGGTCTGGAATGGAAAGGTTGATTCATTTGCCAATTGAGCAAGATTCAAAGACTGATGTGATGGATATTAAAATACAAACAGGATCTATCAAATCTACCAAAGCTGTCTGGTCAAAGCAAACCTCCACATCCAACATGCTGACTCTATTGAACATGGCCGTCCTGATCAATTCATGACCTGAAAAAGCTGACTCTTGTTTCTCTGATGTGTTTGTGCACTGTAGAGTACAGTCACATGAGAGGATCACTGAGAGAAAAGAGGCTTCATGTGCTTCAGCTGCATCACATCAGCTGCTGTTCTGACACGCTTTTCTTCTTTTCACGCAGCACATTTCACAGATCAGAATGAAAGACTCTTGGAAAATATCCTCAGTGTGCAAAGAAGATTACGGGAATATGAAATCTCTCTTCACATGACTCACCTTGAGTCAGTGCTGGAGGAAGCTGTGTCAGCTGGCTGGGAGCTCCAAGCTGCTTATGTGTTTTGTAATTTCTGAGGAAACACGTTCTTCATAATAAGAGACAGACATTTCTGTATATTTGCATGAAGCTCTTCTGACATTCACTAAACAAGGAAAGTTTTGTTCTACAATCCAAACAGCTGCTGCTTTGATATTGTCCTGTTAAAAGCAGCTGTGTCTCAGGAGAAGAGTGTCCTCATAACATTTTGACTCACTTGTATTTTGGCTCCTGCACAACCAGCTGTTCCTAATATGCTCCATTATTTTGATAAATATTATAAATATGTAAGACCTGAAGCATTGAGTCTGCTCATGTGGGATGATGCTACTCTGCCTCGTGTTTCATTATTTGTAAAGTACTTGTTGCAGTAAGAATGTGGAGTTCACGTCTTCACATGAATCACATCAACATGATGACAGAGTGGAGACTTAAGGACTAATAGTTTGTATGTCTAGGATTGTCTGATCTGGTTAAATTGCTGTGTTGTGACTATGGATCAGTATGGAGCCCATTTTCCAACACGCTGTTCCCAGCAGAAGGACACTGTGTTTGCTCTTCAGGGTGTTTGTGTGTCAGTGAGGATTCAGTGAGATAAAGTCAGAAAATAATTTCATAGTTTGTGTGTTTACACTGCAAACTCTTCTGCTCTGTCCCATCCTTCCTTTCTCGTCGTCTCTCTCTCTTTCACAGGTTCATTCAGGTTGTTCAGTCTCTGGGTTTGTATCCAGTTAATGATTTACTGAGCTGACACACTCCTGGACGGATTTGTTGCATTTGGAGTCCAGAGGAACCTTTGTGAGAGACGGACAGAGGCACAGAGACAGATAAAGACAGAGAGACTGTCTAATGTGATGGAGAGAAATACATTTGTCTTCCTCGAACAACAGCCACGTGTACTCTCTCAGCCTTTCTTCCTCCCACTCTGACCACAGGCTTTTGAAAATGAACCTTGATAAGCAGTGGCAGTTATTTATATGGTAATTCACACATCACACATTAGAGGAACCTCAGTTTAGTGGAGTGGAAATGAGATATCCTGTGTGTGTGTGTGTGTGTGTGTGTGTGTGTGTGTGTGTGTGTGTGTGTGTGTGTGTGTGTGTGTGTGCTTGTGCTGGTTGCTCCGCATCGACCTTGTGGTGATATTATTTGGGGTTGAAGGTGTCGTTCAAGATGCTTTCAGTCTACTTGTAAAATAGTGAGGACCATATTCCACCTTTTTGCCAGCAGCACGTTACTGCAGAACTGCTGATGATTCTCTCCATTCATAAGACTGAGGAGCACTGACACACAACCTTTAATGAACCCCTGGCTGCACTGACCCACATGTCTTTGGACAGCTGGGGGACGCTCACACAGACAAGTAGAGAACATGTGACACTGTTAGATTTCTTTAGTGGCTGTGTGGCTCGGTGGGCTGCTTCTGTTGACAGTGAGTGTCGTTACACTGCAAGTCTGTTGTTTCATCATGTACTGCATCACTGTCACTTATTGAAATGTATATTCTTACACTGATTTATTACTGTTTTTTCTTTTGTTTTTTGGCTGCTTCCTGGTGTTTTAGACACCAGATGTCTGATTAAAGGAAACATTATTTGACAGAAGCTTCCTGTTCTGACCTCAGGCTCTTTAAACAAAGTCTGATAAGCAGTTATTTATATGGTAATTCACCAAAGAGACACATCACACACAACTTGAATTTCAGATGAATGGAAATTACATTTGCCGTGTGTGCGTGTGGGTGTGCGTGTGTGTGTGTGTGTGTGTGTGTGTGTGTGTGTGTGTGTGTGTGTGTGTGTGTGTGTATGGGTGGGTGTGTGTGTGTATGGGTGGGTGTGTGTGTGTATGGGTGGGTGGGTGGGTGACAATTATTTGATTAATCAATAAGTCAATCAACACTTAATGAACAGATAAAAATGTGAGAATCAGTCTGTTCTTTGTCATCAAAGCCAAACTCTCTCTGCTTCCTGCTTCTCAGCTCTGTGGACTTGCTGCTTGTCTTTGTCTCATGTGAGGAGCTGTCCACGGTGCTGAACCACACTGTTTTCATCTTTTTGTCTCTTTTGCTGCAGAATGTTTTCACTTCAGCTTTCACTCAGTTCTAAGATGTCTTATTTTGACAGAGACTCATTTCCTGCCTCTTCCTCCCTCCACATAGCATCACCAAATAACCAAAACAACAATGTACCAGTTCAGTATAAACTGGTGCCTTCAGCCATGGCCTCCTTATTGACTGCAGGACTTTAGTTCCCTGAATTTGGCTTTCAGAGATTTTTGTTGTTGAAAGCTTTGTTTTGCCTGTGCTAAGCTGATTATTTGTGTCTCCTTATTCACCTAAATTAACCACTTATAAAGGCTGATGTGTGAATGCTCACCACAGTGGAAAACAGACTCCACAGTGAGAAACCTGCAGGATTATTTGGCAGGCAGCACCTTTGCTTCGTCTTATCTAAATGTTGCAGGGCTGAGTGTGTGGCTGTGAGTAAATCACTGAGATTATCAAACATGCACATGAGGTGTGTTTAACACCTTTCAAGGGCTCAGCGGTAATATCTGACATCCCTC
This sequence comes from Chaetodon auriga, assembly GCF_051107435.1. Classification (NCBI taxonomy): domain Eukaryota; kingdom Metazoa; phylum Chordata; class Actinopteri; order Chaetodontiformes; family Chaetodontidae; genus Chaetodon; species Chaetodon auriga. Next base: position 20,544,382 of record NC_135080.1, read on the forward strand.
AACTGCTAAAGAGCTAAAGACTGCCACACTTTGCTCATCTACATGTGTGATTATCCCTGGCTTCCTGCATTAATCAATATTTTATAAACCTCCTATTGATTTCAGTGACAGGTAATCAGCAAACTAATGAGGCCCTTGATGTGGCTGTCAGACTGAACTGGTTCAGCTCCAGTTATAGTAAGATCTAAAAATAGCCCTTTACAAGTCTCTTCACCTGCACTGTCGATGATGTTTCACTTCTGTCCTCCAACGAACAACTGAAGTGAACAGCTGTGGTTAATCTGTGGTTTTAAAGCAGAAGAACTGGCCGAGAAGTCACTCTTAGTCTGGTTCAGTGTTTTGGCAGCATTGTAACATCAGTGTGAATAAAAAAACATTTGTCAGCACAGCTGGACATTATCTCTGTTAGGATGTCCGTCAACTGGAGCATCCCAGCAGAGATAATGTCAGAGGGGTGGCCATGCTCACTTATCTTTCCTGTTTGATGTTTATCTAAGGCAGTGCACTGCGGCCCACCCATAAAGCCCACGAGTGCCATCAGCTTCCAGCCATTTGATTAACTGTAGCCTTCGAGTACAGCATCATGTGATCAGAGCTGCTGGCTTTCTGACAGGTGGAGAGAAGGATTGTGGGTGGAGGATTGATGTTTACTACAGAGGAATGGAAGGTGGGAGGAGATGAGACATCTTCATGTGAAAGAGAAACACAAAGCAAACACCAAACACTGTTCCTGGGTCAGTTATAGATCACTGTAGCATGTGTCTTATGTGTCTCAAACGTGGGACAAGTCTGTGGACACACTGACTGAAGCTTGACTCTCCACAGGTTGTTCAGCATCAGGGTCTGTTGTTTTAGTGTTGTGTGTCTTGCTGACAGAGTCAGGAGAAGCTCCAGGAGTGGATGTGACCCACAAAGAGGTGAAGAGAGACACAGCAGGCAGGAGGCCAGGAGAGAGAGACACACATACAATCAACTGCCACACACACACACACACTGACACATGGGCAGATGTTACTCAGCTGGCTGGCATAAAGATTTCCACTGTTGAAGCAACCAGCTGGCATTAACAACCTGCAGCTATGGCAAAGGACAAGGAGCAGCCAGTCACAGCAGGAGAGGCCAGGATGTGAACAGTGAGGGAGCAAAGAGACATAATCTGTCCCAAAGGTAAGATTCAAGACTGGCACCGGCAGAGATGGAGGTTTAAAGTAACAACCTGGCTCTGTGGATCTGACTCAGCCCCAGAGAAGGGACACTGGTGAGACGAGGCTGAGAGAGTGGACCACATGGTGACACAGGATGTTTTATTCAGGACTTTGCAGAGCTCTTACAGAGAACCTTTTACTGTGCTGTGATCAGTGTCGTCCCTCTGCTACATGCTCTGATAGCCCTCTGGCATCCTGCCTGGAAGGACGACACGCAGACCAGACAGCTGTTAGAGGAAAAGTGATGTTCTCAGCGGCATCGCCTCTGACTGAGGTCTGAAGTTTGCTGTTTCAAAGCTTTGTGGAGGCAGTTTACTGTATGTGAAGATAATTAGCTATTATCTATCCTGCACACTAACGTTCGCAGTTTCAGCACTTTTCCCCAGTGAATGTTTGTTTTTGTTGCTCATTAAACAAAATAATGTGCAGGACGAGAAGTGTGTTCATGTGTGTAAGTCAGGTAAGAAGAAGGAGACTTTAGCAGAAAGCTGATGTGGGTTTTTGTTCAGAGTCTGTGGCTCTTATGTGGCGGGCTGCTGTCCGACAGGTTTTTGTTTGTTTGTTTGTTTGTTTGTTTTACTTCCCACATAACTTAAAATCAACACATCGTCTGCTATGGCAGAAAGGTGAAATTGCCACCTTCCACAAAGTTTTTGATTGGCTGTTTGGAAACAAGTATTTGGACAGAAGTGATGAGATTCTGTCAATTCAATGCAAAAATAAAAGGAGAGGGGGGCGTCCATAAGTCACCAAGACTGAGAGATTCATGCAAAGCAGCACATTAAAGGTGAATCAGCTCAGGCCAGAGAACAAAAGTCTGTGGGCAGGAACATGTCTCCACTCTTCCAGTGTGTTTTTATTCTATGTTTATCAGTTCTGAGGAGATCTGACAGACAGGCATATCAAAGCTCCACGCTGAGCTGCAACTGTACGACCCAGCATGAAACGTTGAGCATGAACATTGTTTTCCTTCTGCCTGCTGTTCTGCCTCCATCATCACACAGCGACTTTGTTCTGGAGCTGTGGGAAGATTTATTTGATAATGTGTGTGAATGTCATTGAAGGAAGTTTGTAAAAGCTGAATCAATTCTCCACAACAAAACACGACAGTGTTCCAGTCTCTCTGGTCCAGCTGGAGACGAGTGAGGCTGCAGACCCCGTGGTTCAGTGTCCATGTGGAGGAGACCCAAACCTTGAAAGCCTCAGTGGTCGTGAGGCTTGACACGGAGCTCCAGGTGTGCCTCGTCCTCCCCTTCCAGCTCGTGCCTTTGCCAAACTCTGCCATGGATGCTGTGGATGGTCCCAAGAGGCTTCGCTGTTACCTTCATTTTCAGGAAATGTGTTGTTTTGTGTGATTTTCACAAGCAGGAACGTCGGAGTGGAGCTCCACTGACCTCCCTCACACCTCTCCACTAAATATTTATGAGGACATTTAAATAATGTGATTGTGTTCTTCCCAAATATTGTTTGGAGAATAGAATGGTGGAGAGTTAGTCGGCGCAGAGAGAGATGCACTTTTCAAGTTGGTGACCTCAACTGTCCCACAACATGTCAGAGTCTATTCCTGACCTCACCTTTAAACTGAGCAAAACAACAATCCGTGGTGCTCTGGACACTGAACTGTGATGTGTTTTTCCCACAATTTGTCTGTTATTGACAGTGGTGGAGGAAGTTTTAAGTCCTTTGTTTCAGTAAAAGAACTAAAACCACAGTGTAAAAATTCTCTGTTCCACGTAAAGTCCTGCACTGAAAATGTTCCAGAAGTAAAAGTATGGAAGTATCATCAGGAAAATGTAGTTAAAGTATTAAAAGAACTCAGTGCAGAGAAATGTCTCCTGTGACTGGCTGTTACATATTATCTCATTAGATTGTGATCAGTCGTGCGTTCATGTAAAAGCAGGATTTTCTTGTTGTAGTTGGTTGAGGTGGAGCTCATTTTCAACTATTTTACAAAAGACTGCAGCTCATCATCATTATACCTCCATGTGGCCAGAGGCAGCATGTTTTCGGGTTGTTTGTTCGCCTGTCTGTACATATGTACATTTCTTGGATTTGGAATAAAATGTGGTCTGTTTTTTTTTTTTTTTTGCTGAGCTCTGAGGAAAACAGAAAGGATCCAGACAAACATTATTATTGGAGTTGTTTTCTGTTGCCTCGTGTAAAACTAAGTGAAGACAGAGAACAGTTCATTATCCAGCAAAGGTGGCATGAAATTCAGTTTGTTGATGTCAGAAAGTAAATACGACGCGTTTTAACAAAGAGTGAAGATTGCGTTTGTTTCCAGGTGGAATCGTGTGGAACATTATGTGACTTTCTGTGTTTCCTGTTGTTGAAGACGTGATGTGGATGTAGAGATCATCCGTCCCACTTTCATTTGTGATTTAATGGATGAGTTGCTGAATGATTTCTTTTCTCGGTTAGTTAATCTGTGGTCGGCTGCGGTTTTCTCAGCTCCGAGCTTCTGACTTTAATATGTATTCATTGATTTAATATGAGCCTCTTGGCCAATATCTGTGCATTTATTTCCCTCCATGAATGTGTTTACAAGGCAATACGGTGACGCGATGAGCTGTGTAGACATTCAAGGTGATGGAACTCTCTGCAGTTCTTTGTCATCTTGTCAAATGTATTTACTACAGGATCTTTTTAGCACGATGAGGTTACGGCCACACGGAGTCGTGATAACAGTGATCACAATAAACAAGGTGTTTAGTCGTTGTTCTCATATCTGTCAGTGCTCAAGACTGCAGAGCAAAATACATCCCCGCTTTAATGAGATTGTTTCCAGACAACAAGACCACAATCATGTCGAGTCAATCATGACTACAAGTGCTGAAAGAGTTACTGGGACTCATCAGGTCGACTTTAATGATGCCTGTAGGAGAGAAACTGGAAATGTTCATTTTAAAGCTGAACTGTTGGTCATGAGTCCTGCAGTGTTTCACACAACAATTATACAACCAGCTGGAGCACATAAAGCACAAAACAGCAGAATGTGGATCAGATACAACTGCATATTTTGTTGATAATGACTAAGTTGTTACTCATAATGTTCAACAATTCGACATTTAAATGTGCTGCGTTCACATCCTCCTCACTGACAGTTACGAAGGCGTTTCTCCATAATAAGCTCACCTTTTGCAGAACTGCTTCAACTCCAGAAACCATTAAGACTTTCAGTATTTTCAGTGATCAAAAATCTGAAACAACTTGCATGTTCATCAAATATACAGCAAAGGCAGAATCAGCAGGATTTCCACCCTTCAGTCAGTGGAAACATTTCCTAAAATCATCCTCCTCAGTCCTCATCGTTGCTAACTGTTCCTGTGTGTCTGCAGAGATCCTTCCTGCTGCCAGGGTTTGTAGTTTCTGAATGTTCAGGACATTTCTGGGTGTTGTGTTGATGTGGTGATATTTTTGATTTCTTCTTCAGTCTTATTAAATCTTTACCTGATTTGTGTGACAGCAGATGTTTGACTCTAGATAATAATCAGACTAATGACATAATGGCTGAGTTGCATGGTCAGCCATGTTGGAGATGTCAGCGAGAAAGCTGTGTGCAGCATGTGCTCCACTTCAAGACGCACACAGACATGAACTGTGACCATGAAGCTGAAGGTCTGAAATGGGAAACACATTCTCACTCCCAACTGGTCACATACAGACCCTTGGTCAGGACTGATATGTGAACGTGTCAGGAGACTTTTAATGTTGAAGGCATTGCTGCAGGCAGTGGTGGAAAATATTATGAGCTTTTAATTGCAGCCATGTTTACTTGAAACCATGGAAGTGAAAATATTGTGACATTAGCCTGCTTCGCTGACACAGCAAACAACTAATGGAAAGTTTTCCTCAAGACTCCATAAGGAAGAGGCACAAACAGAGACAGAAGACAGTTGGGAAGATAGTGTTATCATGGGAGAAGCACAGATACTGAATCTTTTCAATGAGTAATGTGACTGGATAACATTTAAACACTCTCATCCATTACATCCACTGATTGAAATTCTCCCAGAGATGAAATCTGGTTTGAGAAATAAAAAGAGCAGCTCTGCATGAAGGAAGCTGTGAAGTTTAAAGAAAGCTCTGAAGACTCCAGCTGTGCTGCAGTAAATGTTCAACTGTCGGAGCAGCAATCATGTCATAGATGTAACATTTCCATTGAAAGTTGTCCGTCAGGGCAGCCACAGTCTGCCTGTCGCTCTGCAGGAGGAGCAGCAGACAAGTTCTGGGACACTTGTGAGTTTCGGTCATGCATGCTGTTGTGTTCAGGCTGCAGTGTATTGTGTGTGCTATTTTTAGACATTAATGAGGCTGAAACACAGGAGCAGGTTGGACTTTGGAGACAGTTACATGTTTGTTCACAGTCAGCAGCTTAAAAGAACTTTTTCCATGTTTTAGTTTCATGTCTGTTGGACCAGTGTGGTGTGAAGAGTGTGTGTTGTCCAGCAGCACTGATGATCCCTGATCAGCATCATGTTGAGCTGCTGAATATCTGAGTGTCTGTGTGGAGATCTGTCATCCTTCCTGATCAGCTGAATCTTTCTGAATGGAAACAATAATCATCTGGAGCTTCTCGCTCTGGTTGCAGATCTGCTGCTGTGACTGTGATCAGGGCCCAGTATGCTGCACAAAGACTTCCTGCTGGGAGATCTGGGAGATTACAAGGTAGATTCAAGGAGCAACATCAGCCAGTAATGGAGGTTAAATGACGAGGACGGAGATCAAATGTAATCTGTAGCAACAAGTGCAGGAATTATTTCAACGATAATAAAAGCAGAGAAAATCTGAAAGGGACAAAAAAGATCCTGAATCTTTGCTCTTAATGAAGGAAGCCATGTTTTCAGTGGAGGTTATCTTCAGAGGCAGCTTGGTTTCTCTCCTCTGTTGTGCATGGTGGCACACAGATGATCCAGTCAGTGCCTTTTCCAGACAGTGAGAAGTTGAAATTGACTGACGTGTCTTGTGAAATCAGCTCCTCTTCAGAGGAAATACGAGATAAACTGAAGCAACGTTGTGTTGATATTGTTCTGCTTCAGTGACACACTGACTCAAATATCTGACTTTCAATAATCCTGTGGACAGGCTGGACCATCACATTCACACACACACACCAAGAATAAGACACATCGGTTTCTGGTTTGGGTTTCTTGTCCAACAGGAAGTTTTTCATTTATTTTCCATTTTTATTTCCCTCTATGAATCTATGCACGAGGCAGTAGAGTGACGTGATGAGCTGTGCAGACATGATCTCTGGAATTATTCATCATTTCAGCTTGACCCACATTTCATTTTCAATTATTCCGTGTAACGTGTGCAGAGTTTCCAATTAGTGCCCATTTGTGTCCAAGTGACTGTGGAGATGTTAAAGTCTGAAACTGTTCCAGTATTGAGTGAGAGCGCTGCAGCCGGCAGCTGTGAAACTGGCTGCAGTGTAATCCCTCCAGGTGTTTGTTCACTGTCAGTGTACGCCCACTAAAACTGTTTGTTTTCACCACTGACAGGCTCACACTGTTATTCTAAGTGTCTGACAACATTATGGACAGATTATGGGGGACACCAGAGACCAGCGGGGGAAAACAGCGTGTAGAGCCAGAATATTTTTACATTTTACAGATTTGACTTAAACAGATTCTCCTCTTAAAAAAACAGGAAGTGCTTGTTGTGTGACGTCTGTCAGTCATGTCAGGTCATTCAGTACAAAGCAGTTCTGTCCAAATGTCTCTTCTGTAGACCAGAACCCTGCAGTCCTCAGTCTAAATGAAGACCACGTCCTCACATGATGTGAACTCTGTGACTCTGTGAAGTCAGTGTTTGTCCTCTTGGTAAACCAGAGGGATGATGTGTGTCCCCTCAGTGTCCAGTCCTTGGTCCTGTCCTCTCATGTCTTTCCATGTTCTCCTGTAACTGATGCAAATCTGGACAGCTGTCCTCCCTCTTCTGTCCTTTAAACCAGGACAAAACTTCACGTCTCCTTCAGTCCTGTCTTTTTCTCTGTCCTGCTGTCTGCTGCAGCAGATTAGCAGAGTTTAAACAGGATCCATCACATCTGTTTGTTATATTTTACTGAACATGTTCAAAGTGTCAGGAGTCATTTGTTCAACTCCTCCTGATGAGACTTTATATATTTATATTTCCTTCTTCAAACTGAAACCATGACTCATGTTTTCTTTCCACTGTGAACTGGTTTGACATGTAATAATGTGGTGATGAAGTGATGATGCAGGTTATCCTGCAGCATGGAGAGCTTTGTGTTTCCAGTCAAGCATCAAGGAGAAAAAGTCAAGTCAGAGTTAATGATGGCTGGTGACACCATCAGTGTCTTTAGACCATAAAGTGTTGATGGAAACAGACAGACAGACTGTGACTGTGTGCTGATGAGCTGTTTCCTCTTTGGAAAGACTTCATTCTTCACCTGCTGTGTGTTTTCCAGCAGAACAGAAGAAAAGAGCATCACTGTGCCTCACACAGCTGGACAGTGGTATATATGCTGACTGCAGCTGAGACTTGGGATTCTCGAGGTGTTTGAGTCAGATGGAGAGGAAGCAGGTGTGTGTCAGATATATGGTGGACATGGTCAGCAGAATGGCAATGAATGAGCTAACAGGTCTGCAGAGTCTGAGCAGGAGAATCCTCCACAGAACAGCTGAAGTATGCAGGACTTGTGTCAGTGACCCTGTGGAGCTCACTGAAGGACACATTTAATAACCAACAAAAGTAACGTGTCAAGTGTCAGATCTTCTCAGGAGAAGTTGGCAGTTTGAATTGAATCCAGTGTTAGAAGTCGTTTAGAGATTCAGGTATCCGACCTGTGTGTGTTTTCTGCCTCAGAGAAGCAGCAGCCTTTCATGTTGGGTCGCCCGGGGATGTTGTAGTCTGTGGCATTAAGAGCAGCCTTATCAAAGGATTGCACACACACACACACACACACACACACACACACACGAAGCTGTCAAGACGTCACCAAACATTGTGCAGCTCAGAGTTTGAACATGCAGTCTGAGAATGAGAGGGAGTTCAGTGGAAGTCTGTCTCATTTTATTTTCTCGTTCACTCTCGACTTCCTGTGCTGCTGCTGTTTGTCTCTTTCTCATGAGGTCTTTGAAAAGAGTCTCATGATATTAAAATGTATTTTAAATAACTCATGATGTTAAAGAACACATAGTGTCTTTAATCATGCATTGAGCTTTAGCAGGTGATCATTCAAATGGTTCATGTTTAGGATCCTGATAACTGGCACTTCAGAAGAGTCACTGATTGGTTCCTGGTTTCTCTTCACTCTTCAAAGATTGGGTTTAATTTGTCGACTGTGAGAGTGTGTGTGCATGTGTGTGAAAGGTTAAGAGATGACCTTTATTCAGCATTAAACCTGACAGAACAACCCAGAGCTGACTGGCCTCTGGAAGCCTCAGCTGATGTGAACTGAAACTAAATGAAGCTTCATGTGGAATCAGAAACAGAGAAATCTGCTGTTCCACTTCATCAGCTGGATAATGAACGATGCAGAAACTCTGAATGCTACAGCAAAATAATATGATAACACTCCTTCAGGTTTATGGATTTCTGCCTTATCTGTTGACCCGACACTTGTTCTTCTCAGTGAGGTCAGGTTAGCTTCAGCTCGTTTGCTCTGTTGCATGCTGGGAGTTTCTCTTTATACCTAAAGGTGCTGCTGAAGGCACGCTTGTTTTTCATCGACACTCACTGAAGCCTGAAAGTTACACCCACCCCATGAAACTGGAGGGGCGACTCCTGAAGGCTCTACCGCCCAGTTTTCAATGGTCAGGAGTTTGTAGTCTTGAGTCAGAGTAGTCAGAGAGCTTTATACAGGGAGGTCAAAGGTCACCATGAACACAGATTGATGCTCACTGTTGTGTGTTGCAGACGGTGGGGGGTGGAGGGGGATCAGTTCCTTGCTTCTGTCCCTGTAATGTTCACACAGACGTGAATATGTGCTGCCTCGAGCTGAACGGAGCAGAAAGAAAGCAAAGTGCATTTTGATGCTCAGAGGAACAGCAGGATGAATTCTGTTTCTCTGCTCCATGAAATAACACCACGAGACGACTGCACATCTCTTCTCTTCTTGTGTGACGTGTGGTCGTCTCTCTTTCTTTAAAAGTCTGATGATGCAGTTTTAATGTGGGATGTGTGTGAGACTCCAGGGTGTGGACATGCTCGTGTTCATTTATCCAAGTCAGGGAAATAATTGGTCCCACAGAAATAAGAGCAGCATGAAGCATTAATAAATCATAAACTGTCACTTTATGTCGCGTTTGTCCTCACACACACAACAGTCTATTACTGGATACTGTAACAACAGTACAGAGTTTAACTGCACTGATCTACATACTTACTGATCTCGTAGTACCACAAACACAGTGAACTACACACTGACACTGTCTTCCAGTCATTGAAAATCTCTTCCAAATGAATTGATCGGTCTGTTCTCATTAACGTCACAGCAGACTACAGTGAAATCTAGTTATCGACTCGAGTCCAGAAAGGTGATGTGATGCACTTTGGTTTAAAAAGGTAAAATGTTTTTCTCCTCAGTCTCTGAGCGTCTTTCCAGAACAATGTTTAAACATGGAGTTTCCTGTCATTGATCTGTGAGAGGTCACTCTCTGCTCTGGTTGTTAGAGGTGAGAACTGTTCCTCCACTTTGTCTCGTCACAGTGGTCAGCGTGATGAACGCACAGGAAAAGGCTGCTGTGCCTGCAGTGTGTTGCCAAACTGCTCTGAACAGAGAAGAAAGAGCTGCTGTTAAATCAGTTTATAAAGGCTGCTTATTAAAAATAAGTCAATCAGAGGAGGACAGAATAAAAGGGAACATGATCCACTGCAGTGAATAATGCAGCTGTGTCTCCACAGCAGTGAGCTGCTGCACTGTCTCTGTCCACAGTGTGACTGGCAGCAAACGCTCGAGTTATTTGTCAGTGATCCAGTTAAAGTCCTCGTGAAAGAAGGAGTTCACTGAGTTTCATTTTTCCTTCAGTCGTTTTCTGATGAACATTAAAACCAGGCCTGAAAAGTGAAGCCATGCTTTTAAATGTGGCAGCAACTTGTCATTTGTCAGTTATGGCTGTGAATTCATGATGATCACTGTGGTTCACAGGATCATTATCACCACAGCAGCACACTGTTTCACTGCACACTGTGTTTCTCTAACAGGTTTGTTTGCACATTTATCATCACTGTTGTTGTTTGGCAGAGAGGCTTTAATGAGAGGAAACAAAGTCGAGGAATTAAAGAGAAAAACTCATTTTCAAATCACTTGTTCTCCATAACAAACACAGGCCTTCAGGTGCTGCATGTTTATATCAGTGTTTACCAAGAGATGCTGTTGTTGTTTTTCCTGTTTATTGGAGATGGTTTAAAGGAGCTTTAATGAAAATAAATTTAGGAAAATAAACAAGGAAAGCCTCCTCACCTCCGCACATAAAGAATAAACAGATGGAATAAAATGTTGTAGTTATTTGTTCGTCCCTGCAGTTCCACAAATGCTTCATCCCAGTGGGAGCTTTGCACTGGAAATCAGAAGCAGAGGCTCATCTGAACTCTGGTTCCAGTAAACAGGAGTAAATACGCTGTTATTGTTCGCCTCTGGCTGTTTGATCAGACTGTACATTTGTGTGGAAAGGACAGCAGGGCTGTGATGAGGCTGAAAAGTGTAAAACCTGCAGGAGAAATGAAAGCAGATGAGAGACAGCAGACTGCACAGTGCTGAGGAGCTTTCTCCTGCAGAGCCACGTGTTCACTTTGAATCACGGCTGTGAGACGAGGCCACTTACACAACATGTGAGTACGACAGCTACAGTGTGAACATGATCCACTTCTCTCTGCCGCTCATCTCACAAGACATCAGAGCTTTATGTTCAGTCATTAACACGTGAACAAGGTGCTCAGAGCGTCTCGTCTCCCGGCTGATGAGGACATAATGCAGGACGAGTGCTGAGGAGGTTCCTCACATTGTTGTTACATGACTGACACGACTTCACAGCTCATTTCATTTTTCTTTGTCCCTTTAACAGAACAGCTTTCAGGTTGACTTTGAATTGTTGAACAAAGACAGTTTGTGTTGTTGACATTTTCATGGTTGGTTACAGTAAACTGTTGTTTTTTCTCTGCTTGCCCTCAATGACTCCAGTATTCCTCCACAGATGCCCTTACCTGAGGCTGCTCACCACAGTGTGAGTTTGAATCAAGTTATTAATCTGCTCAGCTGGATGTTTACTGGAGAGATGAGGTCGAGCGCTTTGCTTGAGGACACGACAGCAGGAGTCTGAACAGGAAATGATCAGAATAACATCACAGTATAACACAACAGGAGAACAACAGTGAGTGGAAACAATGAGTCAGCAGCTCCTCGTCCTGAATGTTGTCCCATTTGTCCAGTGTTTGTCTGAAGGAGACGTGCTCAGGGACAAACAGTTAGTTCACAGGATGAGCTGATCCTGATCTGAGCAGTCTGTGTGTGACCTTCGTTTGTCCGCTTGAATCAACATTTGAGGAGAGTCAATGATTGGACACCAGATCTGCTGTCTTCAGCACCAAGTGTCTCTCTCTGTCTGCTGCTTGTTGCTGGGTAGGTCGTGTTCAGTGGGTTTATTTTCTGAAAACAATGCTCGCTGCTGCTTGAAATGAGGTTAATGAGAGCAGTGAGAGTGGACCACACAGTTCATTTGAGGGTCTTTAAATCTAACAATGAGCTGAATGAGGCTAAAAATGAATTTTTCATTTCAGCCTCTTTTTTCTTTTCTGGCTGCTGGAGAGGAGACCCCAGGTTCTTCCCTTCCAGCTGCCTCTCATGACTCACAGTCAACATGAGCTGCTCCAACATGTGATGGACTTCCTCTGTGCTGTTTTCTGCTGTGACTGGACCTGGGGCAATTAATCTGAGTAACTGGGAAGCTTTATGAAAATAATAAGCCTAAAATACGATGTGAAGCTCTTTGATCAGATCTGTCAGTTTTGTTATGTGTTAAATTTTAATTAGGTGCGTTATAACTGTTTCAAAGACGGTCGTCTGTCCACTTACCGTCTTTTCAGTCCAAATACTGCCACAGTCAGCCGTCTCCAAATCAAGAGAACTGGTTCTTCAGTTGTCCAGTATTTACTCCAGGTGGACTAATGTGTCTTTTCTGGACATAAGTGGAGCCGGTCTGACCTAACACTCTGTGATGCTAGAAAAACCTGCGTTGTGTTGTGTGGGATGACAAACGACGTGAGGACAATCTCTCGCTTGCCAGGAGTGGGGGGATTTATTCTCTCCTCAAAGGGTCCTGTTTCCGACTGTGTGAAACACGCATATCATGAACAGCAGGTGTGTGTGTGTGTGTGCGCGCGTGCGCACACACACACACACACACGCCTGCACGTACACACAGAAGCCACCACACATCACATAGTTGACCAATTACGTGCAGCGTGAACAGAAAAAAAATCGAGAAAAAAACAAAGCGGCTCCCGCTCCGGCTCCCAGGCAGGAGCCGCTCCGATCGTTCATTTCAACGAGCCGTTTCGTTCGCGACCGACACACCACTAATTCCTCTACCTGTTGTAAAAAATAGTGAAGCAACTTGGTGGGCGTTATCCTGGCAATTTCTCTGCGTGAGAAATACAAGGTGTGAACGTGTGAACGGGTTAAAATGCGTGTGTCTCACGTCCAGTGCGTGAGACTTGAGAGCCCCGTGTTGTTTTATCTGACCCAGAGACAATGGTGCTGCTGATTGACTGTCGTGTAGCCCGCCCCTTTCCTTTTTTTTTTTTTTTTGTTTGTTTTGATTGACAGGTAAGTGGCAGGCTCAGCCTGGACTCAGAACTCCATGGGTGACGTGCTTGATTCCTCCCGGTTCCATATCGACAGTGACGCGCCAGAGAAATTTATATATTTATATTAGAATATTTTTCACCTGAGAAATACAATGTCTGGCGGCAGTGCGTGACAAAAGACCGAAAAGCGTGACTGTCACGCTCAATGCGTGAGACTTGAGAGCCCTGCAAAACAACTCCATACATATTTTCACTGGGGGAAAGAGAGAGAACAGCAGACTGCATTAGAAACCATCCCGCTGCTGTTAGCCTAACTTTACCTTGGGTGGCTAGCATGTTGCACGACGGCGCTGTACACGATATTAAACACAAATACACACTTCAGTAAAACTACAACAACAGCAGACAATATTTGTGACCCATACAGAGTAAAAATGTCACTTTTGTTGAGCGTTTTACTCTGTTTTACACATTAATGACAAATGTTCGTACAATTTCACCTCTCCTCTGCGGGTCCTGCTCCCGACTGAGGAGAACGGCGCGAATAGAGAGGAAGTGACGTCATCAAAGTGTAAACGGTGCCTCACCAAAATAAAATTAGTTAACAAAACAAAAGCTCCCCAAAATAAACTAATAAAAACAGTTGTACACATTGAAAATCGACTAAATGTGAACAGAATTGAGTTTCTGGTGAAATATAAATCAATTAAAAATATACATCTGTTGCACAAGCACAGCAGAGACGGACTGGATGCAAAAGGAGCAGCCGAACATCCCTCCCTGCAGGAAGCTGTGTCAGAGCTGACTGGAGCTCCACACAATGATTCACTCCACTGGGATTTAGCCCACCAACATGTCCTCCAACCCCCCTCTGATCTCACCTGGTCTATTTCCTGTCCACCTCTCTGTGATCTGAGCATTGACAGTGAATCTCAGGATAAACCTGCTGGTGTGAAATGTAGGAATGCAGCAGTGAACTTGAAGAGTACAGAAAGTGGGAAGTGGGTAATTGATTATTTGTGTGTATGTACATCTACAGTTTGTAGCAGCATACACACACTTGCATGCTCAGTCGTTTGATCATTTATTTGCACTCGTCTCAGATGTTAATCTGCAGAAATCATTAGGGGATGTAGATTTAATATCTCAGACAGATGATATAAACCTCTGTGCTGTGAATCACAATTAATGAAGCTTCATCTGCTGTTTACTCCAAAATGCAGTAATGAGGCTTTTAATATGTTACAATAAAGCATGTTATACATTATTAAAGGATTCATCTACTGGCTCCATCATTTTTAATGAATAAACTCAGAGTATTTGCATCTTGTAAATTCCCACTCAGTGGAACCTTGTCAGGATTGTTTGTTTCCAGACTGATGATGTGTCAAAGGGAGGAGGTGTTTGCTTTAATCTGTGGATGAAAGCAGCTGATGTGATTTGCTGTGACTGATGTTGATGTCTGCGTGGAACAAAAAGCTACGCTGTGGATGAGTTGGATGCAGGTCGGTGCAGCCGTCCATGAGGTGATTGTAATGTTTCTTCAGGATGTTGTAAGTCTTGGTCCTCATTGTGTCAGCAGCTTTGACAGTGTGGCCTCGGTGTGCTGCTGCTCAGCATCACTGATGTAGAGGGAGGAGGAGGCCGATGGAGCTGCTGTATCCTGGTTCTCTCTGTGTACATTGAGAGCAATTAGCCAGTGTGTCACTGTGACAAGGTGGCGGCTTCTTTTAGAGGTGAATGCCAGGAATCAGTGTGACGAAGCTGTTTGGAACCAGAGACTTTGTAGAAACACCTGTTGGAAATGTTGATGATGTCAGTTCACACCATCTTGAGCCACATGAAGACCATAAATGCTCTGCTACATATCTTTTTTCTCAAATATTACAGTCTGCTCAGTGTTGTTGGGGTTAAAGTATCCAATCTGTGAGACTGAGCTCACAATCTTTCCTTTTTTTCTGAAGGATTATTTTCTCTCTGAAGATGAAGAGATTGGATATTTAGGCTCTTGCAGATAATAGAGTTTGCATTACTCAGCTGTAATGATTTATTGATTTCTGAGTACGTTAGATTGGTACCAACTGATTCAGCCTGGAAAAATGTTCGATGTTAAATGGCTTTTATTGTGTTTAAGTCTGTGTGATTATATATTTATCTCAGAGAGAGAAAGCAGCAGAAGCTTGTAAACAATCAGCCAGCAGTTTGGAAATTATCGACTCCTTGTCTTCAATTTCAGTGAGCAGCTGTTTAAATGCCCAGACTGATCAGTCCAGTTTAAAATGATCTGAATAAAAATATGAGAGGCTCAGATGAGTTTGTGAACTCTTTTTTTTTTAGGATTTCTGACCAAAACGTCAACGGTAAAACTCGTGTATTCAGACAAAGTTCACAGCATCATGTTGAGGCTTGATTAAAATGCAGTGAAGAAAGAAAGAAACAGCAACAAAGAACCAATGAAAGAATAAATGCGAGCAGTCAAAGTGAGCTTTCAGAGCCTTTCCACAAGAAGCTGCCATGTGTTTCTATTGTTCTGTCTTTGCTCTCTCCTGTCAGAGAGGCTGTGAGTGCTGCTCACTGTTTATGCACTTAATGTTGGATTGAGCTGTTTTACTCTCCACTGAAGGAGACTTAAACACACACACACACACACACACACACACACACACACACACACACGTGGACAGGGTCGTGCTGGCTGTGTTGTGGGTTTGGCCACAGTGTCAGGAGAGGCTTCAGGAGTGGATGTGATGCTCAGAGAGGTGAAGAGAGACACAGCAGGCAGGAGGCGGGAGAGAAAACCACAACATGACTGACTGCAGACAGAACACACACACTGTGTGTGTTTGGACTGTGGATCAGAGAAGAATTTCACTGCTGAGGATCAATTTGATGTTTATTAGTATTCTGCTGAAGCTTCTGCTGAAGTTGGACTGGTTTGATGAGACAGACGAACAGACAGAGTGGGAGATAAAAGAGCTTGTGTTTCCTGTGTCGTCCCAGTTGTCTCATTGGAAGCATGACGATGACTTTTGAAATAAAGAATAATATTCTGAGACCTTCTGTTTCACATTGACACCAAATTATAAGGGGGTAAATAACAGGGGTAAAGGAGTGTTTTTCTCCATGTTGTGTCCATATTGAACAGCTGCTGGATGTCATGGAAATATGTTTTTTCCTCTCTTGTGTTTTTATCAGGGGAAAGAGGGACGGACTGAGAGACCAACAGATTTGTCCAAACGGCCTCACAGGCCAAACTCAGCTGCCTGTTTACTGTCAGCTGGTATCTCTTAATGCATGTGGCTCAATCCTTTGTCATGCTTGGGCTTTTTCCAACTCTCTCTTTCCAATTAACTAAAATAATCATTTCAGGAACTCTAATTACAGCCTTTTGTTGAGTAAACAATAGTCCCAACTGTAGAAACAGTACAACCCAGCAGCTTCTCGGCTGTGTTTTCACAATAATGTCCAAATGCTGGAACAGCACAGCATCGCCATTCAGCTCAAGCTGTAAAACACAGAATCCAGTAATAAAACCAAAACTCTTCCATTTGTGAAAATACCAAGACCAATGAGGAATAAAATATAGACAAGAAAACAATGATGGGACAATTCCAGCAGTCCACCATGGACAGAGACAGACAGAGACAATCACTGGTTTCTTATTTCTACACAAGTCTCAGGCATTGTCTTTTTAGGATGCCCTCTAGCTGAAACATGGATGTCTGCGCTCATTCATCTTGGATCTGTGACTCTGACCTCAGCCAGTGTCCTCTGGCCTCGTCCCCAAACCACAATAAAGCCATTAGCCTCCAGTCAAATACAGCATGAGCTGATCAGAGCTGCTGCTCTCTGACAGAGTGACTGAGGGTGGAGAGGGACTGTGGGAGAGAGAGGTCGACTCCAACAGAGAGATGAGAGGTGGAGGAGATGAAAACAACTTCAGTCCAAACAAACACTGACAGAAATTAGAAACTGTGTTGTTCATGATGCAGTTCCAGTTCCCAGCAGCCTCGGGGCTTCACTACGTTATTGTTTGAGCAACAAGCAGTGAAGGATTCAGATTTTCTGTCTGTCGCTTTACAGCAAACTGAAGATTCATAAATCTCAGTGACTTCAGCTGAGTTCACCCTCTGCAGGGACCTGTGAGTTTGATGCCACCTCTCATCTCTGTCACGTCAGATTTAGAAGCACAGTCTCACCTGTCTTGATCAACATTATGTCTTTAAACTGTGTTGCTCCCTGACATGAAGGAACAAAGGTGTGTGTCTGATGACTGACTGTGTTTTATGTGGTGGGTGTGTGCAGCGTATAGCTCGTATGACATCATGTTGTCAGAGTCAGGAGAGGCTCCAGGAGTGGATGTGACCCACAAAGAGGTGAAGAGAGACACAGCAGGCAGGAGGCCTGGAGAGAGAAACACCACCCACTGTCAGCTGTGATCTGTAACTTTACAGGCATTGTATCATTGGCTCTTTGTTTGTTGGTGTTTAATGAGACTGAAGTGGAACAAAAGAGTCAAACTTCCTGCAGATTTCTGCCTTTAATGACTTGACTTGAAATCTGAGTTGTCCTACAGTGAGTCTACTGGTCTGTGTGAGGACAGACTTTTGCTCTTCCAGCCTTTAATTCTGGCAAACTGATTCAGCGGCTCCACTCTGACTGATTTCATGCTGCATTTCTGTTTGGGAACAAACATCAAGGGAAGATGAGGAAAGATCTGATAATCAGCAGATCGTCTGTGAGTGTTTGGATGGTACAAAGTGGACGTAGGAGGAAAGCAGTTATCCAGTTAACAGCCACTAACACACACACACACACACACACACACACACACACACACACACAGACACACACACACGGTGACAGCTTCAAATTAAAATCTGCATGATGTGATTAATAGAATAATTCAATCTGCTCAGATGATATTAAATGATGAATCAGCAGTTATTAAATCAGTCTTTTTGACTCTGATGGTGAATTCAGCTTTCACAGCTGCTTCGTCTCAGACACTCGGCTCCTCGACAGTTTGTTTGCCTTTACAGTGAAAACATTTCACTGACAGCAGCAGTGTGAATCTAGAAAAGCTGATGTCGGTCAGTCTGTGTGTGGTTTGATCCACAACAATGGTTTGGATTTTTGGATTTTTGGACAGATGAGCTGCTGAGGGAGACACAGACTGGGAGAGGCTGGAAGGCTCATGTGTGAGGACGGCTGCTCTGCTGTTGGAGGTTGTTGGATGACGTATTGCTGTAACTTGGTGACATTTGGATTAGTGCTCATCACAGACTGAAAGCTTTTCTTTCAGAGTCACTCAGATGGAAGCTGTGTTCCAGACGGAGAGAGAGAATAGAAAGAACGAGGACAAAGTTTAAGAAGTGGCCATCGGAGGAGAGAGCAGAGAAAATGAGATGAGGTGATGGTGCTCAGATGAGTGTTTCTCCTCTCAGGGGGAGAAGACATGATGAAGACAAAGAGGCTCTGAGGGAGGGAGAGCAGCTGAAAGAGGGAAGATGTGAGAGAGGTGTGTCGTCTGCTGTCTCTGCCACCTGATCTGAGGATACTGTCTAGTTTTCTGGGTGACGGGTCTCAGTGTCTCCCAGAGGGAGATGCAGCTCAGGGTCCAGGAAGAAGAAATCCAATCTCTCAGCTGGGATAATGGTTCCACACTTTCATGATCCACTTCTTTCTTCACGCAGGCGTTTCTCTTCCTCCAGTACCTCTGACATCCTGAAGGTGGAGCTGTTTTTGTCTCTCACAGTGTGAAAGTGGCTGTTCTGCTGCAGCAGAATGTCATTTCTCAGTAATCAATACGATCCACTGATCAGCCTCCACTGCTGATTGACATGGCAGATGAAGCTCAGTGAGAGTGGGCTGTGTTGGAGGTTGGACTTGGCAGGAGCTGAACTCAGTGGACCATGTCATGAGAAAATGTTCAAAACATGAAATATAATGTTTTGTGTAAAGTTTTCCCAGTTTTGCTGTTTGAGTCATGAATAAGGAATTAAAGAATTTAGTTTAATTCATGTTTGAAATGTTTTGATTTTTCATGTGGACATTTTGAAACAGCTTCCTCAGTGACCTCCATTTATTCATGAGACCTTTGATCAACCAACTGCTGAATGACAGTGTGGAGCAGTTTTTCTTGTTGGAGTGAATGAAGAAAAATCCTGTCAGTCGACCTCAAACCAGCTGAAGTTTGTCCGCTCTCTGTCCCTGGCAGCTGTGCTCAGTTGAATTTAGATTCAGTTTTACGCACTGAGGAGAGAAACATGAGCTCGTCTGCTTTGACATTAAAATGTTGTGTGTTGTATTAAAGAGGTGTAAAGTGATGGAGCTTCAGGTTCTTGTCTTTCCTCAGGCCACATTAAAGGTCGTGTTACCGTCACTCCTCTGTTTTACTGCTCATCTTTTCTTTGGCTCTGACCTACAATGAGATATTCTCTGAACAGATTCAGTAAATCGACTGTTCTTCAATATAATTTCTCTCCATGCTTCTCTCTTATTTTCTAATTTATTAATAAATCAGTTGTTGCTCCTCATTGCATCATATTCAGCCTGTCGTAAATAAAAAGGGTGTGTACTTTAGTACTTTTTGTTCAGTATTTTTTGTATTAGAATGAGGGAAAAGTCTCCCTCGTGTTCAGTTTTGTCTAAATACAAGAGAGAAAACAGCCTTTAGTTTGCTTCACTGACCAAACATCCACCAGTGAAGTCACATCAAGAGACAACAGAGACACAGAGTGTGTGAAGTGTTGCTCAGTGTCTTTAATCAACCTCTCCATTAAACTAACTCTTGCTGTGGATGCTCCAAACTGGAGCCATTATCTGTGAATGAATGTGTGCTGTGTGACTCCAATCAGTATTCAACATAGAAGCAGTCGTGCTCTTTTATGTGTCGGCTGATGAGCTGGTGAGCCGTTTGTTTAACATGAGTGAGTTTCGACTCACAGAGGTCGCTGTGGTCGTGTGCTTTTCTTCATATCAGAGTTTCACTTTAAAGAGCTTCAGTCTCTTTCGGCTCTGACTGCTGTACAGCTGTAATAACCTGCATACACAGCAGAGAAAGGTGATGTGTGGCTCTAACGCTTTGTGATGAACATGCCTCTATCAGTCTAATGGCTCTGTCTGTGTCTGATGTCTCTGTGTGTCTGACTGTGTCCTTTGCCTCAAAGAGGAAAAAGGATATTTGGAGTCTGAGCTGTGAAATGAAAACAGTGTCTGTCATTTTCTCTGTGCACTGGGCTGAAACATTGTCTGTAATGAGTCAACGACCAGCCTGAGTTCACATCACTGACATTCAACTATTTTCTGACTCTGGCAGTCGTTTCAGAGACACGACTGAAAAGAAATGATGTCTGTGCCTTTAAGTGTGAAAGGAAGGTCAGTCTGATTAAAACGTCCAACGAGGCTACAGACTACAAGGGGATTAGATGATGTGGAGGCAGGTTTATTTCCTTTGAAAGACTTTTAATTAATACCTCACTAATACTCACTAATCACTGTTTCTACCATGAACGTCTGAAGCTGCTGTCGAGGTCGTTCTGTCGGCTCTGTGACTGATATGAAGATTTTAATGTGGGCTGAAAAGGTTTCAGGGTCTGATGATGATTTTATCTGAATGTTGACGTTTTGACATCTTGATGTTAATGTGGTTCAGAAGAAGCACAGATAAAATAGTAAAATGTTTCCGACTCTGTGAAGATGATGTATTTGTTTTGAAGATGCTTTATCTCCATGTTAACTGAACCTGTGCTTTCTGTTGTTCTCTCTCTTCCAGGTAAGTGCTGTCAGTGACCTCTGTGAGAAGAAACAGAGAGAGAGATTTAACAAAGAGCCTCCACTATCTCCAGCACCATTCACGTCTCAGAGGGTTTGTTATTCTTTGTGTTCATAAAGAGGAGAGAAGTGCTGTCTGTGATGACCTTGTAGTTCATCTTTGTTGTTTGGATTAGCTTGTTAGCTTCCTCAGCTCCCCTTGCAGCAGAAGCCAGCAGATACCTGTGTTAGCCTTGTTACCACCAGAGTGTTGGCCTCGTGTTGGAGCTGACAGGTGAGGCTTTGTGTTATCAGACTGCAGCAGATACTGGATGATTTGATTTCCTACAGAAACCCTCAGGCTGAAACTCTGCAGCAGGTTGGACTTTGGAGAGAGATGCATGTGTTTGTTCAGAGCCAGTGGCAACATCTCATAGAAAGCAACTTTTCTCTTGGTGTGTATGTGTGTGTGTGTGTGTGTGTGTGTGTGTGTGTGTGTGTGTGTGGTGCACTTTGTGTATCGTGGGATAGAAAGCACCATCTGACAGGAACAGTAATCAGAAGAAGAAGATTGATGAGTTGAGAGTTTCAGCTCTTCATTGGTCCAACAGCCACATCAACAGGTGAAACTAATGAACTCTTAACGACCCACCTGACACTGTCAACTTCCTGCCTGCAAAAAGAGAAGAAAGAGCCCGTCAGAGTCCCCATATTATTGTTTCCACGTGTAGATTGAAGCCTGACAAACATACTGAATGTGTTTCAGACCTTGTTCAAACGTTTGAAGAAGCTTTTTTCTGAATGTGTTGAAACCTGTTTTTATTTCCAGTGTTGTGTGATTGAGTAGTCGTCAGGTGACCCAGTTGCAGGTGTTGTGCCTGCTGGCTCTCTGTCATGGCTCACTTAAATAGAGCAGAGTTCTTGTTAGTGTCAGCAGTGACTCTGGTGCTTCTCCCCGCTGTGGCTCTGAATTCTACAGTATTATTATGTCAGTATCAGTTACACATAAGTAACTAAAGGCTGTGGGAGGGTTGCTGCTCTGCTGACTCTGCTCTGCTCATCAGTGAACTGACTTCATTTATTTATTTATTCTGAATGGTTGTTGACAGACTTTCTCTGTGTCCAGATGTTTCTGCTGGGTGTTTCGTAGTTCTGCTTTCTTTAATTGACCTGTGAGCTCATTATTCTCTGTTCTGTTAAAGCTGCTGTGGATCTGCATCATGCAGTCAGTATCATCCATGTTCTGTGTTCCTGTATCCTTGTTATTAATGTGCATTAGAGAGAATGGAAGCTTCCACATACAGTAGAGGCTGTTTATCCCTCACGGCTGATGATGGAGGTCTGATCTTCCTCTGCTGACTCTGGTCTGGTCAGACGTTCAGGATCCTGTGACAGTAATGGTCTCATGTTGTTTTGGCCTCTGACACTGAGCCTCACTTCAGTTATTTCTGTAAACCAGAATGAGCTGATGTCAGATCAGTGTTGGATGACTTGAACGGAGGATGCAGCAACTTGAAATCAGTGAGTGACAGCACTGGTATTACTCTGCCTGTCAAACATACATCTCACTCCCTCATTGGTTCAGTCATCTTGGTAGAAAAGCTGTCCTGTGTTGATTGAAACTGACAGGGGATCAGATCACAACTCAGACAAGAAGAAATTCTCCAAACAGCATCAAAGAAAAAGCCACTATCTTGGATGAATATTTTCTCAGAGATGGACAGAAGAGTGAAATAATTAAAGCTGAGATGGAGATGATAGTCAAGAGGATGTTTGGCTCTGAATTATCAGCCTATTAAATCAGATTTCCAGATGAAGTGTGAAGGTTTGCTTCAGCTCTCTGATGAATGACAGCTTCTCTGTGTTCACGACTTTCCCATCATGCAGTATTCACACACTGAACTTAAAGGACCTGACAAAGGTGTTGTTACTGTAAACTGGATCTTTCCAGCTTCTGAGTCTCATCTGTTGTGGTCTTCCAGTTTCCAGCTGCTTTGGTACCATGACGTCTGTGAGTCCATCAGCAGCACCAGTGTGCTGCACAGCTGAACACACCAACAACACTTTGTGCTGCACTGAGACAGCAGATGGGTCCAGCTGGAAGGAGAGGAGACACTTTGATGGTTTCCTCTCTGTGTTTGTGTCATTCCTCACTGGCATTTGGCAACTGAGCCATCCAGTAAGAAAACATGATGAGAGGATTTTAATTCTTCCTTCTTAAAACACGCACACTGTTTTTACTCACTTGAGTTTTTGCTCGTTTGTCAAACATTGACTGACATTCCTGCAGATCGTCTCACTATTAGAGTGAATAAATGTCATATTTTCCATCTATTTTTGTCCATTTGGTGACAGCTAATATTCCAATATGCCGCTGATATGCAAATGAACAAGCAGATATAATTGTGAACACTGGCTTTCAGATGACATTTAATGTGTTTGATGAAATGGGAACATTTCTCATTTGTGACAGCAGTAAATTAAGATTGAGGGATGAAAACATTTGCAAAGTTTCTCAGTCTTGTTTTTCTCTGACTTTATTCAAAGTGACATTGAGTCTGTGTTTTAATTTGAAAACATGTTGTTTATCTGACAAATGATGACGAGCAGCCACCATCAGCAGTGAATCTGAACACTCACCTCGACTCCACACAGCTGGTTGGTTATTGACAGCAGCTCGTCAGATAACGTTCATGTCAATCATTGATTATATGATGCAAATATATTCAAAGCAAATAACTGTCAGTGGAACCTGCTGTTAAACACAAAGCTTTCAGTCTTTAACCCTGATTTTCGTGATAGTTTCTCTCTGATCTAAACCTTTTTGTTTAGTCACCTCAACTTTCACAAAAAGTGTCTCATTCAAGCAGCACTGCTGCCATCGTACACTGTTCCTGTCCTTGTTTTGGGGACCTGACTGATGGTGAAAACAGAGGCTGCAGGTTTCACAGCTCATCAGTGAACCTTCTGGACTGCTGTGGTCTCTTCAGAGAGAAATATGAGACACTTTCATGTCAGCCTCAGCCCTTTATGGCTGACCACAGTGATGATGTGAGACTCCAGTGTTGGTTATTACAAAGACTCAATGGTCCATGAGAAAGCTGTAATGTAGTGAGGAAATGAGAGGAACATGGGCCTCCCAGTCTAATATTACTCACAAGCTCTTTCAGCCTTCCTCCAGTATCACTCTGTGTGAATGTGTGTGTACCCAGTCTGAAAGTTGTTTTGAACAGCACAGTGTGAATCCACAGATAGTGGCTGGTTGTTGTTTCTGCTATCAGTGTCTCTAATTTACTGAAAACATCAGCTGTCTCTCTGACCGGTGAGCAGGAAATAAAAATAATGAACAGGTTGTTGAGACACATCATTTAAAGTTTGCTCTTGATTGATTTCCCTGAAGTCTGTAACAGCAGAGCAGCTCTATTAAACTGCATCACATGTGAGCCAGTACCCTGCAGTCCTCAGTGGAGATGAAAGTCACGTCTCCTCACATGACGTGAAGTCAGTGTTTGTCCTCTTGCTCAGACAGAGGGATGAAGTGTGTCCCCTCAGTGTCCAGTCCTTGATCCTGTGCTCTCACATCTTCCCATGTCCTCCTATAGAAAGCTGGACAGCTGTCCTCCCTCCCAGCCTGTCTTCTGTCAGAGCCAGAGGGCTGGAGCTGCTCTCTTGTGTCCTGTCAGGCTTTTCTTGGTGCTCCAATAATGACACTTATGTTGAGAGGAAGAACTTGTTTGTTTTTGCTCAAAGGACGGACGTGCTTTATTTATTTATTTACTTGAGAAAGCTGTGATAAGAACAACATTAGTTTTCCTGATATTGGCTGTAAGTTGAATTAATGAATCGTGGTACCAGTTGCTTGGTTTTTACATTGGGCTGCCTGCCAAGATTGTGTTCTGTATAAACACTCTAACATCTCCACTCTTGTTCTTTCTAGAATATTAATACATTTTCATGAGGCTCAAACATCAATCTTTAGATTCAGAACCACCTCAGAAGCAGCTTCTGTGTGTTGTTGATCTGTTGTTCTTGTTGCAGTCAGCTGAACTTTGAGACCAACAGTCTCAACAAAATCCCACGATTCTCCTTTAACTGACTGCTGAGTTTCCTTTTTATTTGACCAAAAATGTTCACTGACCTCCATTCACTTCATATGTGTGATAGTGTTGTCAGTGATTCATGAACTTCTGTTTCTCTCTCAGACAATAGTATTCATCTTTAGAATGTTCACCCTCTGACCTCATGTACTATAAGAGTAAAGCTCTGACAAAGATCTCTGTTCCTGGGTCAGTCTCCATCTCTGGAGATTTACATGATGGATGAATCTTTGTGCTGGCCGATACAGCACATTTAAAGATATTTAAAGACATTACATCACACAGGAGGACTTCTAATAAATCACATTAAATCTCATGGGACATCCAACAGACCTGTTTTTTCTCTTTGAACTGAAACTTCAGATATCAGATGTCAGATATTTGAGTCTTTTTCATCCTAAAGCAGAGTGTTGACACGTTCTCGTCTTGCTTCCTCTGACTGCAGCTCTAAACAGACACAGTGATGTTAAAGTTTTGCTTCAGTGAGTCTGAATTCTTGTAGCTGTTGAGGATTCAGCCTCAGTCAGTCTGACAGAACAACATGAAGCTGTAAAACATGCTTTGTTTGGCAGGACATTAGAGGCTGATAGACTGTGTTTACTGACAATAGGAAAGCACACAGGAAACAAATGGAAGCTGCATCTCATCCATTATGACACTGTCAGACGCAGGTTTGAGTGTCAGTCCTGTAAATGTCATCCTTGTTTCCTGATGGCTGTCAGAGTGAAGAATGTGCTCTCTGGTTCTGACTCTCTTTCGGTTTCTGACCTCCTGAGATTGAACTCCTGAGCTGCTCCACACTGAAAGAGACGAAAGCTTCAGGGAGGAATCATTTCAGCAAAGCTCTCTGTTTCCTTGAAAGCTGCATCCTGTTAAACAGAACTCTAATAAATCGCTCCGTCATGAAGCACTCATGAAATTACTGGACTGCTGCGTTGGAGTAAAGTGGGACACATTTCTTGTTTAGATGTTGCAGAGCTCTGAGCCATTCTGAAGAATGAGACAATCAGAAAGTGAATTTGGCCTTTGATGAATGTAATTATGTGTGTGCTTCAAATGGCTCCAGGTCTGTGTGGAGCAGCTCGTATGATACATTCTGTTTATGGCTGTTTACTCTCAAACTGTGAATATTTTGAGCTGACTGCATGAACAGAACACAAAAGCAGTTTGTCTGAGCAGATAGATGAGACACTAATGTGTCCTCTGACACTCATATTTTAAGATGTAGACAAACACACACACACACACACACACACACACACAATGATTAGTTTATCCTTTTGGAAAATATTTTCTATTGAAAACAGCACAAAGACAATATATTGAATGTTTTACTTCACCAGCTTCATTGATTTTTGTAAATATATTCTTGTTATAAGAATACATTCATATAAAAGACTGTTTGTGCTTCTTCACTGATTCTTATAATATCTGTGACAGCAGAATAAGTGCTCAGAAACATGTCCTTGGTTATCTGAAAGTTTTCTAGTTTCCCCACCTGTTCAAGTTAAATCCGTGTTACCTGGTCATGATGCATGAACCGTCCTTCAGTCTGACCACCAGAGACCAGCAGACAGACAGAGATTTGCACTGAGCTCACTTGTCTCCTCCAGGACCAGCAGCTTGCTGTGTTTTTGGGTTATTGGGCCTCCTCAGGCAGATAAACCCACATTTTTTGGCCTCATCTCTCTGGAGGACACAGCTAGCTGTCAGCTTATATGTTATCAAAGCTACCAGAGAGACGTGAGAGCAGGACTGAGAAACTGGCTGAGGTGGACTGAGGAAGACAGGACTGGAACTTTATCCTCAGGGCTCGAAAAATAAATAAAAGTTAAAAAAAAAGAAAAAAAGAAAATAGTCTCCATCTTGGTCTTTCATCAGCCCAGATGGAGGCTGCCAAGCTGCTAAATGATGCCTGTTTGTCTCTCACTGGCAGCAGCCTTCATGCTGAGAAACACACAGATTAGCTGCCACACAAACATACACAGTTTCATCAGATCTCTGGACTCATGAGCCTCTCTTTGTTTGGAGTGCACATAGAAAGAAAACATGTTGTCTGGGTCTGTTCTTCTGCTCCAGGATCAGTTTTCTCCCTAAAGTTGTCAGTGTCGGTGGCTCTCAGGCTCAGTGTGACTGTGAGACTCTAAATATAGAAGTGGTTGGATTCCAGCCACACGAAGCTCTGCTCACTGTATCGTCACTGGATCCTTTCTTTGACTGAGAGCCCTTTAAAATGGCCTCAGGGAAAACAAATGATTGTCACGGTCAACCTACAAACAGACAAACACAAACACGAGAGGCTTGTTGTCTTCAGGAAGCGTTTTCTAATCTCTGTAGTCTCCCCTGTTTCTTTCATGACCTCCAAACCACGTCAACAAGTAGAAACTGAAAGGTCGAGTTCTCTTTTCATTGATCTGATTTTTACTTTGTCATTATAGTGCAGAATGAAAACTTCAATATATGATTGTGTGTTTTTGGTCATTGAGCTGCTGACCTTTTTTTTCCAGCTTCCCTCCACTGATTCATGTGTTCCTCACACAGACGTCCTCACCTGAGGCTGCTCTGCACAGCTCAGTTTAAATGAGAATAAAATGTATCTCCTCAGCTGGATGTTAGCAAAGCTTTTAGGCTGAGTGCCTTGCTGGAGGATTCAGAGACAGAGCGCTCTATGAATCATCAGTAAAATGAAGGATTTTTACATTAATCAGCCAGTCCAGCACTACTTCAGTGCTCCTTGTTGTCTCATTAAAATTACTGGATGAGGTTTGGAATTGAATAAAGTAGAAATGGAGGCACATTCTGAAACCTTCCTTTCTTTCTTCCTGTGTTGAAGCAGAAAGTAGTTTCTTATTCAGTGTGTGCTGCAGTCTGTCTGTCACAACCCATTTACCTCTAGAAAATGCCAACTGACACACACACACACACACACACACCCTATGATTCTTCCATTGGATGGTCAGTGACCTCTGGGCTGAAGGCTGCTTGATGTGGCTCATGAAGTCAGTTGTACAGTCTCATTAACAACTACATGACACAGAATCTCATCTGAAGCCCTGACCTCATCATCCTGCTGTGTCTGTGTGTGTGTGTGTGTGTGTGTTTCAGAGGACATTTTTCTGTGTAGTCATGTCGTACAGTCTTGTCAGCACAGCAGTGACCTCAGCTTTGTTTCTGTTCTTCCTTCCAGTTTGAATTTGAATGAGACCAGAGCTGAACTGAGCCTCCTGCAGGAGCAGTCAGGAGGACCCGAGGTCGTAGTCAGTAGTCGTCAGTAGTAGTAGTCATACTAC